>NC_140076.1:97244233-97793078 GCF_964194135.1 Talpa europaea
AAGCAGACGTGGGGTGTAGCATTGCGTGCTGATGAAAAAATAACATCCCTATGAATTTCCTAAATTGCATAATTTTTTTTTTTCCAAATGACAGGAAAAGGATACAAATACATGTAATGAACTGATTTGAGGCATAAATTAGCCCCCTTCGTAGTCTGATGAGGAGTGGATAAAAAAGAGTACAAAAAGTGTGAGCTTCTGTCCTTTTACCTCTCTTACCCCCTCCTACCTGTTCATCTCCACTCTGGCTCAGGAGTGCAGCTTATTTGTGTACAGATGAAAGAGCAATCCCCACCACTGTGTGTGTGTGTGTGTACACATACCTAAAAGGTGTTGAATATTCTTCCCACATAGGGCTTGAGATGCATATGAATGTATACATTTACATGTGCATGTATTCAGAGGAGGAGAGTGTTTTAGATTGAGTGTTAAATGTTCCCTTCTGTTTTGAAAATGCAGCAACAATAGACAAATTCTTTTTTAGAAAAATTACTGCATTTATAGGTGTTATTCCTAATGGTGATTGTTTTTCAAGAAAAGTTCCTGTGGTTCCTCAAATTTGAACCAGCTCTGCATTAGGGGGAAAGGCAGGAAAAAGCAGTGTCTGCTATATTGAAACTTGCTTTTCATTGGAAAGATGCTGAAGGCAGAAGTGTACAATTGCTTGCCTTTCAATATTCCATTTGCAAGAACATCTTTTCATTGATCTCTGTCTATATGTCCTGAAAGTGTGTAGTGTTAATTTGTTTTTTGAGATATAGATCACATAGTGTTGCCAACACTTACGCTTCCCATTAAGATTCCTTGTAAGGTGGTAATTTCAACGTTTTTTTGCAGCAAACTCACATCTGCTATTGTAACCAGAACTATATACAAATCCAAATAACAAAACAAAACAAAGCAAAACCAAAAAAACTCAGTTCCTATGAGACTGAAACCCAACTAGTTCCCCATTACCAAGTATAATAGCAGTTTTATTAGATTAAGGTGATTTTCAAGTTACTTTTTTTGGGGAAGATTTATTTATTTATGCATATAAGAGCTGGGGTACAGGCCAGAGATGTGAGGGCTGAGAGGATTCACCAGAGATAGAGTGGGGAACAGAACAGGCAGACTGACTGAAATACAGTGCTGAGGGGAGGAGCAGACACGACAGGCGATGTCTGCTGCACCATGTGGGTTGCTCCCTGGCCCACAGGGGATTAATTCGAATTTGTGATGCAGAGGCTGCAGATTGCTTCACAGTGCTCTACTTAACCTCTCGTGCCACCAGGGATGCTCAAGTTTTATTTTTAATGCTACTATTTTTTGAGTACTTCCCACATACTACCAGCCCCTTGTCAAGTTATTTATTGGCACTTTTGTGCCTTCCACACAATAAGCCACCTAAATAGATAGTTCTCCCATTTCACAGATTGTAGAAACTATGACACAGAGAATTGTGATGGTTCATGCAAAGGCAGGACAGGTTATAAGACCTACCCATTGTTTCAGTATTTATTCAGAGTAGTTCTGAATGCTTCAAGTAAAAGAAGTTCAAGATTTTAAATCTCATTGGGCTGATAAAACAGGCATTATACTGAGGGTTTATATTACTATTTTCATGGCCCTGCAAGTTCATATGCATAAAGTGTTATTTTCTGACATTATGTGGCTTATTTTCAGGGTAAGTCCATTGTAGAGTTTGATACATATTTAAACTAGAAAAAAGGAAATTAAATCTTAAAAGATCATTTATATAAGATTAGAGAGGCTATCCTAAACACACACATGTGGATAAGGGAAATGTTAGCTAAACTGCATTTCATATTGGCATCAGATTCTCTTCCTGCTCTCGGTCTGAAAAGCTTTTCAATCACTGTTTTCTCACCCAGCCAAAAACATTTGGTTCACTATTTTGAGCTGGCCCTGAAATAATAGTGATGTCTTGCCACGTGCGAAACAATTAATTGTTTCAAAGATACCGGATGGTCTCACTCATAGCAGGAATTTAGAAAACCTAAATAAGAGACCAGGAAAAAGACTAATCAATTCAAAGTAAAAATCAAAATCAACAAGCAACTATAAACCAGAGACACACTACGGGGTGGGGAAGGTGGTGGCAGTGAAAGGAGGGATTGGGGTCAAAATAAGGGGGTTGCAATTGTATGGGGAATATAACCAAAATGAAAATGCATACATTGTGCAAAGATGAAAAAAGATGTAAGAATTATATAAAATAAAATATTTAAATAAAAAAACCCCAAAAAACAAAGATGCCCAAGGAAGTTCTTGATGTTTAAGAATTTTATTTTTATTTTTTTATTTATTTTTTTTAATAATAAATTTTATTGTTATATTCCCCATACAATTGCAGGCCCCCATTCTGACCCCAATCCCTCCCCTCCCGCCCCCGCCCCCCTAAAAGTGTCTCTGGTTCATAGTTTTTTGTTGATTTTGATTTTCACTTTCTTATAGTTATTCGTTTTCCTGGTCCCTTATTTAAGTTTTCTAGATTCCTGCTATGAGTGAGACCATCCGGTATTTTTCTTTTTCTTTTTGGCTTATTTCTCAGAGCATGATCCCTTCCAGCGCCATCCATGTTGCTGCAAATTGCATGTGTTTATCTTTTTTGAATGCTGAGTAATATTCCATGGTATATATGGACCACATCTTCTTGATCCAGTCATCTATTTTTGGGCATTTGGGTTGTTTCCAAAGCTTAGCTATTGTAAACAGTGCTGCTATAAACATAGGGGTGCAGGTGTTCTTTGGAATTGATGTTTCTGTGTCCTTTGGGTAAATACCTAGGAGTGGAATTGCTGGATCATATGGAAGCTCTATGTTTAGTAGGTCCAGAAATCTCCACACAGCTTTCCACAGTGGTTGGACCAGTTTGCACTCCCACCAACAGTGTAGAAGAGTTCCTTTTTCTCCACACCCTCGCCAGCATTTGTTGTTGCTAGTTTTTTTAATATGTGCCATTCTCATTGGTGTAAGATGGTATCTCATGGTAGTTTTGATTTGCATTTCCCTGATGGCAAGTGATGTTGAACATTTTTTCATGCCTGTTGGCCATTTGCATTTCCTCTTCAGAGAAGTTTCTTTTTAGCTCTTCTGCCCATTTTTTGACTGGATTATTTTCTTTGTTGTTGTTGAGTCTCATCAGCTCTTTGCAGATTTTTGTGATCAGTCCTTTATCATTAGTGTTGGGTGCAAAAATGTTCTCCCAGTTGGTGGGGTTTCTCTTTGTTTTTGTTATTGTCTCTTTTGCTGTGCAGAAGCTCTTTAATTTGATGTAGTCCCAGCTGTTTATCTTTGCCTTCACAATCACTGCTTTGGGTGATGTGTCTGTAAAGATGTCTTTGATGTGCAAATCACGTAGTGTTTCGCTTATATTTCCTTCTATATATTTTATGGTTTCAGGTCTTATGTCTAGTTCTTTAATCCATTTTGAGTTGATTTTTGTGTATGGTGTGAGGTAGTGGTCAAGCTTCATTCTTTTGCATGTAGCGACCCAGTTTTCCCAGCACCATTTATTGAACAAACTTTCTTTGCTCCAATGCATATTCTTTGCTCCTTTGTCAAAGATTAGTTGACCATAAATCTGTGGGTTTATTTCTGGATTTTCTATTCGATTCCATTGGTCTGTATGTCGGTTCTTGTTCCAATACCATGCAGTTTTGATGATTATGGCTTTGTAGTATAGTTTGAAGTCTGGGAGTGTAATGCCTCCATTCCCTTCTTTTTTTTTTTTAGGAGAGCTTTGGCTATTCGGGGTTTTTTGTGATTCCATATGAATTTCATCAATAATTGTTCTATTTCTTTGAAGAATGACATTGAAATTTTGATTGGAATAGCATTGAATCTGTATATTGCTTTTGGAAGGATGGCCATTTTAATAATGTTTATTCTTCCAATCCACGAGCAGGGGATGTCTCTCCATTTCTTTGTGTCTTCTTCTATTTCTTTTAACAGTGTTTTATAGTTTTCTTTGTATAGGTCCTTTACCTCTTTTGTTAGATTTATTCCCAAATATTTGATTTTTTTTGTTTCAATAACAAAAGGGATGGTCTTTTTGATTTCTTCTTCTTCAGATTTATTGTTTGTGTATAGGAAGGCTAATGACTTTTGCGTGTTGATTTTGTATCCTGCCACTTTACTGAACTGATTGATGAGTTGAATTAGCTTTTCTGTGGAGTTTTTGGGGTTCTCTATGTATAATATCATATCGTCTGCAAATAGTGATAGTTTGACTTCTTCTTTTCCTATTTGGATTCCTTGGATGTCTTTCTCTTGTCTTATTGCCCTGGCTAGGACTTCCAGTATTATATTGAAAAGCAGTGGTGAGAGTGGACATCCTTGTCTTGTTCCAGATCTTAATGGAATTGCTTTCAGCTTTTCACCATTGAGAATGATACTGGCTGTTGGGTTGTCATAGATGGCCTTTATGATGTTGAGGTATGTTCCTTGTATCCCAAGAATTTCAAGGGCTTTTATCATGAATGGGTGTTGCACTTTGTCGAAAGCTTTCTCAGCATCTATTGATATTATCATATGGTTTTTATATTTCTTTTTGTTGATGTGTTGGATAACGTTGATTGATTTTCGGATGTTAAACCATCCTTGTGCCCCTGGAATGAATCCTACTTGGTCGTGGTGAATTATCTTATGGATACATTGTTGGATTCTGATGGCTAAAATTTTATTGAGGATTTTTGCATCAGTGTTCATTAGGGAGATTGGCCTGTAGTTTTCCTTTTTTGTGTTGTCCTTGTTCGGTTTTGGTATTAGTGTAATGTTGGCTTCATAGAACGTGTTTGGTATTGTCCCTTCCTTCTCAATTTTTTGGAAGAGTTTGTGAAGGATAGGCACTAATTCGTCTCTGAATGTTTGGTAGAATTCATTTGTAAATCCATCAGGTCCTGGGCTTTTGTTTTTGGGGAGGTTTTTGATTACCATTTCAAGTTCGCTAATTGTAATTGGTCTGTTTAGGTGTTCTATTTCTTCTTTATCTAGCTTTGGGTGATTGTAGAGTTGTAGGAATTTGTCCATCTCCTCTAGATTGTTAAACTTGTTTCCATATAACTGTTCATAGTAGTTACTGATTATTCTTTTGATTTCTGCTGTGTCCGTTGTGATTTCTCCTCTTTCATTGATGATCCTGTTTATTTGTGCTTTCTCCCTTTTTTCCTTTGTGAGCCTGGCTAGGGGTTTGTCTATTTTATTGATTTTTTCAAAGAACCAGCTCTTGGTTTCATTGATCTTTTGGATTGTTTTTTTAGTTTCAATTTCATTTATTTCTGCTTTGGTTTTTATTATTTCTTTTCTTCTACTGGTTTTGGGGTTTTTTTGTTGTTCCTATCTAGATCTTTGAGCTTCGAGATTAGGTTGTTTCTTTGAGTTCTTTCTTGTTTCTTGATGTGAGCTTCTATTGCTATATATTTTCCTCTTATTACTGCTTTTGCTGCATCCCATACATTTAGGATATTGGTGTCCTCCTTGTCGTTCAATTCAAAAAATTTTTTAATTTCCTCTGTGATCTCCTCATTAGTCCAGTGGTCTTCCAGTAGTGTGGTTTTTAATCTCCATGAGGTAGGAAAGTTCCTTGCCTTCTTTTTATGGTTTATTTCTAGTTTGATGCCTTCATGGTCAGAAAAGATGGTTGATATGATTTCAATCTTGGTGTATCTGTTGATGTTTGTCTTGTGCCCCAGTATGTGATCGATCCTGGAGAATGATCCGTGTGCGCTTGAGAAAAATGTGTACTCCGTTTTTTTGGGGTTTAGTGTTCTATAGATGTCTGTTAAGCCCAATTGCTCTAGGTCCTTATTTAGAGCTTTGGTTTCTTTACTTATTTTTTGTCTTGTTGATCTATCCATTGTTGATAGTGGTGTGTTGAAGTCTCCCACTACGTATGTGTTTTCTCTGATGTCTGTTTTTAGAGAGGACAACAGTTGTCTGATATATTTTGGTGCTCCTTCGTTTGGTGCGTATATGTTAATGAGTGTTATTTCTTCTTGAAGTATTGTCCCCTTGATCATAATGTAGTGACCATTGGGGTCTCTTTTTATCTTTTTGAGTTTGAAATCTGTTTTATCTGATATAAGTATAGCTGTTCCTGCTTTCTTTTTTGGTCCATTTGCTTGTAGGATTGTTTTCCATCCTTTAACTTTGAGCCTATTTTTATCTTTTGTAGCTAAATGTGTTTCCTGGAGACAGCAAAAGGTTGGGTTTTGTTTCTTAATCCAGGCTGCAACTCTGTGTCTTTTTGTTGAAGAGTTTAGTCCATTTACATTTAGAGTTAATATTGATATGTTAACATCTGTATTTGCCATTGTGTTTGTCTTTCCTTTGATTTTATTTATTTATTCTTTTAATAACTTTTTTTTTTTTTTGGCCTTCTTTCATTGTTATTCATCCCTCTGAGGTTCTGGCTTTAGGACTCCTTGTAGTATTTTTTGGAGTGGGGGTTTAGTTGCAATGAAATTCCGGAGTTTCTGTTTGTCTGGGAAGGTCCATATTCTTTCTTCAAAGAGGAAGGAGAGCTTTGCGGGATAGAGTATTCTTGGTTGGCATCTGTTTTCTTGGAGTCTGTTGACTATGTCCCTCCACTCTCTCCTTGCCCGTAGTGTTTCTTCGGAGAAGTCTGATGTCAGCCTGATTGGCTTTCCTTTGAATGCTATCTGTTTCTTCCCTCTTGCCAGCTTCATTATTTTTTCCTTGTCCTGGATTCTTGGGAGCTTTACTATTATGTGTCTTGCTGTATTTTTTCTTTCGTCGTGGAAGTTTGGTGTTCTTCTTGCTTCTTGTATATCAATTTTCAGCTCCTTCTTCACATTTGGGAAGTTCTCTTCAATTATCTCTTTGAATATTTTCTCTGTTCCTACTTCTCTCTCCTCTCCTTCTGGTATTCCTATAACTCTTATATTTCCTTTCCTCATGGAGTCAGATAGTTCCCGAAGTCTTTCTTTGTTCTTTTTCCTTCGTACTTCTCTTTCCTTTTCTGTTTTGGTTCTTTTTATTTCTGTGTCTTCAAGAGCACTTATTCGTTCTTCCATTTCATCAATTCTGCTCTCATTGCTTTTCCCTGAATTCTTTAGTTCTTCCACTAATTCTTTGATCTCCTGCATTTCTTTTACTTCCCTCTTTAGGGACTCAATTTCATTCTTCTGATCGTTGATTATTTTTCCCTTATCATTGTTTTCCTTTATGACTTCTGTCAGTTTTTTAATCACGGCAATTTTAAATTCTCTTTTTGGAAGGCTCAGAAGTTATTCCAAGTTACTGTCGTTGCAATCTGAGGGCTGGTTTTCTTTTTGTGGTGTGCTTTTTCTCTGGAGAGTTGCTAGGTTGCGTGTGGTTCTTCTCCTCCCTACTGTCTGTTTTCTAATTTGCCGTATGCGTTGGGACACTGTGTAGTTGGGACTGGCCGGCATCTTGGGTGAGCTTCTCTGCTCCCCTCTGGTTCCTCCAGGAGTCATCAGTCAGTTTCAAGCAGTCTTTATTGGAGAAAGGTCCCTGTCCTAAAATGTCGATGTGGGGACACACTCCCCTGTGCACCTGGTCTGCCCCGGCGGTGGGTTCCTGCTCCCCCTCTGGGCTTGGACTGCAGGCCAGAGGGGGTCTGGCGTGGGCGAACTTCCCCCGCTCACCTCTGGCTCCTGAGGAAGCCTTCTGCAGGTAGTCTTTACTGAAGAAATGTCCCTGTTCTAAAATGGTGATGTGGGACACACTCCCTGCGCGTACGGTGTCAGGCACACTCTTCTGCGTGCCTGGTCTGCCCCGGCTGTGGGTGCTCGCTCTCCCTGTGGGCTCAGACTACTTGATCGGAAGGGGCCGGGTGTGGGCTAACTCCCCAGCTGGCCACTAGCTCCTTCAGGAGCCTGTGCTGGCTTCAAGTCGCTCGGTGGCGCCAGAGATCTCTCCGAGAGCCCTTGGGGAGCTGATTTTCCACCCCGTGGGACAGGGAGCAGAGCGGGGATGGTAGGGTACACCTCAACGGCTTTGGGGTGCTGTGTCTGCCTTGTGCCCCACTGTCGTGGGGAACCCACGCCCCTAATTTCGTGCCCCGGGTCTCAGTTCCAAATCCTCAGTTCCAGGACGCGGGCTGTAGCCCAGTTCAGTGGCGCGGGAATGGCGCCTTTTGCACCGCTCCCGTGCCTGGGCGCCTGGTTCCTGCTTACTCAGGGAGGGACCTTCACCTCAGTGAGGACCTCCGAGCGTCTCCCCGCAAGCCTAGGTCGTCTCCCAAGCCTAGGTCGCAGGCGCGGGGACCTGGGCAGCCGCGATCCTGGTCTGCACTTGCTTTTCAAGCGCGCCGAGCGCGCCACTTTCCGCGCAAGCTTACCGGCAGCCTGGGCTATGTGCGCGTCTCCAGGGGTCTTTGTTCTTCTCTAATGGCGCCCGGAGCCGTTCGCTCACCGCAGAGGCGAATCCTGCAGGGTTCGCCTCAGCTCCCGTTCACAGGGTGTGGTGGCTGCAATAGTTCCTTTCCACTCACAGTCCCACTTGCTGCGTCCGTTTTTCTTGTTGGCCGTTTTGGTTTGTTGTTTCCCTCCTCTCTGCCGGTCGGAGAGTGCCACCTCTGTGGGCGGGGGAGGGGAGCAGGGTTCTGCACTTCCCTCCCTTCTGGTCCTCTTTTATGGCAACTTTCTTCTTCGGGCAGTTTGCTGGAGTCGTCCGTTTATCTT
Organism: Talpa europaea; assembly: GCF_964194135.1. NCBI lineage: Eukaryota > Metazoa > Chordata > Mammalia > Eulipotyphla > Talpidae > Talpa > Talpa europaea. The sequence continues at coordinate 97,252,906 of NC_140076.1, forward strand.
CCGTGTCCCAGTTCTCACTGGGACATGCCGCTTTTCCTCCCTATTAACTTTTTTTAATGGGAGATCTTGCAGCGTCTCCTCACTGCCATGTTGCTCCGCCCCTCCGGCATGGTCTCTTCTTAAGAATTTTAAAGATGGCTGATGGATGTGCATACATTTCAAAGACTTTTTTCCATCAGGCACCCCTGAGACTTTATAGCAAGGCCCTCAGAGACAATGATATTCTTTCTGGTTGTTTACACCTCCCCTAGCACCTATTTTGGCTAGGCGAGGTCCTGCCTGAGATCCCTGATCATGGCATTTCAGTTGGTTTTCATGTGACGCATTAGCTTTTGTCCATAGCAAACTGGTTGGAAGCTGTGCCTTTATTTGATAAGGTGGACTCATTTCCCAGAGAGTAGGCCACAGATGTCTAAGCGACAGCTTGAACCTTTACACCATCCAAATTTGCAGAGCTTTCATTCAAGTTTATCCAGATTATTCCACTTGAATTCCTTCCCCTTTCTTTCCCCCTCCTATTAGTACTATTTTTGGACCTAAGGCTATAAACCTAAGTTAATAGCAAACACATTCAGTAAACCTCTTATGCAGAAAGCTGATAGACTCTATTCTGAGAGAAGAAAAATATATCTCAAGTGCATTTTCCTTCAGACAACTAATGCCTAACTCCTATGGGACCTTTTGTCTACATTTTATTGAATAATGAAACTCATTTTTTCATCTCAATATCTTAGCCATGTCATGGACCCACATGGTATGATTCTAGAGAAAGAATAGCAATATTAGGGGGGAATTTCATTCCTGAACTTTTTTATGTTTGGTATTTTATTCATGTTTGCAGTAAGGGGTTATGGACTTAAGGTAATAGAATTGTCACAGACAAGTTAGAAGAATGCAGAAGAATGAACTGCTATCTAGTGACTAATTATTTTCAGTAATCAGAATTATTTTTCTCTGAATGTTAAGGGCTTACGTTGGCTATAGAAAGAGTAAAATTTTCTATTTATTCCTTCAGTCTCAGTTATTATTTAACTGTAATAATGTGGTATGTAGATAGATTATAAAATAATAAAAAAACCCCTTAGACTATTGGCCATCTCAAAAATACATTTTCTAGGTTTTTCTTGTTCATTTCTTTATTCTGTTTCTTTAAATCTGGATATTTGCTGAGTAGATTCCAACCAGAATTTTTTCCATCTCCCTCCATAGGAGTGTGTCTGTGTGTTTGGTGGTGAGTAGGGTGTCAGTGTAACATCCACATTTCCATAACTATTGAACAGAGCTTTCTGGGAATAAGGTGGTTTCCCATTGTCTTGAATGTTGATTTCCCTACATAATGACTAGTTATGTGAAGACAGCAGATATGAAGAAAGGACCAAAGAATTAAGATATACATATGTCAATACAACAAATTGATTCTTGCCAGACAATTGCCACAAATGTCAAGCCTATGAAAATAAGAGAATACCCAGGGCTGTGTTGGTAATGGCAAAGGAAGAGTCACAGTTTGATTCCACCCCAAATAGACTTTTGTTTACAATAGTAATAAAAGGACTAAGATGGTATTATGAAATATAATTTTCTGGTTTTGATTAAGGAAGAAATGTCTTGAACCTTATCAGACTCTAGGGTAGATTTTGATCAATATTGTAGCAATTAACTATATGTGGCTATTTAAATTTAACTTTATTTTTATAAATTCATTAGTTAATTTACTTTTTTTTTAAAGATTTATTTATTTATTTATACAAGCACTGGGTACAGTCAGAAGCGCGGGAGGGTAAGAGAACTCACCAGAGCCAGAGCGGGGAGCAGAGCAGGCAGGAGGACTGAAGGACACTGCTGAGGGGAGCAGCGGGCGGCAGGAGAGGTCTGAGCGCCATGTGGGACCCTCCTCCGGTGGCCGGGGAGCTGCCGGGGATCGAACCAGCGCCGAGAGGCTGCGGGCAGCCTCGCAACCCAGTGCACAACCGCTGCACCACCAGGGAGGTCCTAATTTACTTTTATTAAGGGAACATTGGTTTATATCACTGTATATGATTTAGGGGAATGGGTTCACAACTCCTCAGATGTATGTCACTATGTCATACCCACCACCAAAGCATCCTTATTCCTTTACCATAGTTTAAAATTCACTTACTCATCTTAATCACATTTAAAGTTTTAAATGGTCACTTTGGGAATGACTATTTTGTTGGATAGCAAAATATAGAACATTTCCATCCTTGAGGAGAATTCTGTTGGGGCACACTGTTCTAAAAATTTAATGGTAGATAAGAAAACCATGGTCTTTGCCTTAAAATATAGTGGCAAATGAAGACTATTTTTGCAAAGTGAAGATACAAACACTTATGTTCTAAGTTGTAATGAGGAAATGTATCACTGTTTGAAAAAGAGAAGAGCATAGTAAATGAGGAAAGCCTTTCTCAGGGTATATGTATCTTTCTTCAGACACCAAAAAGCCCTTTCTCTGGTTGCAAAAGAGGCAACAGATCTCTGCAAGGTGCGGTGTTGTCTGGATTACCAAGTAGAGATTTATTATGATGGGCATGTCTTAACTGCTCAGTAAAGGGACATGATGAAGAGATAGAAAATGCCATATTCAGTTCCAATTATAGACCATTGAACCTACTGAGATCTTGCTATAAAATGTTTGTAAATTTAGAGACCTTTTTGGAGTGAACCCTACTTAAGGAGAAGAGTCAAGAGGTGAAACTCAATCTGAGTTTTGAGAGGTTTTATTTATTGGTTGCTTACAACATAGAATTTCACAAAGATCATTTCATTGACTAAAAGAGACATATATAGGGCATTACTTAAAACATACACACACATATACTCTTGTAGATGCTGTGAGAGGGATCAAGAAAATACTGTTTTAAATAATAAAATATCCACCAGCATTATAGAAGAGACATCCACCAGGAACAGAGATTCCTTTGTGTTATACTAATAACAAAGTATAGTGTCATTGAGCTCAAATGAGAGTACACAGCTGAGGAAGTTGAGTGACTTAATCGACAAGATAGGTTTTAAGTAAGCATGAAATATAGCTAACAATTGACAGTAAAATTACATGAAAAAGCAGTCAGGTAGAGAAAACAGTCAGAACAAAACCCAGAGCAATAGGGTTCAGAAAAGGAACAAAGTGAACTGGAAAACACAAATATCAGTAGAGGATCCACTTGGGGAAAGCATTGGACCCCAAGCAGGAGATGGCGTTGTGTTCTCTTTGCAGGAGGAATGAAGGAACCATATGAAAATGAAGGACCAAAACACAGAATTATGCAAGATGGGATAACAGTGATGAGCGGTCAAGACAGAATGTCTTTTGCATTTAGGGGATATAAAAATTTTGAAACCTCGGTATCAGCAAGACTACAGTAGAGATGAGCAGACTTCTAAGGATATCTACTATGCTCCTAGCTAGCTTTATCATTATTGTTAGAATTAAAATATAATAAGCATTTTCCAAAGTAATTTATTAGATCCTCTCAACTTAAGCTTTCCATTATTTTCTGCAGTTCCTGTTAGCATCGCTAAAATGGTGTAAGAAGGGCTTTGTTGTTTTTAGTTCATATTTTAATTGTTTTACAATTTCTAAAATTTTATACCCATTAATACTTTGTGATGGGTAAGTTGTCATTTATAACCACTGTTTATTTTCAGCAACATATTACGAAATCAGAATGCAGGGATTTTTTTTTTTTTTTTTTTTTGTGGGACCCTGCCGGTGGCCAGGGATCGAACTGGCACTGCAGAGGCTGCAGGCAGCCTCGCAACCCAGTGCTCAACCGCTGCGCCACCAGGGGAGGCCCCGGAATGCGAAGATATTTTTGCATTGAACAACTTTATGATAGCAGCAAGATGTCGGAATGAAAAGCAAGCTTTCTTTCGGATAAAAGTTAGGGAGATGACATTATGCCTGGCTGCATCTTCCAGAAACTAGACGTGATTAGGACATGCTTTTTTTTTTTTTTTTTTTTTACTTAAGACGAATTGCTTTCACTGTGCTCTAGGAATCCCTAGCTCTAAGATATTTTGCCAGCATGCAAACACTCAATTTTTTGAAATTCAGTTTTACCTCATGCAGTGAATAGCACCCATGTTCTTATCAGTTTATATCATTTTAAAATTAGGTCTTATAACTATATTGAAAGATGCTTATAAAACATAATAGCACTAGCATCTTATATTTTAGGACAAAAGAAATGTTGGTTTTGTTTTTCCTTCACAACATGAACTTGAATTAAAACTTTTACAGTAAAGTGTGGTTGTTGAATCAGTCAAACCAGGATTGATTTCCATTTCCCACTTAATAGCTTTGCAACTTGGAACAAAATAATCAACCTTTCTAAGTTGCAGTTTCTTCATCTGTAAAATGGAGATAATAATAAGACAGCGCAAAGATTTATTAAATTAATTGAAATAAAATACATAAAGTCTTAGCACAATATTTTCATATGCAATAAACATTCTCATAGTACCTGTTTTCTAATAATTACCTGGCCATACTATAAAAATGAATTAGGCATGGTTCCAGCCCTTAAGAAAAACAACTCGGAAAGGGATATGAGGCAGATTAACAATGTTGTTATACAAGAAGGGAAAATCACAAAAGACAGCGCAGATAGGTGACTGGGAATTCAGAAGAGTGCATGTGTTTGTTTGGTGTTTGTGCCCTTGACCTCCAGTGAGTGGTCTAATGGCCTGCTTTCTCACAGCTTTGTCTTGTTTCTTGCTTCTTGTTTGCAAGATGCACGTGAGAAGATCTTCCCCGGAGCATGCTTGAGGGTTGGGTGTGAAAGCAGCTCCTCCTGCAGCCTCTCGGTTACTCTGCTTCAGCGAGAGGCAGGGGAATGGAATTTGGAAGCACTCAAGTCATTCTCCCAACTGCTCCAAGGCTTGAGGACTCCCACATTTAAAGAAAGAGCTCTTCGTAAAATAAAAACAAACAAAAACCTCAACTTCGTCCCTCTAAAAATCTTTCTTTCAGTTACAAAAATAGACTTTTTTCTTGATTCTGACATATAGCAACCATGCTGTTGTTTTAATAACTGGCATGGGAGGCAACTGTGGGGGGGGGGGCGGGGATCCACCCCAGTTGTATGTATCACTTTATTTAAAACATTGTAATTTCAAAAATGTTAAAATATTTAACATAAATATAAATGGAAAATTAAAGAAGTGTTAAGTGTCATAATGAAATTAGAATACACTGCATTTATATGTAGGGTAATTCAACAACCAGGATGTTGTTGATGGCACATAAAATGTTTCCAGTAAATATTTCTTTTCTTCCTGTGTCTATTTGATAGGTAGCTTCTGTCAGGGAAATTCTGTGGTCTGCAATAGAAGTCACAGGAGATTTCTCTCACAAGTTTGTTCAGGTTTGGCCTCTAGAACATTATCTGGGTAACTGGCTGAAGGGTAGCTAGATGTTTCTTTTTTTTTTTTTTTAATTAATAAATTTTATTTTTATATTCCCCATACAATTGCAATCCCCCCATTCTGACCCCAATCCCTCCCCTCCCGCCCCCCACCCCCCAAAAAGTGTCTCTGGTTCATAGTTTTTGTTGATTTTGATTTTCACTTTCTTATAGTTATTCATTTTCCTGGTCCCTTATTTAAGTTTTCTAGATCCCTGCTATGAGTGAGACCATCCGGTATTTTTCTTTTTCTTTTTGGCTTATTTCACTGAGCATGATCCCTTCCAGCGTCATCCATGTTGCTGCAAATTGCATGTGTTTATCTTTTTTGAATGCTGAGTAATATTCCATGGTATATATGTACCACATCTTCTTGATCCAGTCATCTATTTTTGGGCATTTGGGCTGTTTCCAAAGCTTAGCTATTGTAAACAGTGCTGCTATAAACATAGGGGTGCAGGTGTTCTTTGGAATTGATGTTTCTGTGTTCTTTGGGTAAATACCTAGGAGTGGAATTGCTGGATCCTGTGGAAGCTCTATGTTTAGTAGGTCCAGAAATCTCCACACAGCTCTCCATAGTGGTTGGACCAGTTTGCACTCCCACCAACAGTGCAGGAGAGTTCCTTTTTCTCCACAACCTTGCCAACATTTGTTGTTGCTAGTTTTTTTAATATGTGCCATTCTCACTGGTGTAAGATGGTATCTCATGGTAGTTTTGATTTGCATTTCCCTGATTGCAAGTGATGTTGAACATTTTTTCATATGCCTGTTGGCCATTCGCATTTCCTCTTCAGAGAAGTTTCTTTTTAGTTCCTCTGCCCATTTTTTGACTGGATTATTTTCTTTGTTGTTGTTGAGTCTCATCAGCTCTTTGCAGATTTTTGTGATCAGTCCTTTATCATTAGTGTTGTGTGCAAAAATGTTCTCCCAGTTGGTGGCTAGATGTTTCTTGATGACTCCCTGAGTAGGTGACTCAGCTGCCGTTCCCTGCCTTTTCTTTTTAAATATTTATTTATTTATACAAGAACTGGGGTAGAGGCTAGAGGCGTGGGAGGGTGAGAGGATTCACCAGAAACAGAGCAGGAAGCAGAACAGTCAGACAGATCAAAACACACTGCCTTTTCAAACATGTGCCTGGAAAAGAGTCGATCTGTAACCAGTGGCTGAAGCCAAAGACTGTTACAGGTGGTGCCTCCGAGAGCAGGTGCTAGTGAGGATAGATAGCTCCAGAGAAAAATAGAACAAAGTATTGATGTGGGTGGAGACTCTGATAAGAAATATAAGGGACTGCAGAAGCAGACTCCCGCATTCAGTGCTCAGGATTCAGATCTTCAGTGATTCCTGAGTCAGCGATTTCTCCCCCCACTATGTTGATCATCCAGAGGCTGTTGTGGTTCTCTGAAGGACATAAAGAGGCCTCCAGCAGCCAACCTCAGAGAGAAAAAGTTCAGAGGCTTTGCAATTAGCCTGAGCAACTGAAACTCTTCCATTTTACTGCTGTTATAGCCTGGCAGGGAAGGCTAAGACCTGGAGCTGAGCACCTTGCTGAGCTCTGTGAGTGTTGCTGCTTGTCAGATGGTTCAGCTGCTGTAGCTGCTGTTTTGAGTGTCACTTGTCTGGTGCTGTGCTGGGGCATCTCAGCAACTCCAGGAGCATCTCCTGTTGTGTCTTCAGTTGTCTTCATGACTTGGAACCAGGCCTATAGTTTGGCTGCCATGTGCTCCATGTTCACATTGGCAGAAAGATGCCATCTTGGGAGCATTTGTGTTTAGAACTTTAAAACACTGGACACTGCTTTGGGTGAGGTAAATGACCATTTTTGGCCTCAGTAACTCTTTGTTTTTCCCTGGTTTGTTAAATAAATCCCATTATTGTTGTTCTGTGAGCCTGAATAGTCTTGCAATTGTGCATATGGATGAAGAACTCAGACAGTGACCAATAAACTATTTGGGCAGTGTCCTTGGTCAGTTTTAGTGCCCTTTGCTGCCCTGTATCAAATCATGTGGCTGTTTTGACAATCTCAAGTTATGTAGGGAGCTATTACAGTTTCTGTCTCATCAAGTCTTTTGGGACTAAGTACTTTTATTAAAGTGTGTGTGTGTGTGTGTGTGTGTGTGCAGGTAGAATACTGGCATTAGGGGAAGCCAAAAAGGGGAGGGAAGTTATCAGAATTTATGTATGCTTTAGCTCAGAGCTAAATGGTATAGATGGTATTTGTTTTTTGTTGTTGTTTTCTTTTCATTGTCTACACAATGCATTTTTAGATTTCTTTAAATTACTGTTTTTTTCTTACATTGTTGTAGTCCCCATAGTTCTTCCGCCACCATATTGTTATAGGACAGGGAGAGGGGCAGCCCAAACCCCGCAAACCTGCCTATTCTAAATGGGTTCTGCCATCTGCCACATTAACACAAAACATATGAGACTTTAATGGGAAGGAACTTTAATAAAACTAGGAAACAATACAGGTAAGGCAAAGAGTCTAGTTTCTAAATGAAGCACCCAAAGTTGCCCGTCCCCTCGTGGGTAAAAGTCCATCCAAATGGGACTGACCCAGAGAAAGGCCCCAAAGCCTGCCACAAGTCTAAAGCATCTTCCAGTGGGGACCCACAGAAAAGGGTCAGAAACAACCAGACAAGCCCGGAAGGAAAAGAGCAAAATCAACATCAAGATAAAAGCTGCCATTGTCACCCCCCCACGGGTCTCACCCACATCTGTGTCACCCAGTCCATGACCAAAAGACAAGCGCAGTTTCTTCACGTGTCTCTAGGCTCCATGCGCCTCCTCCAGGTCTCCTGGCTCCATCCTGCTTCCTTCCTCAGTCTCTTCTGCCACTTCTCCTCTTCCTGCTCAGCTCCACCCTCCCTTGGGTGGGGCAGGGAACCTCCCCCTTTCCTGGGGACCACCCTGTTACAATATCACCCACGAACCATCACAATATTCCCTTGTGTTCATCCCTCCCCTTCTTTGTACCCCCCAACCCTTTGCTGTATGTCTCAGTTCTATGGTCAGTTTGCTAGTTTTGACTTTTTCTTGATCTTTTGTTCAGTTTCTCTATATTCTACATGTAAGCGAGACTTTCTGGTATTTATCTTTTTCCTTCTGACTAATTTTGGCTAGCATAATCCCTTCCATCTCCATTGATGTTGCCATATATGGCATGAGTTTGTCGGGGGTTTTTATTTTTTAAGATTTATTTATGCAAGAGCTAGGGTATAGGCCAGATGCGCGGGACGGTGAGAGGATCCACCAGAGTTGGGAACAGAACAGGCAGACTGACGAAATACACTGCTGAGGGGAGTAGCAGGTGAAGACAGGAGATGTCTGCTCACCATGTGGGTTGCGTGGAGGCTGGTGGGGTTCGAACCCTCACTGCAGAGGCTGCGAACAGCTTCACAGCGTGGCACTCAACCACCTGTGCCATCAGGGAGGCCCGAGTTTGTCTTTTTTGATCACCGAATAATAGTCCATGGTATAAATATACCACAACTTTTTGATCCATTTGTCTGTTTTGGGAGATTTGTGTTGTTTCCGTATCTTGGCTATTGTAAATAGTGCTGCAATAAATACAGGAGTGCCAATTTCCCTTTGAATTAGTACTTTTGTGTCCTTTGGTAGACTCCTAGGGCTGGAATCACTGGATCATATGGTTGGTCCATTTTAGTGATCTGAAGAAATGCCACACAACTTTCAATAGTGTCTGGGACAGTTTATATTCTCAGCAGCAGCGTCAGAGAGTTCCTTTATCTCCACATTCTCTCCAGCAAAATGGTATAGATGATATTTAGACATTAATCTCATTATTAAGTTCTTTTTATGTCTATACAACACATTTTTGTTAAGCTGTATCTTGCATAAAATAGAGGATACATAAATTCTTTCTCTTCTCTCCAGTTTATGGGGCTAAGAGAATTACTGTTCTGTATCGCCTATACAGTGGTCAATTCCTGGCCACAAGTGTGGTTTCACTGGCCTGGCAGACAGAAGGAGACATAATTCAAGAAGTGAGCTCATGTAGTAACCAATAGTACTTGGCTTCAAGTCCAAGGGCATGCACAAAGGCAAAACAGTGGAGCAAAGGCAAGAAACCAGAGCTTAGGGCAACAGACACAGTTGGGAAGAAGACATCAGGCTGTCGTTTTATTTCTAGCAGTATAAAGCTGCTAGCAAGGCATATAGTTCTTAAATGCTATAGTACCAGAATGTTTTCCATAGGATTTTAGGAATCACACATGTACTTTACTTAAAAAGAAATTACCTTGGTTTATTTTGAACCACAGAATAATTGAATCATACATTTTCATGATTTGAGAAAGGGATATTTGAATTCAATTAATAGAACTATTGCTGATGTTCAAGCCACTCTTGAGTATCCCAAATGTGGCAAGAATTTATTTAACAGCAAAATCATTCTTTCTTGAAGTAACAATTTAACTTTTCTAAGACTGAGAGAATGTGAAAATATTCCATTTCATATTCCATTGACTTCATATATCCATCCATTTATCTTATATTTTCTTTCTAAAATCATGAGGAAAAATATATTTTATCTCATATGGAAGTTGTATAATATATTATCTATCATGTAATTTATTTAAATATACTTTATCAATATATTTCAAGTAGAGTTTTATGGATAAGGTAGAGGAAATTAGTGAAAACACAGTTTTTCACCCATCACTGCTATGCAATATTCCTATAATAATGATACAAGCTAATATAAAATTAGTATCTTTACTTCAGCATTAATTTTATAGCTATATCTATATCTATGCACACACACATATAATTGTACACATATATGTGTTATATAAATAAAACAATTTCCCATGGGAGATGGAAATGTCATCTTTAATGTAACCATCATGGAAGAATCTAAATCAAAATAAATTATCATTTCTAAGTCATTGAATTCATAGAACTTTCAAGTTGAGATAACTTCTTTGTATTCTAGATCCCATAAGGTTAGATTTGCAATTGCCTTGCCCTAAAGTTGGAAGTAGCTAATTGTACCTGGACTGATCACACATGTCCATTTTGAATGCCTTCCTCTATAAATCTCTGTGATGGGCTAGGTACCTTTCCTAAATAATTCCAGTGCAGAGGTGTATATTAAAAACAGCTTGTCAAGTTGACTAAGAAGGAAACTGGATGTTACCCAGTCCATCTCCCTACACAGACACATTTTGACACAGTGTATTTGAGTGCTAATAATGACATTAGAAGATGTTGGAAAGAGATCTAATTCAGCATGCAGAAGTGACTTTGCTGTCATCTCCTATTTTCTGTACAATTGACAGCAGATACTTGGGGCTGAATTTTTATTTCAGGTCAAATTTCCAAGGCATGAGGCTGTCTGTTAGAAACAGATAAGACCAAAACCAATACGAAAGCACTTGTTGGAAGTGTCAGTGGCGCTGAGAATTTGAAAGGGATGCTTCAGTTTTCTGTTTAGGACATGACACAACAACATATGTTTTAGCATCAAGAAAAACCAACCAGCAGCTCCCTGTCATTTTTCCATGGTTCCTACTGGGAAGATTTCAGTAGAGAGGTATGATTTCTTTGGGAGATGAGATGATATTAAAACAACAACAACAAAATAAAACTAGCATCTTTCATCATTTATTTTCCCCTAGTCAATATTTCCGGAATGTTTCAAACAAATCCAACTAACCAGTATTTAATTTTTTTTTTTTTTTTTTTAGCACAATGACTGGTAAGCCATGCATTCAGATTTTTATAATCAGACAACAAATAGAGTTCTCTAACTGTGTGTACTAGAAAAAAAAAGCTGGGAAATCCATAAAGTTGAGGACTTATAAAATCATTTTGGTGCGTTGATTCTCTGAATGAAATGGGAAAACTAAGGTGTGTTTTTTTTCTCATTATATATTTTTTCATTTTTTTATTTTATATATATTTTTACATCATTTTTCATTTTTGTACAATGTATACATTTTCATCTTGGTTATAGTCCCCACACAATTCCCACCCCCCTTGTTTTGATCCTACTCCCTCCTAACCACCCTGTAGTGTCTCTGGTTTATAGTTGCTTGTTGATTTTGATTTTTACTTTATTATAATCAGTCTTTTTCCTGGTCCCTTATTTATGTCCTCTAAATTCCTGCTATGAGTGAGAACATCTGGTATTTTTCTTTTTCTTTCTGACTTATTGCACTGAGAATGATCCCTTCCAGCTCCATCCATGTTGCTGCAAATGGCATGAGTTTCTCTTTTTTGATTGCTGAGTAATATTCCATTGTGTATATGTACCACATCTTCTTGATCCAGTCATCTATTTTTGGGAATTTGGGTTGTTTCCATAGCTTAGCTATTGTAAAATATATTTTGTAAATATATTTTGTTGCTATAAACATAGAGGTACAGGTGTCCTTTTGAATTAATGTTTTTGTGTCCTTTGGGTAAATACCTAGAAGTGGAATTGCTGGATCACATGGAAGCTCCATCTTTAGCAGGTTGAGGAATCTCCACACAGCTTTCCATAGTGGTTGGACCAGTTTGCACTCCCACCAGCAGTGCAGGAGAGTTCCTTTTTCTCCACATCTTCGCCAACATTTGTTGTTGCTAGTCTTATTAATATGTGCCATTCTCATTGGTGTAAGATGGTATTAGCTCTAGTTCAACTAGGTGAATATTAGCCAGTACAAGCCAACCAGAGGAATGCAAATTATATAGGGTCTAATCCAATGCATATACCAAGTAACTTTTAAAACACACTTCCTGGGGATTAGACCCTATATAATTTGCATACTCTTGTTGGCTTGTACTTGCTAAGTTAATATTCACCTAGTTGAGTTAGAGCTAATGCCACCATTTTATCTCTAAGAGCTATTGATGCCTAGGTAATCTTTTGTCATTCTAAGTTTAAATTTGAACTACATCCACAAAGTCAAGAGTTTGTTTTATCAATGATATAGAAGCTTCAACATCAAAGTTAAAATTTAGAACATGTTCACAATCCTAAATTGACAAGATCCTCTCTTTCCTGAACAGAATTCCTAGTACCCAAGGGCTTCCTGTGTTTCTAGCACACACCCTGAACTAGAATGTGTGTTTCTTTTTTCCTTTTTTTGTGCCTGCTTTATTTTTATTAGAGCTACTATTTAAACATTTCCTGTGGCATTGAATTAAAATTTGTCATTTTATTTTTCTCCCCGAGAAAGAGTGATTTAAAACCCATTCATGCACATAAAGATATGATTTGATGTAATACCCTCAACCATTTATCACTGTAGATGGTTTATTCCTTGAAATAGAAACCTTGGGGAACCCTAAATTCCAAAAGCTGAAACTACCTCACAGGAGACCCGATTTGCAGTTTGTAACAAAAGTGAACACTCCTAGACTCATGAACCTCAGGAGACTCATGGCTCAAAGTGTTTCCATTTCCCAACAGCTGTGCCTCAGACAGCACTTTTCCTTTTTCTTCTTCTTCTATTTTTATGTGTTATTTCTGTGTAACTGAATATACAGTATTTGCAATATTCTACATAAAGAATAGATTTTACATTATCACCATCAGGTCTTTTATAAACAGATTTCTTGCAAGAGTTTGTGAAATTAGCATTGCATCTGTATTTATGCAACTCACATAAGGTAAACCTATCAATTTATGGGCTATTTTCTTTTAAATAGGCAGCAATTATTCCTAAAATAAAAGGTGTCTTTTAAACATAATGTTTCTTAGAAATTCCTGTTTCTGGGAATTTTGCCTTTGGTCAAACTTTTCCAGAAAGTTCTTTATTTGCATTTCCTTTGGAGTAAGTATGCGATTTTTAAGCATTTCATTGTTGTTTAAATTATCAACTGATAAGTTGTAGTCACTTCCCATTGTTTGCCAATAACACTATTATCCTTTTCTATTAATTATCTGGTTATAAGAATTGAATTCAAGTGATTATTAATTTCAAAACAATAAAATACTACTGTGGATCATTAAAGAATGAATCCCTTCTTCCAAACTCAGTTCTAAAAGTGGAGAGTCAAAATGATTTTAACCTATGGAACCACGATCAGAGAGAGTAAATGCCTCTATGGTTCTTTGTGGGTCTAATGTGTAAATTACTGAGAAAAACTTTGTATATTTGTTTAATAGTATGAATATACTTTATATACCATATAATTTTTTCCTTTCCCAATGTAAAAACTTTTGACCTTCCAGTGAGTAACTAAGAGAGGTTAGGATATTACAAGTTACCTAGTTTTTCTTGTTCTATTGAAATGTTTTGCATAAACCAGTTATACCTTTAGTAGGTTCAGAAGAACATGCACAGGTATTCAAAAACCTTGTACTCATCAACAAACCCTTTTATGCACTTTAAGTCACTTTGTGTCTTCCATTTCACATGTTTCTTTCCCAGTAGCTCTACCATTAGTATATCGTAGGAGGTCACCCCTATGTATCCACAGAAAGCCCCAGATATTCATAGTCAGAGGATTTCTTTTGTTCCAGGAGCTTGGTGTAAGCATGTGCATATGATTCTCTATATTTTAAGTCATTCTACAGACCCTTTTATAAAATGGTTACTTGACAGGACCAAATACTCCCTCTTTTGGAGAAGAACATAATGGAGCATTCTTTATTATTTGAGGCAATGGCTTGCAAAGAAGTCTCCCAATATCTAATAGGTGGTTAAGCTACAACATAAAGTATAACACAACCTCCCTGCAGTTTTTCTCCTCCAGGGTTGGAGAGTGGGGAGGGGCAGATTATTTATTCTAGTAGCACTGCTCTCCCCCCCTCCACCCCCAGTGACAAGGAGGAACAAACAGTGCATAGGTGACTTGAAGGCACAGCTACATCATCTTCTAACGAAAGCCATTTGAAAACACTTCTGGATGTTTTAAACACTGTTGAGCCAGGGATTAAGTCAGGAGGGAATTCTATGTCTCAGATTCAATACTTGTAGGCACAGAAAGGATAAGCCTAGTGAGAAGACAAGTGTAACCTTGTAGAAGGAGGTCAAATATCCTTGGATGAATCCCTTTCTTACTGCACACTGTTGGTTGCTGCTAGGAAATTCCTTTGTATGGAGTAGAGTGTCTGATCCCTTTACCCCAATATTAAATCTCTGAGAAAACCTGATTTAGTTCAAGAAACTCTATTGTCCGTGGAGACACTATGAAAGTGTAAACGTTAAACAACTGATGCCATTTGTGATTTTTAACCAGCTAGAATGGTTTCTTTCAAAAGTTAATATTTATCTTGCCATAATATTTACCTCCACACAGTAAGTGCTGCTATTTTCCCATGACTGCAATGAAGAATTGTGGTAAGATAAACTCACCTCTATAAGATAAATGTCAGATGTTTAATGAAAATCACTGGATGAGCATCCCAGGTTTACTTTGAATTTGTTGAGGTTCTGGACTTCCAGTAAAATTTAACTCACAAAATTTTCCAAAATGAGTCTCTGTATTCAGAACTGGGGATTGCATGAAATGAATTCTGAGAGAGCATGAACCTTAGCAAAAGGATGACTGGTCAGGCAATGCAGACATACGAATTCTCTCTACTGTTAAGGTATTGATGGGTTGAGAGATTCTGCCGGCCTCAATTTCACTTGTAAAATGAGTTAATTTAATTAGGTGGTCTTCAAAATCCTGTTCTTTTCTCAAATTCTGAGATTCTGTGTTAATATTATGACCAGGTTGAAATCCTTTATCTTTCTTAAATTTCATACTCTGATAGTTTAAGAACAAGATATTGGTTATGATTTTTAAGATATCTGAGGTCATCTACTAACAAGAATCCACAATGTATTTGAGAGAATTGGATAGACACATGAAAGGTTAAATAAGAGTCTATTATTTAAACTTAGGTATTTTCCTTGGAAAAAATAAAAAAGAGGTGGAGTGCTTGGTTGTTGTTGGACAATTTGATTTATCATTACAAATATTAGGTCTGTTTTTTCAGACAGGGCCCTGAAGGATCTCTCTTGGCTCTCTAATGAGAGCTGAAGTTCTGGAGTGAGATGAAGAGCCTATTCATCTCAGCTTTAAGGGGAGTTACACTATTTGTCTAATGTACTGGACATCCTTGTCAAATCGAATTGAAGGTAAGAGTCTACTTCTCTAAAATGTTTCAGAGTCTTTGTTTAGTCAGTATAATTTCTTATGCTATAAACACACCTGGACTAGCATCTCATTTGCCATTTAATCTAGATCTTTCCTCTCTTTATTCCAAACTTCTCACAAAGCATGCTTCATATAAAACTGCTGTGGTCTGAATTGTGTTTCCCTCAAAATTCATATGTTGAAACCCTAATTCCCTGTGTAACTGAACATGGAGAGTTTTGAGGTTATTAAGATTAGATGTGGGCAGAGCTCTCCTGCCCACCTGTGACTATGCAGGTGTTTTTCTTCACCAACCTTTTCCCTTTGCAAAGCAACAGAGGCAGCTCTCCTCCCTAGGCTGCCCGCCTGTGACTATGCAGGCCTCTCTTTTAGCAAACCTGTAACTCTGCCCACTTGTGTCTGTGCAAGTGTCCTTTACTCTTCCTTCCCTTTTTAATAATAAACCTGCCTTTTTGTATGTAACCAAAAAAAATAAGGGGAGGCTAGATGCCATCATAAGGGTCAGGCCCTGATCCAATAGGATTATTGTGCTTCTGTGAGGAAATACCAGGAAGCTTGTGTTCATTCTCACCCTCTCCCAACCCCACATGCACACTCCTGTGAATAGCTACTTGAGGAAATAGCGAGAAGGCAGTTACTGAAAGCGAGGAAGAGAGGGCTCACCAGAATCCAAAGCAGCCAATCCCAGACTTCCAACCTCCTAAACAGTGAGAAAACCAAATTCTGTTTAAATTACCTGCTCTATGACATTTTTGTGATGGTAGCCTGAGAAGACTAACACAGGAAGGTTATCAGGACCACATGAGGGAGAGGGTTCCCTTCCAATCTTTTTAGGTACAGGAGTTTCCCCAATGCAGCCAGTTCAGTATGAAGGACTGAAATAAAACCAAGTGGAGTGGCTAATTAATCTCCAGTAACTGTTGCTGTGTGTGATATGGCATTTATCTGCTGTTGTGCTCAAGACTGAGTTGTTAGGAGGTGACTGTGGGGATATAACCTCACAAATGTGAATAGCAATGCAAACACTATGGTGTGTGTGCCCTGTGAAGATTAACTCACCTGTGAACTGAAGCTTTGGAGAGCAGAAGTGTGTACTCTCAGAACATTGCACATGAGGGAATGTAAAAAAAAAAAATCAGAAATAACAAAATCGTGGAGAGATAGGTGGCAAATATTATCATTTTATAGAGCAGCAAAAGTATGCTGCAGAAAGGTCAAATATCATGTTCAAAGTGACACAGAATAGTAGATTTGAGCCCTGGAATTATTAACTTCTATTTTTTAATCTAGTGTGCCTGAGGTTATAGCATCCAACTAGGAAGGTCAAAGATATCAGTTTTATGTCCTAAGACAGTTATGCTGCACAGGTGGCTCCTGCTCTTTCGTCCCCTCACCTGGAACCACTTGATGACTTTAGCCTTAGCAACTTCCCTTATCCTGGAAAACCTGAACCTGACACTATATTAAAAGTCAGTACCTCTGACTGGCTGTGCATTTCAGATTTCCTGCTCTCTAGACCTTTCTATAGTTTTATCTAATCAGTTTCTCCTTTTGTTCAATCTGTATTTCCTTTGTTGGGAAATGACCTGGTGATCCCTTGAGAAGAGTTCTGGGGCTTCTAGTGGGAAACATCTGGAATCCTATTCCAAGAGTAAATATTAGAAGCAATCCGCTGGGCCACTAAAGGGCATGATTGGTTCCCACACTGTGCAGTGGGTCTATTGCTTCGAAATGATGTGTGAATGTGTAGATCTCATATTGAAGAAGTAGCTTGACAAAATGATGCCCCCTAAAAAGGGGTTTCATAATAATTTAATTAATGGTCATCTTCTTTTGCCTTTCCCATATTTTGATACTTGTTGATCATGTCTTCCTTAAATTCCTCTTTTCTTGGCCCAGGAATGAACCACTTACAAAAGTCACCCCCTTCCTTTATTCATTTGTGTTTGGTCCTTACCAAATGTAGAGGAGATTCTCAACTTCACAGCTTTATGACAATTACAGAATGATACTAAGAGTAATATAAGCCCTCATCCTGAAATCAGGACTTCAAGCCATTTTACCATCTCTTTAAATCATGAATAAATATATACAGATAAATATATACAGCAAAATGGAAACGATATACAGAGAGATTCTGGTTTCAGCTCATTTTCTTCTCACTGGAAATCTAATAAGAAACCTCATCCTTTGTGACTAAGTAAATAAGTAGTATTTTTCTTTCTGGTTCAGTTAGTGATTATTCTTCTAAATTCTTTCTGCAGGTCCCTTTATATATTTTTCTGTAATTTGTTGTTTGTTTCAATGTCTTTATTACTATTCCCAGATTATTCTCAAATTCTACATTCATTGATTGTTAAAAGTTATTCGAAAACTGAATCTGTTTCTGGTGTTTTCCAACATCATTTCTCTGGTACCAGTTGGGTGTCTTACAATTCAACTTAATTCTCATTCTACCTGAAGCTAGGACAGACCCTGTAATTTAAGGGACTCAGTATCTTAACACTCTGCCTCTATCTTGGCTGTCTGCTGTAAGTCCCTGCTGTCCACCATGCACCTTAACTCCTGTGTATTTTACCACATATTTGGAGGTCCTTACAACCACTGGAATGACTCACAGAACTCAGGAAAGCACTACAACTACAGTTGCACCTTTATTATTATAGAGGATACAACTCAGGAACAGTTCAAGGGAAGGGATGCATAGGATAAGATATGAGGGGTGAACGGAGAGTTCCCATGTGCTCTTAGGGCATGCCACTCCCCCCCGCACATCAATGTCCACAACCTAATGTCCACTAACCCAGAAAGTTCCCAAACATCATTGTTCAGGAGTCTCTACTGAGATTTTCATTACATAAACATAATTATTTAAATCATTGACCATTGGTGATTGACTTCAAATGCCAGACCTCCTTTCTCTCTCCAAAGGAAGTCTAGGGACTCCATCAAGAGTCACCTTATAAACATAACAAAGACATTCTTATCATTTGGGAAAAGCCAAATTTTTTTAAGCTCTTATGCCAGGAACAATAGGTGCAAAGACCAAATATATGTTTTTATCATAACAACTATTATTTCTTCCCCTCCTATATGGTTAGGACTCTGAAATGTCATTCATACAATTTATTGTTATTTGGTGGGGTAAGCAGAATTCTGGACCCCTAATATGCTTGATCCCTGGTGTACGCTCCATGATAAACACCTCCTCTTGAGTGTGTATTGTGGTTTTCACTCCTATGCTGAAGTTATATGATAGCACAAAGGTAAAGGGAATTTTGAGATGTATCAAAGGGAGATTATTCTGAGGATCAAGTGTGTTCCTAAAAGACAAACCAAAGCATTTGACTTCTCTTTGGATTTGGATGAGCCAAAGCATTTCCTGACATTGAATATGAAGGAAAAAGTGGAGACAGTGTATCTGGGTTCAGAGATTAGAAGGATGGAGATGCCATCAATTCAAGTAGAAAAAACTGTGTCTGGAGATGTTTAGGGGGCAGGAGACTAATCAGAGCTCAGTTTGATGTATTGAATATGAGATGCTATTATGTCAAAGTTGCGTACATAGGTGGGTATAAAATCTGGAAGTGAGAGGAAGTTTGAGCTACAGACAAACTTTTGAAACTTGATTAACAAGTAAATTTTACATACCCTGGAAGAAAGGATAAAATCACCAGAGGGGTGAATAGACAAAAGGACTAGAAGGATTCAGCACTGAATCCCACCCCACAGGGGTGGGGGTTGGGGAGCAAGGTGGAGGGTAGTACTGGACAGGGGGCACTTTGCTGGTAGGAAAACTGTGGTGACAGTACCTAAGCACTGGGGCAGCCCAACATTAAGCAATCATGAGAGGAGAAAGAAATGCAAAGGAGACTGAAAAGCAGTGGCTAGAGGATAGGAAGAAAAAGGACACTGATTTCCTGTAAGTCACATTGAGGAAGTATTGAGGAAGATCATCTCTTTCAAAAGTTGCTTAATAGGTCATGTAAATGAAGGCCAGAAATGAATCTTACTAGACTTAGTGTCATTATCAGGAAATATCCTTACTTTATGGAAAAATAACTTGGGGTGCTGAGAATCAAATAATTGTAAAAGAGTCAGTCTTGGAGACAATAGAATTGAATTGAAGCCAAAAATTCTCTGCTGAAATTTTTTTTCATAACAATAACACTTCATTGTACATAAAATGTAATGTTTTTAATCTTTCTAATCCAAAAATGGTCATAATTTCCATTAATTTATCTAGATATTTTGCAAAACTTTGAGATGTCCAGCATTAGCCTTGATGTCACTAACAATATCCAACACATTTACTATAAAAGTCAATAAAGAATGTTTATTGAAAAAAGAGAATATGAATTAACCCCTTAATATAAGAACATGGATGTCATTGGTGACTCCTAATAACCAATTGTTTAATGACTGGTAGGTGAAAGCCAGGAGAAAGATAAATACCGGATGGTTTCACTTACATGTGGAATCTAGAGAAACCAAACAATGGCTCAGACAAATTAAAAGACAGACTGACCCTTGAAAGCAGAGGGTAGATTTGAGACACTCAGGCAGGGAAGGAGAGAACAGGGGTGGGGTCTGGGGAGCAAGGTGGAGGGTAGTAGTGGACAGGGGGCACTTTGCTGGTAGGAAAACTGTGGTGACAGCACCTGAGGGGAGAAACCCTATGTTGTGAAAAATTAAACATGGATGTTTAAAAACATTTTTAAAAAAGCTTATTGGAGTGACTTTAAGAAAGAATGGGAGAAGAAAAATTGGAGAAAAGCTGTATAGTTGTTTCAAAGAATTTTGTTTATGGAGCAGGAGCTGTTAGGGAGAGCAGACTAAGAAAGTTTTCTTTCTTTTTTCTTTCAAGATGGGAAAAATAATGATTTATTTGTATGTGCACTGAAATAATTGTGTGGCAAGGAATTAGGATGATGTCGGAGATGATGTGGAGTGTTGTCCCAGCTCTGTCTCTGAGTCCTAAGAGTAGATGGAATCTCATATACAAACGGAAGTGTTAGCTTAAGCCAAGAATGTGGATGCTCACTCAGGTGAGAAGGCAGATTCTGGGAGAAGGGAAAATGTGGTGATGGAAACTTAAAGAACGTCCTTTCTGATTGCTTTTTAAAAACACTGGAGTCATCAGTGGAGAAGGAAGGTGGTTTAGGAGACACTGGGGTTTCCAAATTAAAAAGGTGTGAAATAGTCATCTCAAAGAGTGAATAAGTGAATGAAAAAGTGATATATTACATATTGAGGTGTATCATTTTTTAATATAATCTCTGATATGAGATGACACATAATGGAATGTATAATATGATCACATATGATATGCTTGTCTGGCAGAATTAAGGAACCATGCGAAGCTTATGAATTAATAGACCCATCAAAGTGATTGTATATTTTACTCCAGCCACACCCAACTGTGTAAGTCAAGGGACAGTATAGCAGGAGAGTTGGCTTTAACCAGGGTAGAGGTTTTGTTGGAGAGTATATCAAAGCAAGGACTGCAAAACAAAAGATTGAGGTGATTTACAGCAGAGTGGTAGGTGAGGGAGTTTCTAGTAAATAAGGAGAGGAGTGGATACCTTAAGTCATCAAAAGGCTGTAGGCTCTCCATTATTAGAAGTTCTGATTGGGCTGAAAAATCACTGGGTCAGAATATTAGAAAGAAAGAACTGGAAAGAATGGAGATGATCAACAGAGTAAAGGACACAAAAGTGGAATTATGGAGAGATTTTGTTACTGGTGATCATAGGATCTGGAATGTGAACACAGGAGAGAGGAGGAGTTAGGGTGACATACAATCATGGGGAAAAGAAACCCAAAGTATTATAGATCCTGGAGGGTCTTTGTCTGGCTTTTAATCCCCCATGAATTTTGAGGTGATAAGCAAGGACTATTTATCGTGGCTCTCATAATGGGAGAGCGTTGGCAGCTTCCCTGAGCCATGCTCTCCACCTGAGAGTGGTGGGCGGTGGGTTTCCTGCTTCTGTAGGGTTGGTTAGCAGTGCAGGTAGAAGGGAGTGTGTTTTGGGCTGGTCTACACAGGGAGTGCACAGATGTTTGTGAAATGTAGGTCACTTTTAGGACAGTATTCTGCCCTCAGGTTTCAGCTGGTTCTGGAGCCACTGATGGAAGACAGAGGTCTGCAAAGCAGAGGGTCTGTACCTCACTGGTGAGTGACTGAATTCCTATTAGCTTAGAAGCCCAAAACAGTGAAGGTTAGCCAAGCCAGGGCTCTTATAACAAAAGCATTGAGAGGTCCAGTTACTGGAAGGTTAAAGAAAAAGCAGAGTAAGTAGTAGAGTGAATGAATGAATGAATGAGTGAGTGAGTGAGTGAGTGAGTGAGTGAGTGAGTGAGTGAGTGAGTGAGAGCCAGGAACTAAAATGTTTAGAAATGGGGAGAGAGAAGCTTCATGTGTGCACATGGGGTGACTGCCATTTGATGACACCATAATGAAGCATAAGGTAACAGACAGCTGAGATTTAAAGCTGGGAACCTTTCTTAGAAGAGGGAGGGGAAAGTGTTATGAGAGTAGCAAGGAAGAACATGGAGATCCTTTATCCAGGTAAGGGCCCAGTAGAATTTGAGCTGTGTCAAAAAACCATCAGCACTGTTTGAGAGGCTGCAGGGGAAGCAGGGTCCCTCAGGAAAGAACTAGGTTCTAGTTAGAGTAAGAATATGCAGAGAATGCCCAGAAAATAGCTTCTGATTACTAGTTAGGTTTCCTAGTGACCTTCCCTACAGTATCCAAGTAGAAAGGCCAGCATAATCTATGCATTTAGAAGGCTATCATCCAAAAAATTGGATATTTTATTTGCTATTTTGTTTGTATCCATAATACTAGATACAAGAAAATATTTATCCTTGGGATATTTTCTTCTTACACATTCTGACTGAAATGGACCATGGAAATGCTGTTTATTTAGTTAAGATTTTGACTGTGCAAATGATCTTTAACTACTTAATTGGCTTTGATAGAACAAAAGTAGGAAAAGCAATCTGCATGCTGGGCTGTGACTTTATAGGCTTATGTATTTGGGAGCTATTCGTAGGGTAGAAAACTAAATCATGTAGATTACTTATTATTATCAAGGTCAGGAATAGAAATTCTGAAGGTGTAATGGTCTGGTAACCTAGGAGAGTTTCTTGAGCTATTCAAAATAGTTAACAAGTTATACAAAACAAAAGGAGAGTAGCCTTGTAAATTGTGAAATTTTGTTTATTTTCATTAATTTCCTTTGTGTAATAAAATGCCTTTCATTTTGTTAGCCAGTATTTAAAGTTTTAGCTTTCTTCCAATTGATATGCCAAGGGCAATAAATTATACACAGTGCTGCTAAAAACAAGCTGATTTAAGGGGAAAAAGTAGTAATTATCAAAGACCAGAATTACAGTCAACATTAAAACAGATAATGTTGGCCCACAACTCTTGCCTGCCTGTTACTATCACAATGACAATTGGTACTTATATGCTACAAAACATGCCCCAAATTGTTGGCTCTCCTGTGCCAAGAACCTGGAGGAAAGTACAGTGCTAGAATAAATCATACTACTTCCCATCCCTTCCCATCCACTTCCCATCCACTATAATCTAGGGTTCTCGTTGTATATAATTTCTTTCATTTTCCTCAAACTTGAACATACCAATCTTTTATCTGTCCCCTAGCTAGAATATGCTCTAATTCCATTTATCAATATCCATGACATAGTAATTCCCGCAAAGTTCTTTTTCATGTTTTCATTCTGTGGAAGTGAAGTGGAGGAATTAGAAGTCAATTGTTTTGGGGACATTGGATAGTCTAAACCTAATCAACTATTTATATGTTGTCTTTTTTGTTTCTCTGCATAAAAGGTGGCAGATAACATCTTCTTTGATACATAGCATTTACTCATCTAAGTAGAGCCAGCTGAAAATATTTTGATTTCCTCCTAACCTGGGGCACTTTTATAGGTTCCATTGTGATTAGGGTATAGTTGGGTAGCTAGAGATGGGTCCTTTGCCCTTTCTGTATTTGCTGGGAGGATATATACACATTTTTTGCTCATTGTATTCTAAAAATGTAAATACATATGACTGTAAATGGTATTCTTGGGGCCAAAGACTTGAGAGAACTTTCTCTATTTGGAAAAATTTATAGTGAAATACGTGATGCCAATAGCCTACAAAGAGAACCTATGGGCACCATGAAGAGAATTACCAAGTTCTCCCTCTTCTCACCCCTTTCTCTCTCTTGCATTGTCAGGGAGTAGACTAGTATTGTACTTGGAGGAAAAGGACTTTACGTTGGTGTACCTCAGGACAAATTTTCTTCTGTTTGTTGAATTTGATATGCCATAGTGTTTGGCCTCATGTTTTCAGTGGGAATTGTGAGGTAGTAAAGAATTGTTTGAACTCTTTTGATGTCCATTCAGTAAACAGTTAGGGGAATCTTCATTTGGCTATGCAGGCATGATGAGGAGATTACAATAATGAATGTAGTAGTCAGGTTGACACATTACAGGTTAATGGAATTTTAGTAACTCTGAGATTGAACAATAATAACCACACCAAAGCTACTTCCAAGGTCAGCTGCAAGGGCTCACTTAAGAACAAGACTGTGAAAATTCTAAATATAAAATTTGAAATTCTAATTTCTGGAAGGCTCTGAAATGAAACTTGGTTGCCTTTTTGATGAAAATCTTTATATACATAGAATGCTTAGAAAGCATTTCCACTGCTGTTTGAAACATACAATAGTTGTCTTTTCCTTAGTGACTTTAGTGTCCATAACAGAATCTTTATTTGATTGTCACTCAGTGTCTCAAGGTCATCATTCCAAGCATTATTCTTCACTGGGGATACTACAGATGTGTAGTTTATCATCCTTTCAAAGAGCACATCTTCTGTTTCATTTGATTGTCAATGAAGTTAAGATGGCTCCAGTAATAGTTATAAACATGGGATATTGCATGAAATATAGCCCCATCTTTACCTTCCTCTCTCCAATCCTCTTTGGAAAAACAAATGACATCAAATTATTTTCTCATCATATGTACCAAGCACATGAATAACTAAGGCCTTGTTTATAATTTTAATGTACATTTCTGTAATGCTTTTTCTACTGATAAGGAGCAGATTTAACTACAGATAGGGACTCTAAGAAGGAAAGTTTAGGAGATATAAGAAATTTAATGAAATATAATAACTTTTTGCTTGTTAATGTAACTTTATATTATTTCCCACAAAGAACAGTCAAATGAAACATGAGATTTTGGTAAATCCCTTTAGTTCTCCAAAGTTAACCTTGGGATAAAGAGCTATAAAGTATGTAAATGAGCTTAACATTGTAATTGAACCAAAGTATTCTCCACTTATTTTTATCTGAAGATTTAATTAACCATCTTTTAAAATGTTTTTAAATACACCAAAATATGACACATCTAAGAATTGCTGTAGAGATTATAGAACCCTCTGACTTCATAAAGATTATTTTTTTTCAGTATCTCCTATATGTCTACTACTGATTTAGGCACTATGAGAATTATACAAAAAATTTAAACCATGATCTTTACTCCAGTGTGCATCTTGTTGAGATGTAACATAAACATAATTGAAATAGGCTCATTTCAATTAATGATTAGAAATACCCTTGTTCTCTAAGCATTCTCTTTATGTAAGGCTTTTCATCAAAATGTCAACCCAGTTGGGTTTCAGAATCTTCCAGAGATTAGTATTCCACCTGCATAACATATACATACATATTACATGTGTGTAATATAACATCTACATTAAGCAGAGTATCTATGTCTACAGATGCTGAAGGTTTCCTACCACTAGTTGGTCTGGGATGGGCCCTGAGAATCTGTATTCATAAAACATTCCCCAGTCAAAAAAAGCTGATTTGTGGACCAGACTTTGAGCTGAAAGGGTACAGATCAATGTTGTCTAATAAAAATATTATTTGAGTTAGAAATGTGAGCTATATTTACCATTGTAACAAATATATAAGTCTAAATTTTCTAGTGATAATACTGAAAAAGTTAAAAAAAGGTAAAATCATTTTTAATGTTATTTGTATTTTAATGTGATAGATAAAAATTATCATTTCAACATTTAATCCAAACTATCAATACATTTTATATAGTTGTGCATCATTTAGCATTTCAATAAATGACAGACTACATATACAATGATGGTTTCAATAAGTGATACCATATAGTGTAGGTGTGTGTTAGGCTATTTTATCTAGGTTTGCATAATTACACTCTGTGGCATTTACACAAATGATGAAAATTCCTAAGGATGCATTTTTCAGTGTATATCCTTGTGGCTCAGCAATGTATGACTGCATATAAAAATTATTGATATCACTTTACTTACAATTTTTTGTTTTAAAACTTCAAAATCCAAAAATGTTTCTATATCTCACACCCCAAAATATATTTTACACTTATAGAATATCCAAATTCAAACTAGCCACATTTCGAGCATGGATATAAGACATGAAACCATAAAATATATGAAAGGAAACATGGATGATTTACTCCTGGACATAAACAACAGAGATGTATTTGAGGACTCATCTCCAATGGCAAAGGAAACAAAAGCAAAAAATAAACAAATGGGATTACATCAAATTAAAAAGTTTTTACCTCAAAAGGATCCACCACAAATATAAATGGCAATCTATGGACAGGAAGAAGATACTTAAACATCACAAGTCTGACAAGTTTTAATTTCCAAAATATTCACAGAACTCATACAACTCAACAACAACAAAAAAACAAACACCCCAACCAAAAAATGAATGAAAGACCTAAACAGACATTTCCCCAAAATAGATATTTAGATGGCCAAGTCATGGAAATAGTCTAAATACTCATTGACAGACAACTGGTTAAAGACATTGTGGAGTATATACTCAGTGGAATACTACTGAGTTATTAAAAATGATGAAATAGTGCTTTGTGAACAAAATAGATGGATCTTGACAAGATTATGAAAAGTGAACTAAGGAAGTAAAAGAGAGTTACCAGATGAACTCACTCATTTGGGGAATCTAAGTAGCCAAAGAAAATAGACTGGCAAACAATAAGGATTATTCTTAGACTTTACAAAAATTAAACTGGTTGTCAGAAGGTTGGGAGGAGGGGATATAGTGTAGAGGTAACAGGGTTTTGGCATTGAGAGGAGGTGGAGGGTGAGTGAAGCCTGTGCACTTATGGAGGGGTGAAGGTGTACTCCCAAGATTATGTAACAAAGTAAATTATTAGAAAGGCAATAAAATTTGAAAAAATTATATAATAAATTAAATATTTATAATTAATAAATACAATCCCTTAGTGAACAAAAAATTTATGAAACTGAGACCCAAGAGATCTTTTATCTTATTTCTAATATAAATCAGCAGTATAAATGCCCTTAGTTTTCTAATGTATAGAATGGATGACATGGACTAGATTTTGGTTGGTCTGTGGGAAAATCCAGACCAGCATCCATCCTGTTAACATAACACGAAGACCCCTTTCGTGTGTGCTACTATGTCTGACTTCTCTTTTGATGCAACTCCAGAGTTGACTATTAGCAACACAAAGCCTAAAAATATTTATGATCTGATGTTTAGAGAAAAGGTGCTGAACCCTGAATCTGATGATCCCTAAAATCATTTATATTTCTGTTAGAAATATAGCTCTACCATTTGCCAGCTGGGTGACCCTGGGAAAGTCACTTAACCTTTCTAGGTCTGTTTTTATTTTTATCTGTGAGACAGAAAGGTAAAAGAAGAAACTACTTGATAGCTTTGTTGCTTAGACTAAGTTAGATAATCCATGCAGAGTGCATAGTGAAATCATGAAACGCATCAAAATATCGCTATCATCATCATTAATAGCCATGCTATTATTTTCTATTTTATTAAAAATAACAATATACCTAAAGTTATATGACATCAACAGTTTATTTTTAAGTACTAGTTGGGCTTTTAACTCATGAAAAATTTAAGATTATGACTAGGAATTTCTGGAACCAGATGGTTCCAGCATGTCTTTCCCACATGCTGAATCCTCCGCCCATAGATAATTTGGTGGATTTCCCAAATCCGTGTTTGATGACTAGAGAGACGCTTCATAGTTTAGAAAAACAGGAACCTCTTTGTATTTCCACAGGAATTAAACTGGCATATCCAGCATCTTAGATCAATGTAGGACATAGTTAGGACATGCACCTAGTTAGGAGGAAAGAAAAAAATGCACTATAATATGGAATTAAGCAGAGAGATGGCATGTTCACAAATTTTCTGCTCTGATTAATAAATATTAACAATAATATAATAAATTAATGTTAACTCCATAAACTCCCATGTAGACAGATAGGAGAATGTTACTTAAGTAGTTCAGCTGTCTCTGAGCTGATTCTTGGGTGCAGCAATTTCATTTTCCTTTACAGTTAAGATTTCTCTTAATCCCAAAGAGGTACAGAGACACCCTTCTTGGTTCTACTTAACTTCTTTGACCAAACACAGGAATCTCTGGTGAATTGGTGCCCTGCTTCAAGAACCCAGCCATGTGGTAATTCCAATATTCTCCTCTGTGTCACCAAGATCTGGAGAGAGGTAAAGATTACTTCAGGAGCAGTTGTGGAAGACACTTGTCTGAGCCCACCCACAGAGGAAAACAACCTCCATCCCTGACTTCCCTCTATTCCAGAGTCCACTGAATCCCAGTGATGTTCATCTCTAGGACCCTATTGCATCTGTTTCAATAGCCAGAGTCAGTGCTCCCAACAGAATAAATGCCTAACAATCTTCCCAAAAGAGCAAAAAGATAATGAGTTCTGATATAAATGAAGTACAATTTTCAACACATGATTTTATGTCAGTGTGACTTGATTATGAGGCTGTAAAAAATGAGTTTTGTTGTGGTGAATGTCAATACTTAAAAGCCCATAGCTTTTGAAGTGTCTCAAACCATAGGGAATAAAAATGGAAGTTTCCAGTAGCTTGACTTTGCAAAGAAAAAGTGGGTATTGAAATAAAGAGGGCAGCAAGCAGGCATATGTTCCTAATTTTCAGTGCCTTATTCAATTTTAATCAGACAAAACAAGTTCTTGAAATATGAGTCAATAACATTATTTTCTTAATTGCTTCTAAATTATTTTTCTTTTTTTTCTCCTAGACACTCTTATTTGCTGTCATGTTGAGCCATGGTTTTGTTTTTTAGAAATATATTTATGAAGACAGCCCACCATGGTGGCACAAATGTTGTTGTGATTACAAAGTTTGGATCTTTAGATTTATACTTACAGATAATGTACTTGTGTCAAATTTGCTATCCTGTTGTATGAATAAACTCTATATTTTGCCAGATGAAGGAGACTAGAGATGATCCACACATGAATGAAACAAATAAAATCTACCTGCCTTTTGGCTTAATTCTAATCTTCAGTGGACATTCACCCAATGCCTTCTATGGTGGAGAGTTTATGTAATGGGAATTAGTCAGAAATTAGACCTTGGAATATTGCACCAAAAACAATGCAAAACAAATAATCAAAATATGGAAGGCTAATATTGTTTAATACCCACTGGGTTTGATAGTAGTTTCCTTCTTATTATTTCAGATGATAATCAAATTTCTGTTTGAAAATTTAATTTGGTCATGTACTCATGCACTCACAGAATTTTACTATGGCCTATTTTAGTTCTGACATTGTTCTAATCATTGGGGATATAGGGAATATGACAGATCCATTTCTCTGTCCTTATAGATTTTACAGGTCAGGAATAAAAGTCGGGATAGAGACAGATGCTTGTTACGTGAAGCAAGAAGATTCAAGACTGAACCATTTTCTGCAATTACTTTCCAAAAGAGAGAGTGTAATATAATGTGATTTTAGTGTGTCCCTCTCTCCTGTCTCGCCATTACATACACAATAATTCTGCTATTTCTTTTCAATATCTGATTCTACTATAAAAGTTTTATCACATCACTGTAGTTTCTACCATAAGTGCTTTATTGCTTTCATTTATAGTTTTAACTATACTAATGTTATATATTTGAGTATATGTGTAAATGAGATAAAGAAGGAGAGACATAGGTTGTTAGATTACATTTAATTATGAGTGAGTTCCAGTTCCTTTCTCTAAGTAGGTTTAAATTAGAAAATGGGAAAAATACCAAAAATATATGCCATTTGGGGAAGAATTGGTAACAGAGAGTGTAGAACTCATCTCCAGAAGTTGGCTGGGGAGTTCTACATCCTATACATGCCCTTCACTCTTCTACTCCCAGGATTTGCTCTTTAACAATTGAGTTCCCCAAGAAAATCTTTCTTCGAGTCTATGAAGTTTTATTCCTGGCATAGGATCCATATTCTGGAATAATTTACTTATCGCTTTAATCACATTAATCACTAGAGTTGTTCTCATCCCAAAGTTAGACTTGAACTTTACACCATAGATTTCACCCCCCCTTATTTTCCATTTTAAGTGTCAAGGACAAATAGCAGCTCAAGTCTCATCCTCACCTAAACATAAAATATTTTGCAATATGCTATGTTGATTTTCCTTGTTGTGATACTGGTTGTGCCACATTGACCAAAGATGGATCCAGATGGAGCTTTGACTGGGCTATTGTCAGAGTTTCTCATCCTGGATCCCACCACTGGATTGGGTTTACCAGGCTGCTGATGTGTGCAGTTACTGTGGGGGCCAGGCTCAGTGCTCCCTAGATGGAGTTGCTAACCCATTTTTTCCTGACATTCTTATGAGCAATTCTAGAGGAATAGCAACAATCAGACATTATTTTAGTTTTCCCCAAGTTAGCTGTGTAAATGATTGCAATGTCAGAGAAACTTAAATTAGACTGGTAGCAATATACGGTGGTTCAAACATATCATTCACAATAGTATTGTTTTGAAATGTATAATATCATTTTCATGCATTTACTCAGTGTCATAGAGAAATTTGCTTTTTTTTTTTTTGGAGAAGCTTTAGACTGGAATGTGGGTGGCTAGCAGTTCTTTCATCATAATACTAAGAAAAAAACCACAAGTGTTTTTGCAAGTGGCCTCGTCCCCATAGTATGCACATCACAGTGACAATTTCACCTCTCTGTGACCTCTGGAAGCTGTTATTAGAAAGCAGCTAGTTTTGCCAGTCATTTTTGTGTGTTATAGAGATAAAGTGGAACAATTTTTTACTTTTGTGAATTGTGACCATTAATACCTGGAGTAAATATTACCTTATACCCCGAGTGAATCACATTCTGAACATGGTACTTACAGCTGCCTGTCCTTAAACCTCTTTTTAACAATGCATAGCCCAGGGCCTCAGGCCAAGAGGTCTGCAGAGAAAAAAGGGTAAAATTAATCTTGAAATACCTTAGGTTGTGATATAGATATTTTGTAATGTTTAAAATTTCCAGAGTTAGTAGTCATAATCATGTTGAATCTAGCCCAAAAAATGTACTTGACTTAGGTAGAAGATTGAAGTAAGAAACATGGCATTCATTCATTTTGAATGTTAAAGTCACAGGAAGAATAACAAGTCCACATACTACACATAAAATTATATGAATAGCATTTAATAGAATAGCAATAAACTATATAATTAAAATATAAAACAAGTTGTTAGACTCCAAAAGATTTAAGTATCTCTAACAAAAAATAAAGTTGGTTATTTTACCCTTCAAAGGCATATAAATCATCAGATTTCCCGTACTTAGGGATCTGTAGCATGAATGATAAGAACAAAATGCCTGAAAAAAAACTCATCTCCAGAACTTAGCCTGGGAATTTCTACATCCTATGCCTGCTACCCTTTATGTTTCAATTCCCAGGATTTCCTCTTGAACAATTATGAATCAACTATGAGTCAAAAAAGCTAGAACGAAAACAGCTACAAATATTTTAACAGTCTGCACATTTGCAAAAATACAAATGGGAACAAATTATCCTCTCCTTCATAAAGGTATCTCAGGAAAATTATTTGCAAATCAATTTCTACAGGAGTTCAAACATTATTCTGATTTGGGTCTTTCTGGAAGCAATGCTTTGTTAGTATTTTTTAGTAATTGTGGATATTGCTTCATAGTAACTAATTTAGGGCAGTTTATAAGAGCCTACCATGTGTACAAAAACTGGGCTTTGCTAGCTTTGCTAATTCCTCCCTCCAAACCAATCCTTGCCTAATAACTGTGTTAAGTTTGGCTCCTTTTCTTGAGCTTCAGTCCCTCCTTATGAATCATGAGACTCATTCAGTTGTCAATATCAATTTTAGTTGCCCTGATGTATAATCTCAATTTTCTTCATAGAAGCATTTGCCCCTCCACTGTCCCCCGCCCCCTTTGCCTTGGTGCTTTTCAGAGGTGAGAAGAACTAAGTAGAAGTACAAGTTCAGGGAATGGGAGTGTGGGGGAGATAATTGGGTTCCAGCCCCTGCCCTGCAACTTGCTGTTTATATGACTTTGAAGAGCGTGTGCTGCTATTTCCCCATGTATGAATGGAGATTAAAAAGTCTTCCCTAAGGGTTGTGAAGATTATATGATATAATAAGTGCACTTAAAGTACATGATACTGTGTCTGCAAAAGAATCAGAAGTTGATAAAGAGCAGTGAGATTAGATGTTTTCATTACTTTTATTGTTATCATAGACTACTTGGGTTCTGAAACCTTCCTTTTTACATCTATTCTCTTGTTCTGCTATGTGATTTTATCACAGAGCCTCAAAATCCATAGTCTTTAATATATCCCACCCTGGCAATAGGGAAACAGGTCAGAGTGACTTTGAAGTTCCTCAGCTGCTAAAAAATTCACTTCAGAAGGAAAATCCTAA
Organism: Talpa europaea; assembly: GCF_964194135.1. NCBI lineage: Eukaryota > Metazoa > Chordata > Mammalia > Eulipotyphla > Talpidae > Talpa > Talpa europaea. Next base: position 97,285,253 of record NC_140076.1, read on the forward strand.
TGCCATGATCCAGGCAGTGGGGTAAATGTCAAGTTGCTGAATCTTGGGGATGCACTTCTTGCATTCCAAGTGGGAGCAGACATTTGGAGCTGTGACTGGCTCACCATGATCTGAATGCTTTATTGGTCACTTAAGCAATTAAGAAACTGCTCCCCACTTTAACCTTTACTTATCTCCTCCAATATCTATTCAGCCACATTAAGAACTTGGCACCACCAGGTGTCTTATTCTCAGACCTAGGACTTTAAGCATTGGGTATATTCTGGAAAATAGCCTGTTTCTAACATCAGAGGGTGGGCTTTTGAATGGCCCGTCCTAATGTTTGGTGTGAAGTAAGCAAATTTAAAATGATTAATGCCCTATCATTAATTTCTTCATGAATGTGATGGTCTTGCTTTTAATTGTCATCTTTTCTCATTAACTCTGAACAGGTCAACATATTGCTTTCTATTTTTAAAGCCTCTACTTTTAAAAATATATTTATTTTATTTATTTATACATACAGAACTGGGGTGTAGGCCAGAGGTGTGGGGATGAGAGGATTTATCAGAGACAGAGTGGGGAGCAGAACAGGCAGATCTACTGAAATACACTGCTGAGGGGAGCAGACAGGAGTGGTCTGCTATGCCATGTGGTTTAGCTCCCTGGCCAGGGATCAAACTCATGCCATGGTGGCTGGCGATTGCTTGATAGCTCTGTGACTTTAACTCCCGTGCCACCAGAGAGGCCCATAAAGACTCTGCTTTTGAGGACTCTGGGTACTTAGATGGTGGGGGTGGTGTGGTAACATATTAATACATCTGAGGATATATGAACCTATTCCCCTAAATGACATATAATGTTGTAAGTCAATGTTGCCTCATTGAAAAATTGAATGAATGAATGAATGAATGAATGAATAAAAACTCTACTTTGGAGAATGTTTAGAGAGAGGATCTACTCTTTCTGCTCTCTAATAGATAAGCCTTTGAAGTCTTCTTAATATTTGAGGGGAACCTTCTCAAAAACGTATTAACAAATGTACAAAGATGCTCTCCTCAGGGTTTTAGAGGAGGGCAAAGACACAGTAACTGCTGTTGGTAAGTTATACCTTTTTCCTGACAGCTAAAGTACTTCTTGTCACAGCACCAGACCACCCAAGCAGCACTCCACTCCCTGCTTCCCACTGACACCTACACCCCAAAGTCTCGGTCTTGTAAGTGGAAACCTAATACTTATTATACCACTGACACCTACACCCCAAAGTCTCGGTCTTGTAAGTGGAAATCTAATACTTATTATACCTATGGATACAGTCAAAGTCCATGTCAAATAGAATTGTATGGGAGATTTCCAGAGTTTTCCCAGCAGCATCTCCTTCCCTCAATATTTGGAGAAAAAGAACTGTTTCTCTTAGTTAGCAGAGGTTTTAAACCCAGATAAAGCATGCATATAAAGTGGAATTCTGCAGTCACATTAATGAATTGAGAGTTGGTTGGGTTGGACAGCACCATACGGCTATGAGCCTGTGACAAGAAGAAGCAGGAATATAGTGGTTAAGGCTTGAACATGCTCTAGCAAAGACTCAGAATTAAAGACTCTGAGTCACTTTGGGTCCTGGATTCACTTAGAACTAGACATCTCATGCATGGTCCATATTGTTTTGGAATCACAGGATCAATTGCAGCAGACAAAATGCATAGTTTTAATTAATTTAGCTTGTTGGTGTTAACTGTGTATTTTGTCTCTTGCAATTGTACCTGTTGCTAACACAAATGTTCACTATTACTTTCATTTATTTAAACTGTTAAAATGGCTGAAAATAATATATATATTTCCCTTCCAATGCTGTTTCTTATCACAGACAATGACTTAAAATAAAATATCATGGTAGCTACTTGACCTGAATCTACTTTTAAACAGTCAAACTGAATTCCTGAAAATACAAATGGAGGTGCCTTCCAGATTTAGCTTTGACTATTGAATTAAGAACAGTATGACTTTGCCATTGCTATATATATTTGGATGATATTATATATTGCTTTAAGATCTTATCTTAGAAACTGGGAATCTTTTATGACTTGCTCCTTTGCTTTTTTGGCATTCTGACATTTTTACAGATGAACAATTGTTCAATATGTAAAGTTTAAATGGCTCTCTATTCAATAAAGTATTGTATTATTGAATGAATTACAAAGAAGCAGTATCCTTTGCACATTAACTTTGAATCTGCTTCTTAGAGCAAAATCCTGGTTTTCTTTCAGATGCTAATAATATACTGTCCCAGCAAAGAAAGGTTATTATCTAAAAGGATTTGGTAAGCCTTGGTTTGCTTTCATTATTTATTTTGCTTAATAGTGACTTCTTATGCTAGCAAAGTAATTTATTCCTTCCTATCTATTATAGTAATTTTGATTCTGTTGTTGTTTTTCTGTCTTTGGTAATTTGAGATATTATTATTGATTATGAAATAATTCAAAATCCATATCTTCTGTTGTGAATATACTCTTAGGATGGTACTTGTTGTTGATGCCTTTTTTACTTTTTCATAAGAAGGAACAAAATGAATAACATTAATGTTATCAGCATGAACATATATGATATTAAGTAGGCAGTTTCATGTAGTGGCGAGATTATTGAACTTGGGGTAGATAGTGTTATCTACTTACTTCTTATATGAGTTGGCATTTATCTACTTATTAGTTGGACAATCTTAAGTCAATAACTTCTTGTAATCTCATTTTCTGCAAATGCAGATAATGATTCTACATTGTTGTGTTCTAGAATAGTGAGATGCGAGTAGATGAGTAAAAATTATCAGTATGAAAGTATGGAAGGAATAAAAGAATGGGAAACACAGAGAAATTGCAAAGAAGACAACTGCCATGTCTTAGACCGAGGGAGCAAAGGGAAAATGATAGAATTGTCAGAGCTAGAAATCTTGAAAAAATGCAGACCTGAGAAGTGATGTGCATAGCAGTCGGGGAATACCTTAGAGACAGTAATATGGGACTAGTACTGAGTTGACCCAAGAAACCTAGAGATGGAACCAACTTCTGTTGCTGCTCAAAAGAGTGTATTGGTGAATGAGGGCCTCCCTAGTGGCGCAAGGGTAGTTAGATCCCTGGCCAGAGAGCTAACCCACATGGCGCAGCAGACCTCTCCTGCCTTACCCTGCTGCTCCCCTCAGCGGTATATTTCAGTGGATCTGCCTGTTCTGCTCCACACTCTGGTGAATCCTCTCACCACTGCCTCCTGCCCCCCTGCACCTGTAACCTATACCCCAGATCTTACATGCATAAATAAACAAAATAAATCTTTTTTTAAAAGAGTATATTGCTGAATGAATGCTGGTGAGAATAACAAGAACAAAGAAATCATTTTACCCCTCATCCAACTTTCCATTCAACTAGAGCTCCCTATATATGGAACTGTCTAGGGAACTTAGTAGAAGAGGAGAAATATACATTTCAGAGCCCCAAACCTCAGCATACAAAAGAGATTCTGGAGGAGTAGATCTGAGTTGAGAGATAGTAATTTAATAACTAGCCTATAAGGTTTTAGCGAAAGGTAACTATTTGTAGTCTCAGCTCTGAGACTATATTGATAGTCTGCTCCTGATGAGGAAGAAGAATGACCCAGACACTGGAGTGCACTTCTTATTGTGGCAGTGACAATAACTTTCCACACAATGAGCCTAATCAAGTGTGATTCAGCTTCAGTTTCGAAGCTCCAGAGACTTAGAAGAATGTGTAAATCCCTTCCCCTGAGTTTCGCTTGCAGTTAAGTATCGTATAGTCCTATATTGCTAATCTTGCTAGACATTGTAGAAAATGCAAGAGGTGAAAGGCAGATGAATTTAGAAAATCACCTTAGGTTTGCTTTCTACCTGCATTGAGCTCCATACCTTAGCTCTATGTTGATGTGTTCTAAAATTACAGAATTTTGGAACTAGAAGTGACCTATATTTGTAGACTGATATTTTTATAGATATAAAACTGATATTTAAAACAGTTAAATGACTTGCTCAAGAACATATTTGGTAACAAGATTGATGCTGGCTTCTGGGGTTCCTAATTCTCAGGTCTGGCTCATTGTACCCTGCCACTCCGCCAGCTAGGATTTGTTTTTACATTCATTTTGTTACCAATATGTTTATTCATTGACCTTAGACATTGCTATGAAATTATAAGCAACTACATTTTTATTATGCACCATGGTGATAGTAGCTGTCATTTCCTAAGAAGATATTAAGCCTAGACCTGTGTCTCTTTGTCATGTCATTATGTTGTTACATTTGGCTATGATAATTATTGGAATCCAGGTTTCTATTGGTAATAAAATGATATGTTGTGTCTCACCAGCTGAGAAAACAATGCTCATTGCTACCAGAGATGGATGCGAAAATATAATTTTGTTAAATTAGGGCCAGTTGACCAAATCAATTCTGTTGCTGTCCTAAATATTACAAAGAATATAATTGAGCCTTTTAAGACTTTTAAAATGTAACTTATTCTATGGATAGCTATTTAGCTATTTTGCTAGCTGTATTCTTATAGTCTATATTTAAAATATTTTTATGCTTTTCTAATAAATGCACACCTTTATAAAAAGTAGAGGAAGACATAAATTCAACAAGTCACAATATAAAAATTAACTGCATTTAAAAATACTGGTATCTGATTGAATTTCTAGCCCTTCAATTTTTTAAATAATTCAATTAAGTAAATTATGTAAAAAAATACTTTAGTTGAAGTAATGTTGGTTGACAGCAGTGTGTGTGTGTGTTTTAGGTGTATCGCACACCACACCCATCACTAAAGTACCAATAATCCTCCAGCAGAGTTCATTGAGCCCCTCTGCTCTTTATCCTCCAACCCTCACCTTCTATTCTCAGTTCTGCAGTCAGATTTAAAGGGTTTGTTTTAGTTTATTTTTTGACTCTTCCATTACTTTGTTTTTTTATATTTCACAGAGATATCATCTGGTATTTATTGCTCCTGACTTATTTCACTTAGCACAATTTCCCCCAATTCTGTCCATGTTGTTGCAAATGACAAGATTCCATCTCTTTTTTAAATAGCTTAGAAGTATTCCAGGGTATATATACACCGCATCTTCTTTATCTAGTCTTTTGAACTTGGGTACCTAGATTGTATGCAGAGCTTGGCCATTGTAAATAGTATTGCATTGAACATAGGCATGCATATATCCCTTTAAATTTGCATTTTTATATTCATTAGTTACTTAGGAGTAGGGTTACTGAATCATATGGAAAATCATTTTTTAAAGATTTATTTGTATATGCATATAAAAACTGGGGTACAAGCCAGAGATGTGGGGGGTGAGAGGATTCACCAGAGACACAGTAGGGAACAGAACAGGCAGAGTGACTGAAATACACTGCTGAAGGGAGCAGTGGGCGGGCCAGGAGAGGTCTGCTGCATCATGTGTGCAGCACCCTGGTTGGGGATTGAAGTCTCGCTGCGGTGATTGTGGACAGCTTCATAGGTTGTGTCTTAACCCCTTGCAGCACCAGGGAAGCCCAGGAAGATCATTTTTAATGTTTTGAGAATCCTCTGTAGTATTTCCCATAGAGACTGGACCAGTTTACATTCCTACCAACAGTATATGAGGAGTCCTTTTACTCCACGTCCTAGAAGTCAGTGATCAACCTTGAAAATTTCATCCACATGGGCCTCCCTGGTGGTGCAAGGGGTTGGGCACCACACTGTGAAGCAATCCACAGCCTCTGCAGCACAGGTTGGATCCCCGGCCGGCCAGGGAAAAACCCACATGGCGAGGCAGATCTCTCCTGTCTCACCCACTGCTCCCCTCAGCAGTGTACTTCGGTCGGTCTGCCTGTTCTGTTCCCCACTCTGTCTCTGGTGGTTCCTCTCTGGCCTGCACCCTGGCTCTTGTATGCATGGATAAATAAATCTTGAAAAAAAAAATTTCATCCATGGGTGGCAAAAGCCCAGCAGACAACAAGAGGCACAGGACCAGACTATATCCATTGGAAATTTGTACTAAACTAGGCTTGTGAAAAAACTCATTTGTGGAGAAGAGAATGTTTTATAAAACAGGGCAACGGATCAGTTTTAAGTGTTCTAGGACTGGATCTGAAACTCAGTCTAACAACCAGGTCTGTGTGGGAAATGGAAGCCCAAAGGTTTACTCTGGATGTACAATGTGATGCCATAAATACTTATTTAATGTAGGCTCCAGCAGTGTGGTTTTTAAAAACTAATTTAATAAGGCAATCTAATTAAATAACAAATTGATAACACAGTACTTTACTACAAAATTTGCAGGGGCATGACATATATATATATATATATATATATATATATCCCTCTTTTAGCTAAAAATGACTTTCTGTCAAAGAAGCATACATAAAGAAATAAGCTGGAGGGATTAAATAAAATTACTGCATCCATGAAGGTATAAAGTCTTGCACAGTACTTCTTTTAGCTATAATTTTTTCAGTTAACTTTAGACATACCAAGTTTATACTAAAAAAGTTTTAGTCCTAGTGAAAACATGAAATAATTTTTAAAAAGAAAATATAGCCTATTGAATAAATATATTTGTTTAAGGCAAAATATTTTGATTAAAATTTTGAACATTAAAGGAAAATACATTGGGGCAGAGAGGAAATGAACTTTTTAACAAATCAAATAAATCAGAATTTACTCTTTGAGGAAAGAAATATTCTGGTGCAAAGAAACATGTTAAAACCAACCTATTTATATCAGAAGTGGTTATCAAATTTGTCCTAGATGTTAAGAGGAAAATTGCTGGTTTTATCTTGCCTGTTACACCTCCAACAAATACAAATATTACACCAAGGCTCTTAGGTGGAATAAGAAAAGTATGAATATGCACTTTAGTTCCCTCAAAGAATTCCAGAATCCCCAATTATTCAACTCTTTGACTTCCTAAGTAAGTTAAGAAAAAAGGGTATGAGGAGAGGGTACTGAAAGGTATAATAATGTAAACCATTAAGTAATCTGTGGAACAATGACATATGCTTTGTTGGTAAAGAGTTTTTATTTGTAAAATTTAAAGTACACTTATAAATGTAATTTTTGAGATAAAAATGAAATCTATCAACAAAGATACATCCCTTGACTGTGATCTGTCTGTCTCCTTTCTGTCTTATTATACTCGAGTCTGCTATGTACTCATGGCGAAAAAAATCCTTTGAGCCACATTTTACTTTACATGCCAGGTTCAATATTTGGGGGAAAAGTTATAGGCATCTGAGCAGACAAGGAATGGTCATTTTGTTTTATTGTGGCAAAGCTCTCTTCATTCCTAACGCTTCAGGGCCAAAGGTGTTTCCATTAAAAAGTTCTATACTTTTTGCTAAGTGTTGAATTCTGCCATGGTGTTTTGCTTTATCTTTATTCAGAATTTAAAACCCTAATAATCACCTAAGAGACACCCTCATATTTTGAAAAATCACATATCTTTTAAATCATTTGGCAGTGATACGAGAACTAAAATATAAATCTATATGGTACTATAATAAGAATTAGAAATGCAATGTCATTCTATATTGTTAGTGATATCTTTATTCATGCATGAATTTATTTACTGAAAGTCTGGAATGATCCATTTTTCTTGTCAACTCAATGATCCAGAATTGTCATACTCTGCTGGATTCATGCTTCCTGCAAATGTGGACTAGAAAGTGCCCCAGGCAGAGAATCTAGACAATCCTAGCATTTCCCTCCTTTGCTTCTATTACTGGGATCATAGATCTACTTGCCTATTGTACAATATCTGAAAATAGTTATTTTTCACATTTTCTTAATTTTCTAGTTGTTATGGTGAGACACAAAGCCCAGTACTAGTTAAGCTACGTGAACTTTGTGGAAGAAGTGGAAATTTCAATTGTTTCTCTTTAAAAATAAATGGTTTATATATAACCACCCAGTGCTAAAATAAAGCACTGCAAATAAAACCCTTTCTCTTGAACATTAAAAATAAATAAATAAATAAATAAATAAATAAATAAATGGTTTCCATTCACTTGAAAAGAAAATAAATTTCACCAGTGAGATAAGGCTTTTCTACCATCATAGTGCAGGTTTTAATCCATTTTCTAAAAAACAGGTAGAGTCATTTATAAACAGCTTATAGAAATCCTGAGAAGAAATTGCAGAGTTAATACGCATGCCTTCACTTTTCCACAGTTTCTCCTATTACTGATGTAATATAGGAGTGAAACACATTTGTCACAATTGATGAGATGATATTGGTACATTATTAATAACCAAACTCCATAGTTTACATTAAGGTTCACACTTTGTGTTGGATCATTATATGGGTTTTTACATATGCATCTTATTGTGGATTTACCATTACAGTATCATACAAAAATTTTACTACCTTAAAATGCCCTGTGCTCTGCTTATTCCTTCCTCTCTTTCTTCCCCAAACCATTAGCAACCACTAATTATTTTATTTTCTCTATAGTCTTGTTTCCAGAATGTCATATAATTGGGCTCATAGTTATTAGTTTTTTTAGATTGGATTCTTTCACTTAGTACTGTGCATTTATTGAACAGCGTATGTTGTGAAAGTATACACAGATCTTGTCTCCATGTGTTTTCATGACAGCTCATTTACTTTTAGTGCTGAATAATATTCCATTATATGGATGTACTATAGTTTATTTATCCATCCTCATTGCTTCTAAGTTTTGGCTACTATGAATAAAGCTGCTATAAACATCCATATGGATGTTTTTGTGTGAACATAAATTTTCAATCCATTTGGAAAATACTGAAGAGAGCAATTGCATGATTATATGATAAGACTACATTTAAATGTGTAAAAACACTGCCTCGCTATGTTCCAAAGTGACATTTTGTTTTCCCACAGCCAATCAGTGAGAGTTCCTGTTGCTCTGTATCCTCACCAGCTTTTGATGTTGTCAGTGTTTTGGTGTTTAGCTTTTGTATTAGATATGTAGTAGTATCTAATTTTTGTTTTAATTTTAAATTCTCTAATAACAAATAATGTTGAACATCTTTTCATATGCTTATATGTCACTTCTACATCTTCTTTTCCCCATTTTTGTTGAATTACTTATTTTTGCATTATTGAGTTTTAAGAATTCACTGTATATGTTATATGCAAGTCCTTTATTAGATATGTTTTGCAAATATTTTTCTTTCAGCCTATAATTTTTATTTTCTTGAGAGTGTCTTTCTGTTAGTCTATAAGGTTTATGGCTTTCTTTGCATTTACAAGTTTAGGTCTATGATCTATTTTGCATTAATATTTTGAAAGAGGCAGGTCTTTGTATACTTTCATATTTTTAAATGTTGTTCCATTAAATGATGCTCAGTTGTTCCAGCAACATTCATGGAAAACACTATTCTTTCTCAACTGTATTGCCTTTGCTCCTTTTTCAAAGATAAGCTGACTGTATTGGTATAGGTCTATTCTTAAGATGTCTATTCTGTTCCATTAATTTATTTTTCTATTTGTTTGCCAATATCACACTATCCTGATAGTATGTATATATACTTACTCTAAACTAAGTTATACAAGTATCTGTAGATATTACTCTCTGACATATAATGCATAAAATAAATAGATAACATATGGGATAAATATATACTATTTTGCATATATTCCAAATACTGCACCATCAAATGTATCCAGAACTCTCTTTGAATATAGAATTATTTTAATAATCAAGGTACTGTAATATTATCCCTTATTTGAGATGTAGGTGCCTTCCCCTGCTGAAAACCAGGTTCTACAAATATTCACAAGAAAAATTCAGGAAGGCTGATCAGGGTGGTTGTTTGAGATTGGTTCAGGACAGAAGCTTGTGCAATAAAAGTTTTCACATGCCAATAATGAGAGAAGAGACAAAGAACTATCTGTTTGATAAAATCAAATTTGTTGATGTTTGAATTGTAGGTCTTAGAAAAGGTGAAAACATCTATAATCAAAATCATCTTAGGTAACATAAGAAACTGAAATCATAAAATATATTTATTACATTATAAATTAACATAAAGATCACCAAAATAAAAGCATTTCTTTCCAAATGACTCTGCTGGTATAGTTTGTTATCAATTTCTAATGATAACTAGCTTTACCTGTAAACTGAAAATTGTATTGCAGAAACCTACAACCTAGTGAGTTAAATGTATTTCATTTATAACTGCTCAGTGAGCAAAGAAAGACCCAGGGGCATTTTAGGAGTCAGAAAACCTGCCTTTCTCCTAGATGTTGTAATTGTAACTACAGTGCAAAGAATAAATGATAAATGAGACAATGATAGATGAGTATGGTATGAATTATATTTAGAAACTCAAATATAAACACATCATATTATTTTGTGCCAGGATTTTTTCTTTCTAGCCCGGACAAGGGAGCCTCTTCTTATAAAGCAAATTGAAGAAGAAAAATTGAAGACACTCACAAATGAATAAAAATGCATGTGGAATTCAAATATGCAAATGATAACTGTTCCTTTTGTACACACTGTCGATAGAAGAACAGAGTACATGATCACAGCTGGGATGCACGCTGGGATCTTATACAATGTAATATTAGCAGCCACCTTCAGATCAGGCACACCCCAGCTGTTCACTTTATAGAGACTGCCTCCTCCCTTTCCTTGTCCTTCCCCTCCAGTAACCCTTCATCCTAGCTTTCCTCATTTTTTAAAAAGAGAGAAATGAAGACAAAACCTATTCTGTAAAGAAAAAATATAAAGCAGAAGGCAAATCCTAAGCAGTCATTTTTTAAAAAAGATTTTGCTGTAATAATTAGAAATTTTTTCTCTCCAAACCAGAACCACTTCAAAACACTTATTCTGCATTTCCAAGGCAGTCATTGTCTTCTGTGCATGCTAGTGCAGTTGATATGACCCTAATATTTTAGAGGATGAATAACAGGATAAAAATTTTTGCATTGTTTAATCTCCACTCCTTTGTGCTTGATTTTTGTATTTTGTTTAGATAAATGTATAGCTAATTATGCTGTCACATGAGTACCATGCTCATAATTACCAAAAAATGTATCTAATGCAGAAAAATATTTCTACTTCTTAATATATAGCTGACTTGTGACTATAAACAAAATTATTTTTCCTCACAGTTCAGAGAGGTGAATGAGATCCTCCAAAAAGATATATCCAGGTGCTGGTGTCTGGGTTGAGGCTATTGAAAAATGAGATTATCCTAGATTATCCAGGTGGACTCTTAATGCAACCACATGTTTCTTCCTAAGAGAGCCAGAGGGGTTTTGAGGGAGATAACATCACCATGGTGGCAGAGATTAGAGCCTGTGGCTAAAAGCCAAGGAACTCCTGAAACCACCAGAAGCTGAAAGAGGCAAAAAAGAGATTGTCCCTTCCTTCAGAGGGTGGGCAATCCTGCTAATTTGTTGCCTCTAGACCTGTGAGAATAGATTTCTGTTGTTTTGTGACACCCAGTGTGTGATAATTTCTTAAAGCAGCCATATTCCTGTGCACTCAGATTCCTGAAAATAGTTAGCTAAAGTTTATGTTCTAACCTGGATTCTCCAGAGAACAGATTAAGGGTACAGATTAAAGTGTGGATGCCTCTATAGGACACATAAGCAGGGTAAGGAAAAAGAAAGTGAGGCATGGAGGAGTGTGAAGTAATGTGTGTGAACTGTTACTCTACTAGCTACTCCTTGTGACTAGCTACTAAGAAATAAAATATGCCTGGGGGGGGAATGAAAGCAAACTTTGCCTAAATATGAACAATGATGTAATATATATATATATAAATCTAAAAAATAAAATATTTGAAAAAAAGAAATATAATATGCCACTCAGCAGGTATGCTAGCTCAACATTTGGACTTCTCTGGAAAGCTGTAAGGAGGAATCTTGTAATTGTTTATGGAAAAGTGAAAAGAATGAAAATTTATTTGTCTGGTTCAATCCCATCTCCTGTTTCCTGTGGTCAAACTTTACCAACAACAAAGTAGTTCTGAGTTGAGTGATCCAACCTCTGTCTGGACACCAGATCTGATACTACATGATATGGTATTTCATACATGTCCAGAAGTCAAGGGGCGAATCAGCATGTATAAGCTCAGCATGTGGCACACAGAAGACATTCAGGGGTACGCTTCAATCTGGGGAGATGGTGGCAGGGGTGGGTGGTAGGTATAGTGGCTTGGGTCTGATGTGTACTGTTATTCTGTAGCCTGGGACAAACTGCTGGTGTTCCTGGTCTTTATGGAAAGTGACAGTCACACAGTTGTGATAAATTTGGCATTTAGACTAGGTCTGAGGATGCTTTTCAGTAGGATAAGAATAAAATACAACTTGGGATGCTTTTCAGTAGGATAAGCATAAAATACAACTCAGTCATTGATTGAGTCACCCTTAACATGTATTGTTTTTTTGTTTACATTTTCTAAATTGTTCCTATTTAATTGTCTTTAAATGATGGTAGTGTGCTGATAAATGTTTAACAACTAGCTCTTTTCTTTATACCAATTTATTGCTATATAGAAATCACAGCAAGCAATTGAAAAATAATAGTTATATATACTCTGTAAGGAACTCCATATAGCCAGTTGGTTCTCACAAAATACTCACTTTGATTTTTCCTGACTCTTGGAGAGAAGACACTGTGATTGCAATGATGATGCATGTAGTTCTGAGTTATGTCAATGAGTAAGACAGATATGAAACAATGAAGGTATACATTGAAACTTCATTTATTCATCAATGACACCAGTGACTTCTTCACTGAATGGGAAGAGAACTTTAAAATATTGGAAGAATATTTTCCCAATTTATTGTGCTATTTACAGGATAATGGTTGGAGACATGGTATATATTTAAGTTTAATCCTCATTATTTACATTTACTCCATCAATATTATCTAGACAAACAACGAAACAATAAACCATGCCCTGATTTGTAGTGCTTGCCAATTTTAGTGCTACACATATCCCTGTCTTGGCTTATTTCAAGTTGTCAATGTGATGTCCCTGAATGTGGATTTTGAAGCACACAGTCATATAGTTTTTCCATTACAGACACTCAATAAGTATAAATAAACTCAAGCATAGATAATAATAAAATATACTAAAATAAGAAAATGATGAATTTTGGTGTATGAAACCATTTCAATATAATTTATTTAATTTTATCTCACATATATACATATTTTAAAATGTTAGTTTTTAATATCATCTGTGCTTAATAACGAGCTTGCAAAAATCAAAAAAAAATTCAATTGGCTCTACCTAGCTGGTGTGACTGGTTCTAGTAGACTACTGGGGATACAGCTGAAATAAAGGAAAACTGCTAATGGCACCTCCCTGGGTGGTTGTGAGAATCATTTAAGATATTTTTAAGTGAAAATATTTTGACACATATAAAGGTGCTAAATAAATGCAATGTATTCTTACTGAGAATAATGATCAAAAGGCCCCAATTCAAGTATGCTAAGAAGCAAATATTTGGCTTTGTCTTTTTAGAAAAAGAAAAAGTGTGCATCAAATTGAAACAAAAATTTGAATTCTACTGCTCTGTGCATTAGAGATAAGTTGGAAACTGTCTACTGAAAAACACATTAGCCATTTTCCATCTTTCTTGAAAGCAATTATAAGTTTTTCTTTACCATATTTACTAAATATGGCCATTTGAGGCTTTGGTTTTAGTGACCTAAATATGTGTTGCCTAGTTATATCACATTTTCTTTCCTGTTTAGTATCTATTTATTATTATTTTGTTGATACTTACAATAATGACTCACACTTCTACATCTCTTTAACATATTAAAGCACCTCCTCAAGACTTCATGAGTCTATGTGATCGTCCCAAACTCAGAGCAGTTGAACTCAAGAACCCCGATCACCTCTCTCATTCAGTTTCTTCTCAGGTGTATTAAATCTGTATTCTCAGCTGAATCTGTATGTCCACTTTCAGAAACTTGTCTAATTTTGGAAAAAAACATCCAGCATAAATAGTGGCCAAATGTAGTCAACTAATGAAAGCTATTCATTCAGTCATTGTTCAAATTATTCTTCTTACCAAATATATGTTGAACCTATACTGTGTATGTGTTACTATGCCAGGCACTATAGTTAGAGCTCTGGTCATTCAAAAGCATTAAGTTAGACAGGAAAAAATATGCTTGTTCAGGAAATGGCTAGAGCATTTACCCTTTAATTTCACCAAAGCTCTTCAGTCTTTGGAGTATGGTAATTTGCATCTATTTTTATATCTGTTATTCTAATAACTTCCACTATATGACAGCAATTTTGTGCAATAGTAAGGTGGGTTGTATTGAATCAGTAAGAATTTTTTTAGTGCCAACATAAAAAATTTCTTATTAAATTTAATTGGATTATTAGGAAATCATACCTTGTCAGAAAAATTTTAAAATGTTGAAGAAAATCATTAACAACAAATCAACTTTCTTTTACCCTAATACTTACATGTAATCCCACAAATATTTCAGTGTTTCCTTTCATGCATGCAACATATATACATTTAGTTTATGTAATAAACATTATTATACATTATTCATTTATATACCACCATCTACATAATCAGTATAAAACATAAATATTTTCTAATGTTTCCATATATGCTTCAAAAACCCTGTTTATATAATTGTATAATATTTCATTGAGTAGATGTAACGTAAATTAACTTAGCTATTTCCAATATTCCATTAATATAAGTATTACCATAATGAAAACCTGCACTAAAACTTTGTGAAACCTTTTGATTATTTTTTATACTATTTCTGAGAAAAAATATTTTAAGTCCATGGGGTATGGAATTTCATGGCATCTATTTCCATTTTATTTTTTTGTGCCCTTGAATCAAATTGCCCTCCCCATATTCCCTGTAGGGATGTATATTTCCTTGTATTTTTGACAACATTGAACATTGTTTTAATCTTGCTATTCAATGGGTAAAAGATATAGCATGGCTTTGCTTAGCTTTTCTCTGATTAGTAATGTTTTATTTTATATGATTATTTGTCCTCTCTCTGTTTTATGGCTATTGTTTCATTGCTTAATTTATTTATCTTGTTCAATTTATTTATTTTGACAATCTGTTGAGATCTTTCAATGTCTCTGGGACCTATAGAAAAATTTTGAGGAAGGAGGTGATATATGATCAGATCTGTTTTCTTTTTCTACTGAACAGTGTAAAACATTTTGAACAAAACATATGGGGTTAGATTTCAGCATATTTACACAGTACTAATCTCACATGTACTACATTTCTCCCTTTTTAAATTAAATTAAATTAAATTAAGTTTTTTTAAGCTGCCAAGTGGCACAGACTGGCAATATACATACTCCTTAAGTTACACAACAGTCAAGCAGCTAAAGTCACGATTTATGTATGTATGCCCAATTAGAAAGGAGACTAGTGCCAAGATAATAAAAAATTTGCCATAGACTAAAATTTTATTACTGTTACATGAGAAGAAATACTGAAAGCTCTTCTTTTACTTGTGCCAGTTGTCCTGGGGGGAAAAAAAAAGATTATAAGGAACGTATTTCAGATAAAGGTACAGTAACATTTATTGAGAGTTGATCAGGCATGTAAACATGTCTAAAGACTTTGCCACAATGATTTAGTAAGGAAGTGGCAGCACTGAGATTTGCTTCCATAAATTCCAGGGCCAGACTGCCCTTGAGACCCTTGACAGTCTGGTTACCATTAACGTTCACTTGACAACTTGATTGTTAACACTGCCCTGTTCACCAGAAACCCTGTTCCTGGACCCCTATTTAGAGAGTCCAACATGTTAAGTTTGTCAAATCAATCCTTGCGAATGCAATAGAATGCAATAGAATGCACGAATGCAATAGAATCTTCCATAATAAACTACTGCTTCCCAGGAGTTCTCTTTTTCTGCTTCTCTTTGAGTTACAGTTTGTAATTCTGGAGCCATTTACAAGAAATAGTGCTGTGTTCACTATGGCTATTCACTTTTCATGGCAATAGAGGAACATTCTTAATGCTAAACAATTCCTATTCCTCTTAAATTTGTTAGAGGCAGGTTTAGATGGAGCATGCATGAAGCTTGACACCAATACTTTCCACTGGCAAATGAATAAATAGACATGGGCACTAGACTTGTGAAAAGTTTCACTTTTGTGAAAATATTTAATATAATTAATTATTAAAGTTTAAAATTATTTTAAAAGTTAGAATCATTAATTTTAACTAATTTTAATTAATATTTTAATTTGTATTGAATACATCCACTTAAATACTTTAAAAATCAATTAAAATTATCAGTTTTTATTTAAATGTCTTGATGAGAAATGTGACTTCACTAATTATAATTTGATTTTTGTCTTTTAGTTTAACAAATAATTTTTAACATTTTAAGAAGTAATTTAGAAATATTTGTTAACTAATTTTTACTTCCTACATTGATTTTATGTCTGATGAAAATACATTTTATTTTTCACATTGAATACAATTGCATTACACTTTTTAATTCTATAAGTTATTATTGATGGAATATAAGTTATATGGATTTTTTCCTATAACAATATGTGATTTGCGAGGAATCAAAATTAAGAAAATGTCATGAAATCAAAATCTAATTGAGGACTTGTTAGTCTTTGTGTACTTGCTCACACAACCATAGTGGGTCCATGTCTAGAAATGTTTGATAATAATTAAATTTAGTTGCCTTTTCCATGTTGTCAACTCTTAGTTATATAAAACCATATACCTTTCAGTTTGCATATATATTGCAATGTCATTGTCGTAAAGATATCTTTTCAAGGTAAGACAAGGAATATATTTTATTTCACAGTTTTAGAAATTTGATTTATAATTTTGAAATACTTAGAATTTTTTAATCATCACTTCCATCTGTGCTATTGCCCTGGGCCCTGCAAATGATGGAGGAAGGCTTCCTGAGGCCCATGCACATCCCTGCCGAGGTGTTGAGATTTCACAGCTGTCTGCACACCCGACCCCCTCCTCTCCTCTGCTTGGCACACTCTTTTTCATCATTCAAGACTTGGCTTCAATGTCAATGTTCTCTGAGTCCTTGATCTGGGCATAGTCACTACCTTCTCAGTCTTTCCACCACATTTTGCGTATTTTCTTGTGGTTATCCTCTTACTTGGATCCATCTTCTCTTCCACTGTGAGTTTTTGAGGTCAGGGATTCTTTACACATCTCAGTATTATTAATGTTTGTCACTGAGCCTGGCCTGTAGCCTGTGCCCTCTATAACTGTTTAGCATTCACCCCTACTCTCCATCTGCAGAGAGATGCTTGTGTTCACACATTGCATTTTCTTGTGTGTGATGGGACATACAGGCACATGCCCAAATACATATCTACAAATATCACACATACATATCTACAAATTTTTTGGACCCTGCTTTCCAAATCAAGCAATATGTTCATGAAATATAGATTTTTAAAATTATGATCTCACTCCTTTGTAACTCAGATGCAAACTTTATTCTTCTGGTGGCAAATATAAACATTACCATGTGTTTTTAAGATTGAGGACTTTTGCCATTTTTTCAAAATTTTTTGTTATCACTATTTTAATATCATAAACATTTGTTTAATTGAAATGCAGTTTGTTAATACTATAAAATGAAAGCATAAAAAGAAATAATTTGCAGTTTCAGTTAGATTTAATTCAAAGATATTTATAAAGAGTCTTCAAATGTGAATATTCCAGAACTTTTCTCTATACCAAAAAATACTGAGACCAAACCTAACTTGCGCCCCTATACTAAATTCTCTGATCAACCTTACTTTCCTATTTTCATGCCAAATACTGGGGCCAGGCAAAAACAATTTAGCTACTTGCTCCAGGAAATACCTGCTGCTGTAAGATAAGGCTTTAACCAACTAAAAAATATTACTTATCAAGACTAACAACTTGCTCATCCAGACCTGTTTCAGAGTTCTTACTTCACTGTGCCCAAAAATCCAAGTCTATATTGTCATAACATCTGCAGTATTCCAACTAATAAGCTTCCTAGGGTGCCCTAATCAGACCACACAGATTCTCAGGCCTGGTCTCCTCCAGATGCTCTGCTCTGACATGCAGAGTATTTTGAGCTAATAGTGAAATCCCTTGTGACTGAGAAAGAGTTATTGTCCTTGCCTAAGTCCTTCCCTCCTCCCTAATTTAAGAAGATATTGTCTCTTCCTAAGCTTCTGTTCTGTCCCAAATCAGAGAGGCAATTTCTGTTCCCCTTTTTTTACCTAGAAGAATATAGTTAGCTTGGGGGTGGGGAAGATGGGGGAGGTCTTATCCAGTTGTAGATTTATCGGGCAAAATGTCCTAAGTATCACATCTTTACTCTCAGTGAAAATGTAGTAACGTTTTCTTGTCTGTTATATGAAGTCTTCCCCCTTTTCTCCCTGACACCCCAGATCCCTAAACACAGAATTAATTATCTCTGATCTGCTCCATTATTCTTTGGAATTTAAAATAATGTAAATTCTCCCTATATATGTTGTTAAGTTTTGGCCTTTTCTCCTACTAATCTATCTGATGTTCATTCATCTATCCAGCCTTAGAAGAACCAGGGATGTAGGAGGATTTACCCCTGTGCCCCAATATTTCTTTTCAAGACCTCCCTTAAAATCATCCTGTGAGTGTTCTAAATATCCTTCCCTGGCATCTTTCTTTTCAGCTCAGACACTTTTAAGTCTCTATCAAGGTGATGGTCTTCTTTACTTTGTTACATGTAAATTTAGCTTTGCTTGATCAACAGGGTTTATTTTGTTTTGTGGACTTCTAGTGAGTCCTGGACCTGGGACGCAATGGTGAGGGAAATCAGACATGGGGGACTGTCATGTCCAGCATGCAGTCAATCTTTATTGTCTTAGTGCTCATTATATACTATTTTAATTGCAGCAGGTGTAACATCAAAGCATACCATATAATGATAACATGTATGAATGATTAGTCTACTTTCTTACTTTTATCTATTTAGTTCAGATAGTAGGGTACCAGGTGGTTAGTTCTCATGCACATAATCTTATCGCCCCCTAGCTAGAGCTTGGGAAGTTCGCTCATTATTTTTGTTATTCTCAGACTGTGGAGATGTAGAGGCCTGACTCCACGCAGGTCACTTTCCCGGCTCTCAACACCAGGTCCTGTCACTCAGAGGTTTTCCTCCGAGATGCATGTGTTTTCACATGCCTTAGGGTCTCAGGTCAAGGCCCTTCTGCTCACTGCGTGGGGTCTCTCCCAACACTTGCCAACATTTGTTGTAGTTTTTTTTAATATGTGCCATTCTCACTGGTGTAAGATGGTTTCTCATTGTAGTTTTCATTTGCATTTCCCTGATTACAACACAATGGAATATTATTCAGCAATCAAGAAAGATAAACTCATGCAATTTGCAGCAACATGGATGGAGCTAGAAGGGATCATGCTCAGCGAAATAACCAGAAAGAAAAAGAAAAATACCAGGTCTCACTCATAGCAGGAATTTAGAAAACCTAAATAAGGGACCAGGAAAAAGACTAACTATAATAAGTAAAAATCAAAATCAACAAGCAACTATAAACCAGAGACACACTGGGTGAGTGAGGAGGGATTAGGGTCAAAGTAAGGGAGGTAGGAATTGTATAGGGACTATAACCAAGATGAAAATGCAGACATTGTGCAAAATGAAAAATTATGTAAAAATATATAAAATAAAACATAAAAAATGAAAATAATAATAATAATAAAATATATAGTACTGCATAAGGTTAAAGAAATCTACTCATGTTGGTAACATTATTAGTTTCAAACTCTTTGAGACTCACACTAACCCATATGAATCTCTAACCAAGTATGTATAATCTTGTTTAAAATGAAACTAAGCAAGACTAAATCAGTAGCTGGAAGATTCCTAGAGAAAGGGCTCATTATACATAAAACCAATCCTTGTTCTAACTTCCCACACAAAAAACTTAATGAGAAAGGATAGAAAGTCATTTAGGACTTCAAGACCATAAACAGAGTAATTCTTCCCTCTTCTCTTTCTTGTGGTATCAAACCCATTCATTTTATCTTTGGTGCCACTTGAGGTTCCTTTTTTTTTTTTTTTTTTTAACAGTAGATCTATGTTCTGCTGCCTTTATTGTTTTGAGCTCAAGGAAGTTAATACCTATTTGCTGTTTCCTGGAGAGTCAAAAATATACCTGGGATTTCCATTTCTGGCAAAAATGGAGTAGTGCCGTTCTTCCCAGGTCCTCCTTCTTTTGTTGTAAACCCCCCCCCCAAAAAAATCATGAAAAATACAAAACAAACAAGTACAGGAAGACTAAAAGATAGGAAAGAGAAGGTTTTTTGTGTAGGGATGTCTCCACTTGAGCACTAGAGAAGAGCATGGCAGTTAGCCCGCTGGGTTTCCTTATTGCCTCCTGTGTATCTCTTACAGTAAGCTGCAAAAGTCTCCAACCAAGAACCACCAATAGGCACTGAAAAACACTTCCAAGAGAAGCTTGTTTGCCTTGCCCCTAGCCAAGGGACAAAAGTGACATGAAGCAGAACAACATTTAGCAACACTTGTCTTATACTGGACAAACGTCAACACACCAAAAAAAAAAAAAAAAAAAAAAAGTCATATTTATCCATTACAGTTTCAGCAGAACTGAGTAAAGAGTTGATCTTCTCTGCTATAGATTCCCCTGCTAGGGGTGTCAGCAGGCCAAGGGGAGTTAACTGTCCATCTCCCAATAGAAGTAGTTGATGGCTTTCCAATTCCCCTGCCAGGGTAGTGTTGGAGGGACTGAGTAGGTAGCTGAGCTGCCATCTACTGTCTGGTAAAAGTAGAAAGAACCCTGATTTTTCCCTCTAGGCAGGCCAGTGGAATCCCCATGCCATGTGAGACTGCCACCTAAGAGCAAGCCATAATGAGAAGGTGCGGGGAAGATTAGTCACCAGTAGGCTTCAACATCTATACCCACTATCAGCCGAGTCCAGGAAGAAGCTGAGCCTGCATCCCCGCTGACATCTAGGAGACTCAACAAGGTTGTGTGAGTTGGGGTTAGTCCAGAGTCAGCACTGCACTTTGATGACACTCCACCTGTGGTGAAACTGGTGGTTGGTGAAACCCTAAACCTCCACGCCCAGCTGGAGGCTACGAAATGACACTAGGTGGTGTGAGACAGACCTAGTCAGCACTCTGATTCCCCAACCTTCCCCGATTTCAGCAGGCCTAGTGGAGAACTGAGCCTCCACCTCCGACCAGCACAGAGGCAACGAAGTGGGGGTAATCAGGGCTCCCCCTCCCCTGGCCTGTGCAGAAATTGTCCTTTTCCTCATCTGGATCATGGCTGAATGAGGTGATGGGGTTAGCTGGCATAAATGGTTGTGGTGGTGTGCCAATAACTTCATTAAAAACAGAAGATAACAAATAGAATTTGTGTCCTCGAAGAATGGTGCTGCTTCAGTAAATGCTAAAATACGTGGAATTGATTCTATAAGTAGGTGGTAGGTACAAGCAACGTGGAACTCAAGGAAATTGCCAGGGAAGGAATGAAAACATGAAGATACTGTCAAAACTGTTACCTGCAGCAACGTGGAAGGTAAGAAATACAGCTAATGAACTCCAAGCAGTGTTGAAGGCACTTCTAGAAGTTCATAATAAAGTGTGAAAAGAGAAAGGTGACTGAAATATTTTCAAGTGAGGATTAGGGGATATATAGAGGCTCCAGAAATTCTATACAGCCAGCAGAAGGCTCTGAAAGAAATAGCCCATGGTAAGCAGCAACTTTGGGATCTTTTCAGGAAAAGATATATCCAAGGAAATGTCTAGTAAAACCCCTTGTTAAGACTTCAAAAATATTTAAGTCAGCACATCAAAGACCGTTTCAAATGACAAACTGTTTTCTTAGGCTCTTAAGTGTAAGACTTGCACAGTCTCTCCATCAAATAGGGGGGTAAAGAACTGTGGTTAGCTACGAGGAGGGGAGAGAGGAGAAGGGACTGGGATCAAGGCAAAGGGGGTGGACATTGTATGGGGACTATAACCAAGATGAAAATGCATACATTGTGCAAAAATGAAAAATGATGTAAAAAATATATAAAATAAAATTTAAAAAAATTAAAAAATATAAAATATGGTACAATTTACAGGAAAAGGAGTATGAAAAGGAGTATCTGTGCATACCTAGTCAAGTGTATCTCATCTTTAAAATAAATTGTAACTGGGCCTCCCCTGCTGGCGCAGCGGTTGAGCACTGGGCTGCGAGGCTGCTCGCAGCCTCTGCAGTGCCGGTTCGATCCCTGGCTACAGGCGAGGGTCCCACAAAAATTAAATAAATAAATAAATAAATAAATGAAATAAATTGTAACTGTCAATAAAGACAAAAAAATTTTTGGAAAAAAAAAAAAAAGAACTGTGGTTAGGACTATGGTGCCCTGAGGGTGGGTGTGATATGGTAACATATCCCTGAAGGGAAGGAGGTGATCCTATACCCCTAAACCATATACAGTGTTGAAAACCAGTGTTGCCTCAATAAAAATAATTTAAAAAGCAAATGAATGTCTGAGCATCTTAAGAGCATTATTCTATAAGTAACTTCAAAGAAGACCCAGGAAGAGGAGGTCCTATTCTTAAATGATTTGTGGGTTAGCTTTTCTCTAATGGTGTGGATTAAGAATTGATATAGAAAAAGCCACAAAGTTTTAAAAATAATACAGTAGTGGTGCACCTAATGGCCCAGCATGACCACATGGACCTCTGAGGTCCACATTATTTGCACCATTCCTGTGTCCTGTCTCTGAGGTCAAGGACCCAAGGGACAGGTACGATCTTGTGCTCCTCAAAAAGTGCAGGATCCCTGCTTTTATTATTTTGAAAAGAAAAAATAAACTCAAACCAGAAAAACAATAAACACTGATTCAGCTCTCTCGCTCTACTTGTGTGCAGTGACTGACTCTCATTTAGCTTGATTTACCCAATTTATTCATATCAATTAATTGGATAATGAGTCACCAGCAGTCTTTAGGTTCTGCAGAACCATTATCCTCATTTCCTCATTTACTTCATGGGAAATTATGTATGTAAACATTTTCTCAAAATCAAGAGAGTTATCCATTTTTCAACACACATTTTTTTTTTTTTCATTTCAACTCCCACTTCAAAATACGTAAAAAAATGTTTTGTGAAATCTTTTAGAACCTTTGTCTACATACAGCTCCCCTGGCTCCATACTCAACACTGTGTGGCAGTGCTCTCTCTAAGATGCAAATTTGAATACCCTCCCTTCCTTCCAGGCTTAAAAACCTTTATAGTTTCCCATCACCTTTAGCATAGGGTCCTCCATGTCCTCCCTACTCGGTGTACTCTGTTTGTATTCATCACTGAGCACCCAATTCTAGACTTCTGACATTATTCTGACTTGCAATTTCTTCCTTCTCCTTCTGGCTGTACATAAATTTCTCCCATTGTTTGGATTGCACCAATCTTTGGATTGCAAAATCCGTGGACATTGTTGTGATGTTCATCTATGGCAGGACTCTCTGTCCTGGCCTCCCAGTGACTTGCTAGATGGTTTTTGCTCTAGAACCAACTAAATAACTCAATAACTGAGTGCCAAATAGCAGAGTCCTGTGCGAGGGAAGTGAATATATCTCTTTGAGGTTCCTGGTACTCAAGGCTGTGTCTTTTATCTGTCAGATCTTGGTATCATTGTCCAGAGAGGATGTCATAATAAGAAAAGATGTATCATTAGCCAGTTCAGTCACACATGAGCAGCCTTGGGGTTTCTAGAATTGATAGTATCTACAAATAAAAAGTTGTTTTTAATTACGTCAAATCTGACCTTGGACAATAAGACTTGACTTGAATAGCTGTCCTGATATTTAAGTGGTTGTTTTGTTGTGCTGAAATCTTGGGGACTGAGTAAAAACGGATACCATAAAGGACCCTAGAAAATTACAACTTCTAAAAGAAGGGGATTTTTTTTTAATCTTCTGAATGGCAGGGTCCTTATTCATCTTTGTGTTTTCTACCACCTAGTAGTGTACTTAGTAGTGAATAGTCAATAAAATGGAGAGTCTCAGAACACATTTAGGCACTTGGGCTTTATGGCAGATAGTATTCAAGTCCTGTATCTACTACTTGTCAATAGTTTCTTGAGCAAGTTAATCAAGCTCTCCAAGCCTCAAATTCTTCATTAGCAAGATTGTGATAAAATGTTGAATTCTTAACTCGTTGTCAAGGTTGAAGGACACAATATATATTAGTTTTTATTATTCATGCTTATTGAAAGCATGCATGAATTTGCGATGGAAAAATTAAACCATTTATTTAAACTAGTGATAAAAAAGCAGAAAGTGTTATGTTTACCAGCTCGTCATAGTTAACCTTTCCATGTCTGCATTTGTTCCGTTTCTGGGATAAAATTAAGTGTATTTCATGTATTAATCACATAATAATAGGTCTTTTTAAGGTAGTCACAATTTAGCCTGGACGAAATCCCAAGGGTGTGTTCAGAGCCTTCCAAAGTTGGCTGTGGAGACAAACGTCTGCTGTTTAGCTCCAGTTATGGAACAAAGAGGTAGCCATGGCTTTGGGATAAGGGTGTGACCCAAACTCTCTGTTGAATGGGAATCCAGTATGTTCTTCATGAGAAGGTGCTAGAAGAAGACCCAGGAAGAGAAGGTCCTATTCTTAAATGATGTGCAGGTTAGCTTTTTAGGTCATTGCTTCCCCTGCCTAATGTGCACATTGTGTTTTAGGTGTGCTGTGATGCTCTCCTAGAAGTGTGCTTTGATTTCTTCTGATTGTTTACTTTGCATATTGTACCTATAGTTTCATCTTTCTTTTCATATTGCTACAGTCTGTCTTCAAGTAATCTTTTACATCACAAACCTGGAGGTAAAATCTCTTATTTCTTGACTAACTTAAAATGTTTATTTCCATGAACAATATCCTCTGATACACAATTGAGAGTTTAAATAAGAACAAAATCTATGGCCTCCCTGGTGGTGCAGGGGGTTGAGCACAGCGCTGTGAAGCTGTCCGCAGCCTCTGCAGTGCGGGTTCTATCCCCTGCTGCCAGGGAGATGCCCATATGGTGTGGCAGACTCTCCTGTCTCACCCACTGCTCCCCTCAACAGTGTTTTCGGTCCATCTGCCTGTTCTGCTCCCCACTCTGTCTCTGGTGAACCCTCTCACCCCCCACACCTCTGGCCTGTGCCCCAGTTCTTCTATGCATAAGTAGATAAAAAGGAAAAGAACCTTGAGGTAAAATCTCTTATTTCTTGACTAATTTAAAACATTTATTTCCATGAACAATATCCCCCAATACACAATTGACAGTTTAAATAAGAATGAAATCTAAATTCTACAGCATTTTCCTCTAGAACAGCACTGCTGATGAGATCAATACAAGCATTCTTTCTAAACTCGCTGTTAACTGCACCTTCCCATTGCCCTCACCCTGATATTATTTTCACGTAATGTTGTTTCCCTCTTTGATCTCTAAAGTTGTTTATGTTTTTGTGCCTCTTTATTGCTTTTGTGTATTTTTAAATGTCACTGTACTTAAGGAGCTTGAAGTGAATACCTACATAGAGACATGTACATGTGCTCATTATGGTCTTTCTGTCTGAAAGCAGAAAATAGCGGTAAAGTTTCCTTTCAGTGACATCTAGTTCCAGATGCATATTCCTAGTCCTGACTCCAGAAACTATTCTAAGTCAAACCCAGGTCATCATCATCTGTTCTCTCACCTATGTACCCCTGTGGGTTTATCGTGTACTCAGTATGTTTTTCCAGACTATATCACTGTACCTGGCAAGGTGATCTAGTCATATACCCTTTACAACTATGCTTTTTTCAAAGTGTTTGGAAGGATACTAATCAACATCTCATGACATTTTTGATGTGTGATATAAAGTAAGGAGAAAGAATTGTCTTTCAAATGGAGAGGTAAGAGATTTTTTTTGTGTGTGCATGAATCTTTTAGTAAGATTTCCTACACCCTCCCCTATACCCTCACAATTTTCCTTGAATAATGACACGGATATAAAGACTCTTCTAGATGTAGCAATTTTAAGAGAATACTTACATTGCGAGATTGGAATGGCCTGAAGCAATGCCTTTATATCCTTGTCAAATCTCATAAACTGAAAAGGTATTAAAGAAATGGTGTTGGGGACTTTGAGAGAAGAGAATCTTCTTTTTTGATTCTCTTTCTTCCTGTTCTCTCAACATTGCCCTGATGGGCATGACACTGCCACAGGGGGTGGTCTTTGAAGAGCCAGGCAAGTGATACTCTCCTTCCAAAGACGTGCTGGAGGTAGGTGCTCTGGAGAGTGTGCGTGGCTTTCTGACAGTCAGGAGGGCTGCTGTTAGGCTGTTATGGAAGTAGGAGTTGGCATCTACTAAACTAAATTCATGAAATTTCTCTGAGAAAATGGACCAGAGGTAGTCTGCTCAATGAAATAAGTGAGGTGGAGAAAGACAAACACTGTATGATGCCACTCCTATGTGGCATATAAAGAAAGAAAACAAACCAGTGAACTAAATAAAACAAAAATAAACTTTCAGTCTATAAGACCAAATTAGTGGTTAACAGAAGGGAAGTGGCATGGGAAGATTGGGTGAAGGGGTCAAATATATGGTAAAGAAGGGTATTATACTTGGTGGTGAATGTAATGTAGTGTATGAGGATGTTGAATTATAATGATGTACACCTGATGTGTTATAAACCAATGTGACATTCAATAATTAACATTAAATTTTAGAAAAGAAAGAAAATGTGTCAGTAGCTCTCATGAGATGAGGAGGACATTAAACCTGATAATAATAACAATAATAATATTAATAACTAATAATAATGATGACTAACTCCATTGAACAGTTATGTGCTAGCAGCAATGCTAAATACTTGCTAAATACTTTAATATCATTTTACATAATTCTAGTAATAATGTTGTGGATTTAATGTCTATTATGGACTCCACTTATAAAGAGAATGTGGTTTAAGTGAACATACTTGCCCAGGTCACACTTAATTAATGTAGCAGTGATCAAAATGAGTCTTTGGAACACAGAACCTCAGTTCATAAGCACTAGTTTGTCATTTGCAAATGCTAACTACTATTTGCCCAATCAGATCAGGAATATTTTGTTTAAAAAAAATTCTAACAAAAAGATTTATGCCAGGAATTAGATGTCCAAGTTGTCAGATTATGATCACAACTTTCCTCAGAAGGCCAGAGAAAATATAAAATATGACAGTATCTGTTACTCCTCTAAACTTTGAAGAGCTTAACAGGGTAAGGTAGTGTTAGGCATTTTTGTTTTAAGAGAGCTCCCGCTCCCAAATCATATCAAATGTATTTTAATGCACTCATATTCTGTGTGCAATCCAATTTCTAAATAGCAAGATGAGTATTGAGTCAGGGAGCAGTTGCATAATAAACTGAGCAGTTGACTTGTTACATTTCATAGACAGTTAATTAGATTAATTTTCATTTAGTTCAGGGACATTATCACTAAAGTTTTCAACCACTACATGTTTTTCATTCTTGAGTATTTGTGACACCCCTGTATATCACATAGGCTCAAGCTCATCAGAAGAGGTAGAACAACATTTCCATGGGGGATGGGCTTGATGGGTCTAGGGGACAGACCACTATAGTTGAAAGAGCACCAGCTCTGTCAGTTCCTAGCAGAAGCCATTTAACCTCCTGTGCCTCAGTTCCCTTTGCTTAAAATGAAAGACCAACACTCAGACTATAAGAATCACAGCTACATAATAAGCTACCCTTCGACTGCTTATTATGCACCAGTGTTACTCTAATATGGGGTATAGCATATTAGAGTAGCAATGTAGCAATAACACCGGGATGAAGTTTCTAGAACTTTCTACTGTTTCCCTGACTCCAAAGTCTGGCTCTGTTCTGAGTACTTAAGAACTAAAGAGCCTGTCCTATTGGCTTAAATTCTAAGGGAGAAAACGAGTCAGCACTGTATAGACACTCAAGTATACAATGCTGTAATAATAAGGTCTATGAGGAAAAGTGAAGTAGGTGATGGTGATAGTGAGTTAAATAACCCTGTTTCAGATAGTGTCGGGAATCCTCTTTAAGAATGTAGCATTTGAGCAGAGACACTTGGTCAAACCATGGTGCCTAACATTTCTTCGAGAACAAAGTGTAAAGATTGGAAGGAATGAGAGAGGTTTATGGCAGCAAGAAGCAGACATGACATAGAAGTTTCTAGAACTTTTTCCATTTCCCTGACTCCACAGGCTGGCTCAGTTCTGAGTATTAAAAACTAAAATAGCACAGAATCCCATTTGGTGTCCATATTTTCCTCAAGAGAATGTGTTAGAAAAATACAGAATTACAGTCCTGTGCAAAAGTGTTTTAAAAAAGTTTACCTGATGCAAATTTAAGTCTGTGAATTTACAGTACATGCCAGTCTAACTTTGAAGTAAATTGTTATGGAATACATAATCAAACAGGAAAAAAAAACACACAATGATGATTTTACGTACTTCTACCATACAGCAGTGTAGTAGAAAAAATGTCATCAACCCTATTTTGCAGGTGACACCCAAGGTTACATGGATAACAAGGAAGACAGAGGGTCTTGATCCTGGCCTCTCCCCAAGACAGGACTTTCAACCTTGCACTTTAGCTGTTTTTCAAAACATATACTTTGGTTTTTATGGACAGACACTTAAAAAACTCCTGAGCATCATTATGAATGTAGGTCACTTACTCATAGAGACAACTAGGAGAAGTTTCCCTAAGGGAATCCAAACAATGATTCTGCCAATAAATATGCGAGAGACCCATTCAATGACTAGCGGTGGCAGAGACACAGGAAGAAAGGACCTACATCCTTAGGGAGCAAAGAGGAGTAAGAAAGTATAACAATGACAAAAATCACATATGAATAAGTATCCAGAGTGTGTTTCTCTACTCATTCCCCTTATGGAAAATTCTGGAATTGAAAACTGCCTTTTCTCATGTATAGTTCCTGAACTTTATCATGGCTTTTGTGTGGGAAGAAAGAGGGACTCACAAAGGTATACACTGGAAAGAAAAGGAGAAAGGATGACCAGTGGTTTTTAGCCCTGGCTCGACAGTAGGACCTCCAAGAGAACCTAGAAAAATCCCAATGACTGGGCAACACCCCAGGTCAAGTACTTCAGGATTTCTCAGGGTGGGGCCAAGGCATCACTATTTTTAAATTACCCTCATGTGTTTCCAATTGCAGCTATTTGAGAAGCTAACCCATATGGCACAGCAGAACTTTCCTGTCTTGCTCCCTGATACCCTCAGCAGTGTATTTCAGTAGATCTGCCTGTTCTGCTCCCCACTCTGTCTCTGGTGAATCCTCTCACTCCCAACCTCTGGCCTACACCCAAGTTCTTGTATACATAAATAAATTAATTAAATGGTTAAAAAAATTCTCCCAGTTCATACAATTAGAAAAAATTAGAGCCAAAATTTAAGTTCAGACAGATTGATTCCCAGGGACTGCTTTTAAACACCAAGATCCCCTGCCAAGAGAAAAGAGAATTGTGCTAACTCAGGAAAAAAATATTTTTGGAAGATGGATTGGAGCCTTTTAAAACAGGGAAATCTCAGAAGACTGCGAGGGAATGGGTTTGAAGAGAGAGATGATCAGAGCAAGAAGGGAGAAAAGAATGGAGGAAGACAATGCAAGGGAAGATTTCTGGCGATGGCTGTGTCCCAGTGATTTAAAAATTAGATGGAATTAGTAAACCAAACAGAGAACTAGTAGTCATACTAACTTATGATAATGATACCAGTGAACTTGGATTCAGGCTTAGAAAATTAATAAGAGAACACAAAGCATAACATGCTGAAGAAATTGAGAGGGAAAAGTTTAAAGAAGGATGCTCAGCCTTTTAGCAAAATGAACATCACTGCAGTGATATTTCAAATACAACAAGATAGATGTATCATGAATTTCTGTGTTAGTCTTCCCTCTATATTTCAGGAGACATAGTAACTTGGAAATTTATCTGCTGTTACTCAGAAGTTTGATATTAAAAAAATAATGAAAGTGCTTCCATTATTAGTAATACTCTATAGAAAACAAGCTAAATGCTTTATGACAACCTTGAATGAAATTTTAAATTTCATTGTTTTAATCTATTAAGACTTTAAAAATGCAAGGAACAGCAGCAAAAGCAACATATGTAAATGCTGACACAAATTAACCTGTTGAGGAGATAATCAAATAATTCATGGTCCTTGCTTAGTTGGCTTCATGGCATCCTCCTGCATATATTTGAACTATTTGAGTTCATTCCGATGCTTGTTTCTGCCTTTATGACTCTTCACATAGCACCGTCTACCTGAGGGCGCCAGAGAGACTTGCTCATCTGGGCTGTTGGAAATGCTAACTAGGGATCTGGTGTCAGGCCTCCATGCTGGGCCCTCTCCTGTGTGACCTGGGGAGCAATAAAAGTGCTCCCTGACCATCCCCCCAAATAATTCTGCCCTGTGGAGAGTTTAAGCACTTGCTCTCAGTTTTGAGGATTTTCTTGATTATGTTACTAAACATGGGAACCCTTAAAGACTATTGTGACTGGGCTTTAGAATCAGTGAAACCTATAATTGAATCCTCACTCTTCCACAAGTAGCTTCTATGACCTTGGGGGAATTTAACCTCTTCTGCAAAAGGGGGACAATAACAAAGTTTGAATATTTCAAAAGGCAGTTAAAGTACCTAGCATAGGGCGTGGCATGTAGGAATTTCTTTTCTTTTCTTTTTTCTCTCTTTTTTTTTTGAGAAATAGCTGCCCTTTCTATTGAGATGAAGGAGAAATTTAAATGGAAGGCACCATTAAGCTCAGTAATTGAGTTTAATTTAAATACAATCCACTGTGCTTATATTTCCCCACCATCTCCCCACCTCCCATAATACTATTTGTCTTGGAATAACCCAGTTCGCTTTTTAACTTTTTCTCAAAGGACCCATTTTCTAAACCACCCACTAATTGAATCAGAGGTGGCACTGTTGGGGGAACAGATGCCCTGAATGAACTTCACCTGCTGATGTTTTATAGACTCCACCCCCACCTCCACACCAAAGTGGTCCAGGTGCATAGGACTACAACTTCCATCAGGCTATAGGAATGCCATGATTCTTGGAGGGGATTGCTGAGAGCCAAGATTCCTTCTTGATAGAAAAGGGAAGTCACGTGGGCTGGAAGGAAATTTGTTTTGCCTGCCTTCAGCGAGCACTGGGGCCCAGCTCAGCCAGCGTGACAGGTAGGACATACTGATCAATTAATCTATATATCTCACTCTCTGTGCGCCCCCACTTTTCATTTCCATTAATAAGTGTTTTATTAACTTTTCTATGCACGCCTGCCCTTGGGCTTGTTTTTATTTTTATATTTTTTAAAGCGTGGGGTGAGGACGCTCATCCTGGCCATCCAATTCCCCTTTGGGATTGTCCTATAACAGCACTGGTTTCTAATGGTTGCGGAAGTTGTGTGAGAACAGGACTATTTCCTTCAGTGAGAAGGAGCCACCACGAGGACCTCCTTTTATGATCAGCATTCACCAGACTTTTATGAGAGCACAGGGTCCAATTTGAGGCCTTTTGTTTGAAACAAGATGTAGAAAACTTGGAGAGAGTTCAAAAGAGAGTGACTAAAAATGATTGGTTTAGAAAATGGGTCCTTTGAGAAAAAGCTAAAGAGGACTGAGTTGTTCCATATGAGGAATAGTAATATGGGAGGTGGGGAGAGGCTAGGGAAATGTAAGCACAGTGAATTTTATTTAAATTTTGATTTAGATCATTAGGCTCAAAATCTGCACTTTAAAGTGTGGTTCTTATGAAAAGCCTTCTCCGGTAAGTGCCTGTTGTTTACAGTGCAGGTAGATGCCTGAATGCTGGTTGTTTTTTTTCCCCCTCAGATGATGTGTGCTATATAATTTAAAAGAGCAATTTTTTTTTTCCAAATTACACTTGCAGTTAAAGGAGAAAAGGGGTTTTTCTTTTTGAGAAATTATTAAAATCATTTGAAGCACATAATTTAAAATTCTTTGGGAAGAAAGGTGAGTTTTCTCTTAATTCAGAGTTTACTTCTGCTGTATTAAGTCAACAGCCATCTCCCAAATGAGGCATGCAAAAATATTTATTCCACCCAAAATAATAAGCTCTGCATATTAGGTGTACGTTTGTTTATGTCAGCAAATGACATCTTTAATTACTTCTTGGCAAAATAAATGTATATTTATTATTTCAGTCACACGTGGGAATTGCACATTTTAAAAAACAAAATAAATATCTTGCAGTCTGGTCAATGAAGAAAAAGTTGAAATGTTAAGCTGCATGGTGCAGTCTTGTTCTTTTCTGTTTTATTCCTGTCCGGGGAAAACAGGAGCCTCTGTTTTTTGTTTTTTTTTTTCTCAGTT
The DNA here is from genome assembly GCF_964194135.1 of Talpa europaea. Lineage (NCBI taxonomy): Eukaryota > Metazoa > Chordata > Mammalia > Eulipotyphla > Talpidae > Talpa > Talpa europaea. The sequence goes on from NC_140076.1 coordinate 97,317,656, forward strand.
CTTAAATGTTTTCTCAATTTAGAACAAATTAGTTCAATGCAAGTAAACATTCGTCCTACACCTGTGAAAGCGACTGTTGCTAAAAATTGGATTATTGCTTTAAAGAGCTGGGGTGAATTCAGGTGTTTAAGCACTTTTCCCTTGTCTACCGAATGGATGAGTTTCTTTCAAATCTGATGAACAAATGCTGGTCTTGAACGGTTCATCCTCAGTTGCAAACTCCCACTGGTTTTGGAGGTACGTTGTGTGTTCCTCTCCCAGTGGGCTTGAGATAGAGCAGGAATTTAGCACAATGGCTGCAGCTTGCTTCCACTCTCCCATCTAGCATTTCTAAAGAAAAACAGCTGTGCACATTCCAAAACCCACCGGACTCAAATCCTGTTAGTTTATCTCACACCAGGTGCCATTAGTTGTAAAAACTTCGATCTTATCTAACAAGAGGTTAGAGTCTGGTGGTTCTTGTTAAGCAAATTGGCTAGATCTAACTACCTTTACATGGAAATTCCTGCCCCCCTTGATAAACTGGTCAATAAATCTCATCACCTAGGTAAATCCCTGCTCCCTCAACTGAAAAAAAAAAAAAAGAAAGAAAAGAAAAAACGTTTATGAGCAGCCTCAAGACTCAAGGTGCAAATTTCTCCCTTGAAATTTGCCCACACTCTTTCTTGAGTGTGGGCTATCGTTTTCAATAAAGCTTCATTTCTTACTCAACTGCACTGACTCCTGCACAAATTTTCTCCTGCGAAGAAGTCTAGAACCTCTGGGCCCCTTAACACCTCCGAGGTTCATCAGAATCTGCTCAGAAAGAGTCTCAGTGTGCAAAATGTTGGCAAGGGAGGAATTGGAAATAGCATGAGGTACCTGAAGATTTAAATTCTACTTTGTAATCTATATTGTGTGATCATATCTAAACTGTGACCCATTTCAGTAGAAACTGGTTTTGCAGAAGTCTTATTTATTTTTATTTATTTAAAATTAATGCATACAAGAACTGGGGTACAGGCCAGATGTGTGGGAGGGTGAGAGGATTCACCAAGATACAGAGCAGGGAACAGAACAGCCAGATAGGCTGAAGTACACTGCTGAGGGGAGCAGTGGGCGAGTCAGGAGAGGTCTGTTGTGCCATGTGGGTATCTCTGTGGCTGGCTGGGGATCAAACTCGCAGTGCAGAGGCTGTGGACAGCCTCATAGTGCTGCGCTTAACCCCTTGCGCCACCAGGAAGACCCAGGTCTTATTTATTTATTTGTTTATAAAGATTTATTTATTTATTTATACAAGTACTGGGTACAGTCAGAAGCTCCGGAGGGTGAGAGAATTCACCAGAGCGGGGAACAGAACAGGCAGACTGATGAAATACTCTGCTGAGGGGAGCAGCAGGCTAGACAGGAGAGGTCTGTCGCGCCATGTGGGACCCTCGCTGGTGGCCTGGAATGGAATCGGCGCTGCAGAGGCTGTGGGCAGCTTTGCAGCCCAGTGCTCAAACACTGCTCCACCAGGGGAGGCCTGGTCTTATTTATTTTTAAAGAAAAAAAATCTATAAAATCTCAGATCATTAAGTAATTTTGTTTTTCATTTATATATATATTTTTAAAGATTGATTTATTTATGCATACAAGAACTGGTGTGTAGGCCAGAGGGAGGGTGAGAGGATTCACCAGAGACAGAGTGCGGGGCAGAACAGGCAGACTGACTGAAATACACTGCAGAGAGAGTGTAAGGGCCAGATAGGAGAGGTCTGCTGTACCATGTGGATTAGATCCCTGGCTGGGGATCGAACTCTTGCTGCAGTGGCTGCCCATAGCTTCATAGTGCTGAGACTTAATCCCTTGCACCACCAGGGAGGCCCAGTGATTTTGTTTTAAATCAACATTTTTATTTACCCTGAGCTTTCATAATGTGATAGTATAAAATATATGAGGAATGTCAGTGGCATAATTCAGTTCGACTCCAAAGGCCTGAAAACCAAGGAGCAGGTAATAAGAATCCCAGTACCAGAATAAGGGCAGAAGACAGATGTACCAGTTCCTTAGACGGGCAGGAAACAAAAAGGGGTAAATTCCTCCATCCTAATGAGTTTTGTTCTATTCAGACCCTCAACTGATTGGAATATGTTCACAGATATTAGGGAGGGTAATTTACTTGTCTGACTCCACCAATTCAGATGCTAATGACAACCAAATACCACCTCACAGGTACTCCTGGAGAGAATGTATAATCTGGATAGCCCTATAGCCAAGTCAAGCTGGCAGAAAAATTAACCAAACCATCCCATGTAGTAAGGAAACTTGTGTTAAGAATGGAATCTTCTTGTGAGAAAGATGTCTTAGAGTTTTCAAATATTTGATAAAAAAGTAAATGGTCTTCAAGGCAACTGAATGAACTTGAGTAAATGCAATGAGTGTTAATTATATTTTTTTGGTATATTAAATGTTGCTATGTTTATTTTTGGATAATTTCTCATTAGCCTTATTTGATTTCACAGTATGACCTTCCCCTTCCATAATTTTTTTTTCGTACTCTATCCAATCAATGAGTCTGTATTTCCCATTACTAAGAAACCTCTCATTTAAGCATTTGACATTAAAGTCCACAAAAGACATTAAAAGATCTTTTATTTTAGTCTGTTTTTGAGGTATATATTGGTAAGTATTATGTAGATTTTCTTACCCTTAGTGTAAGTTTTTCTCTAATCTCTCACAAATGAACTATCAAATCTACATAAAAGGGAAAAGATTCTGAGGTGTACAGTTTTAGAGAAATTATCCTTTCCCTGTGTTAATGAAGATTGTTTTATAAGGTAGGGTCAAATGTGACAAGATGCTGTTCATATTCTTCTTTTAAAAGCCGCCTTATTTTTCTTACAATTCATATTATTTTAAAAATATTCCCCTTTGGTCCTTTGTATTCTTATTCAAAGTGAATTTTTTTTTCATCATTGATTATATTGTTTCAAGCCTGGAGCCATTTAAATTAATTTTTATATACTGTACTCAGTTTAGTAAAATATTTAGTGCTTTTATAATGGTGTAAACCATTAGGCTGTAATTACACTAACCTGGAACAGAGACTAATATTTCTGTTGGAATATAACAATGATGCATGATGGCCTTATTAATATAATAGTCGTGAAACACTAAGAATATTAAAAAAATTAATCATTGTTACAGTCTGTATTTAGTTACAGGTTATAAAAAAAACCACTTATAATTTTACTACTGTTCTTGCAGTCTCTTGGAGAGAGGCCTTAAACAATTTCAGTAAAGCTTCAGAAAGTTTTGAGCATGGTTTCAGTACACCTTGATGATCTAGCTATAGTTTAGTAAATTTTAAACATCAGTAATGTTAAAAATAGGAGGCTACTTTGGTAATTACTGGGGTGGGGGTGATATACTCATTCAAATGCATGGCCCCATGGCTTCCAGATGACTGTAAAATGGATATATCACTGAGTTAAATTTTACACCTTTCCTGCTTAATTATTTAAACAGATGACCGAAGCTCTGCTATTTATAAGGTACTAATTTTCTGGGAATTGAAAGATAAACAATGCTAATCTAACAGTGATCTCATCATTGAGAACTCTAAATATTAGGAAGAAGGAGGTATATTTATTTGTATATAAAATGTATAACTTTTGACAAGACCAGTTATGATAGCAATTGCCTTGAGGTGGAATACACAAATTTCAGGATGGGAAGGAATTTAAAATTTAGCTCATCCACTTTCTCCCTAACCTCTTCACCATGTGGAGTGCCAAGGTTGACTTCCAAGTCACAGTTACAGTCCTTCTTTTTCTGAGATTGGTTTGTTCTGTGACTTAATTTGGAATAATGCTATTATGGATAGAAGAATGCATAAACATTTTTACATTTGTGTTTTTATATTTTTTTGCATACATATTTAGCAGTGACTTTGGACCATGTTGAATTTCCATTTCTAGGTTTTTAAGGACTCTCCATACCATTTATAGAGGCTCCACCAATTTTTCATTTCCACCGACAGTGAATGAGTGTTTCTTTTTTCCACATTCTCACCAATATTTGTTGTTTCTTGCCTTTTCTCACAGGGGTGAAGCTATAGCTCTTTGTGGTTTTGATGTATATTTCCCTTGTAAGTGATGGTAAACATTTTTCATGTAGACCATCTGAATGTCTTCTTTGAAGTACATTTAGATCTTTTGCCCATTTTTTGATTGGGCTGTTTTTTTTTTTCCCTTGGATGTTGAAATGTCTTATTTATATATTTTAGAAATTAACCCTTATCAGACATATGATGTACAAATATCAGTTTCTTCTTTCAATCCCTTTTCTGCACTCATGTTTGTGTTTTTTTGTGATGGGTAGTATGATAAGCAGTGGAGAGGAGAAATAAATTTTCAGATTGTTGCATTCTTTCTTGTGCCCTTCTGTGGGGTTACAAATATTTCATGCCATGTATGAATAAAGAACCATAAAGGAAACTTCCAGATAAAACTCACATGCTACTTTATTCCTTCTCTCTGGTCTAGTCAGATTTTTTTTTTTTCTCCAGGCAGGTGAACCTTGGAATTGATTTATTTTTTAATGATGGAGGAGTTTTTAATCAGATCAACAAAAGAATGACTTGTTTAGTAATTGATAATTATAGGAGGTCATATAGAGGAAGAGAAATAAAAAAAAAGGGGTGACAGAAAGGTATAGCCATTTTTAATCTCAAATGTTTATGAATTTCACTTTGATTTTTGATACATTGTCTCCATTATCAAAATTTAATCAGGATTCTCTAAGCCCTTTTTCAATGAGGCCTCTATTGTTGGACTTCAGTGTTTCTCTCTTTAGTGTATAATTTTAGCAAGAATCATGTTAAGTGAGTTGAGCCAGCCTTGATAGCTAGTTGGGCTTCTTATCCTCCACCATCACCAACCATGCCTGATTGCTCTGGTCTATCTTCAGCAAGAATCCTGTTAGTCTGTTATAGTTTGAATGCACCCACCTCACACTGACATACCCCTAATGTTTCCTGTTAGAAATTTTCCATCCATTAATCACCATTATTCCAAACCTTTAACTGTAAAGTCCTACTATTTCTTATTATTGCAGAGTTGAGTCATATCTCTTCCCCCCATTTCAGGACATTCTTGTAGTAGCCCCTATACCTACAACAATAGTCCCCTATTGAATAAATCCTTCCTTACTGTCTTTAACAAATGTCACAAATAATTTTTTCTTTAACATTTCAAAAGAACTTTTTCATTTTTGTGTTAATTTTTATGTATTCTTAGAATCTGCTGTTTTCATATCTTGATAACACAAATCATGCTTAAATAGTCTCATTTTATAATAGCATAGTTTGAAGCATAGTTTAAAAATCTAAGAACTATATTTGCATGATTTGCCTTAGAAAGTTCCAAGCTGTGTTTAAAATAGAAAAGCTTTCATTTGAAGCTATGATTAACTACATACTATACCTTTGGATGAAACTAGGGTTTTGATCAATATTTAATAATGATTTCATGGTAAATGGGTGGGTATGCTCATTAGAACAGTGAGAAAAAGATGCATTTTAATGGAGAATTAACAAATGTAGCTGGAGGGCAGGGAATATTTGCTTTAGAGATTTGTTGTAATTTAAAATAGGGTGTCTTAAATATAGCAGTCCATGCATTTCTTTTAAATGACAAATTGTGTCCTAGATCTAAAAGTGTTACCATTATTATGATGGATGTGATCTAAGATGAGGTCTGAACAGCTTAAATAAATTAACATTGTGAAACATGGCTCAAAACAATTTGGAATAGCTTCAGCTTTTAATTCATTCAGAAACAAGATGTATTTCCTATGTTATTAAATTCAGTAGCAAAAGTTGAAAGTCTAAATTTTAAGTAAAACTTGGTAAATCATCTTTTTTTTCCTCCCTCCTTTTCCATGGAATAAAGTAACTCATGATGTCTTTCTCCTTGACAACAAATACAACCATGAGAAAATCTTTAAAGATTTTTTTACTGACCAAAAAATTAGTTAAAAACTATTGTAATAATAAGGCAAATTGAATTGCAAGATTAACCAGTCATTACTATAAAACATAGTAGCATGTGTTAATTACACAACAGTTGACCTTGGGTCAGCTTGCTCCAAAGTGTCAGATATTTCTCAATATACCCACAGCAGGTCTCTTCCAATAAGTGTCACCTTGATAGGGGAAACAAGGGCCAGCTGAGACCCTGGGAGCCACAGGAGGCCTAATGTTTTTACTTAAAGAATGTAGGTTGTTTTGGGTTGGGTGCAATGAAGCTTCTAGAGTCTCAGAGAAGTTTTGTCCTTGTTTCAGTTCTTTGTTCTTTTCTTAACTGAAAAAGCAGTTACTGTTTTCCCTTTTTATGATCTAGAAGAATGTAGTTGTGTCTTGACAGGGCACAAAGGAAACCATAACATACCCCTCTGTATCCTTCTAAGTTAACAAGTAAACAAACATCTGAAAGATTGGTGATGGGAAAAAAAGGCAATAAGAAGTTTAATAATAACATGTATATTTCTTGTACACATGGAAGAAACACAACATAACAGAGTAACTTGCCCATTGGATTCATATGTCTGTTTAAATAGCTTAGCTAAGACAAGGGAGGTTGGGGAAGAAAGAGTTCATTTAGGGAGTTTACCAAGGAAGGAACAGCAAGCAAAAGGTAATACAAATTTTAAGTTCTGCCTTCTCCATTGAAAAGTAATAAGGAGATAAGGCCTTCCGGGGGAGGTGCTTACAGAGTGAAGTTTATATACAAGTGAGCTTTTTTCAGAAACAATCTTCACGTCGCTTTTAAAGTATCTTCTCGAAATCAAACTTTTTCCTGAAAGGACATATTTTGGGTTAGCAGAGTTTTGCTCCCCGTAGAGGTGCTGTCTAAGTGGAAGTTTATTGTTGACTGAAATTTAAAAAAACTCAATAATAGTCAAAGAGTTTATTAGATAACCAAGGTGAGCATTTGAACCCAGGAGGCAGTCCAAGAGATTTTACTCTGAGAATTGTTCCTAAAATCACAAATTTGAATTTAGTTTATAGGAACAGTGAGTCACTGATGTCAAAACAATCATTCTTGATGGAGGGTGGGTTGAGGGGGCTCATCTATACATACAGCTCTTTCAGTTTCTTAAGTTGTCTTCACCTAAAGACATGTTGATCTCTGCACAGAGGAGTGCAAGTGTTGGGGTTTAATCACTTCCCTGATTTCTAAAAAAATGTGATGTGGAGCCATCAAGACTGACTCCACTGTTTGAATCATCTTTAGCTAGTTCCTAGAATAATGGATGGTTGGAAGTGGTGGTTTAAAAGGCTGCTTTACACAAAGGCAGCAGATTCTTCATAGGTTACTGACTTCAAGTTTCTGCAGATGTTTTTTTCTGTCTTGCCTGCTGGACCAGGGACTGGGTTTTATTTATTTATTTTTTTGCAACAGATTCACAGCTGTCAACATTTCCTTTCTATCTAAGAAGAGTAAAGATGAGCTCACCCCCTTCTTGTGTGTCATCGTGAAGTCTCCCCCACTTTGTCCTTAATTCCATATGTCCTTAAACATAGGATAAATATTCCCAGTTGCCTTCATTTTTCCTTTAGAATTTACAGTCATAAAAGTTTTCCATAAATATATTATTGAACTGATTTCTGGTAACCCCTCTGATGTTGTTTTGATTACTAGTCCAGTCTGGGAAAAGCTCAGAGGGATGGGAGATTTTCTGCTGTGCCCTGACAATTAGAAGCCATAAAATCCATATTCTAAGGTCAATTATAAAGGTAGTAAAAGGAGAGACTGAAGATTTACTTAAAAAAAAAAAAAAACCCACAAAACAAACAGTTGAAAACCTGTATTACCATCTGTTTATTTGCAGATAAGTACAACCTAATTAGAAGGGAGAACTTTGAAGACAAAAGGAATTTATTTTCCATAGAGAGCAAATGGCCCTGGAGAACAGCTAGAGATAAAATGGATCTTTACACCAAAATGGAGACCATATAGAGGAGTTAGGTTGATTGGACAAGGCTTGAACAGATTTTCTTCTCTAAGGGTCTGAAGAATGAATTTTTCTCTTGGAAAAATTCACCATCATAAAGAAAGTTGCTTTCTGTCTTAGTAAGATCTGAGCTGGAGGATCTAAATAGATTGTTATCATATGTGAAGCAGTGAGAGGAAAAGAGAGTGGGAGGGGGGCAGGAGAGAGAAAGAAAGAGACAGCGATGTCACCTGCGAGTGTTTATGATAAACCCTTTGAAAAACCAAGCGCTGTCCTCTTATTTTGTTCTAAGTATCCAGTGCCTATTAGTGATTCAGAGGTAATTGTGGGAACTGAAGTATTAACAAAGCTGACTACATTCCATGCTGGTAACTCAGCTTTTCCCAAGAAAATATTAATGGTATTCCATGAAAAAAAAAAACCTGTGCTGATAATAAATTTTTCTAAATTTATATACACATTTATATAAAACTGTTCTCATTATTATGCATTCAATTATCTTTAAGAAATGGTATTTCATATACCCAAAGGATCCAGGTAATTGCATGAAATCGCACATAAAAATGCAAGATTTCTATTCCATTTGTTAGTTGATGTGAGTGGTACATTGGTGTTTTATGTTTATTTGATTATGGCCAGTCCATGTCACATATTCTCTCATGCTTTCAAAATAAATTTGTGATATTAACTATATATTCATAAAGAAGATAATTTAAAAACAGAAGTGTGTACTTTTTAAGCTATCTAAATCAAATGAGCAGTATGTTTGAATCTTACAGCTTTTGGATTTTAAAGTCACAAGAAAGAGATGTCCAACATAAATCAATTAATGGTGTTTGTGGCATCATAGTTTAAGCATTATAGAATTTGGCAAATATGCAGCCTGCATTTTCCTTTTTGATGTAGGATGACTATGGCATGCCATTTTGCCCACAAATGCATTTTATATCATTTCAGAGAAAACAAAATGTACTTGATAGGAGGATCTGATTCAGTGAAAGTGTTCTTTACTTTCAGAAGGTTATTTGCAAAAATAGGAGTAGAATACTTAAAAATAGTCACATTTAAAGTGCTGGAATTTTACTATAAACATGAAAGATGATTTACTTTATCTTTGATTTTAGTTATCATGTTCTTTAATACAATAAAGGTGATCAAACTACATTATTTAGTATATTATAACAAAGCAAAAAAAGCAAAGCATATGGATTAAATAACTAATGGCAATTCATTCTAGTGGTTAAGATTCTATGATATGTTAATTTTCATTGTTTTATTTGCTATCAAGGTTATTTGATTAAATAATACATGTTACTTTTATAATTAAATATGTTTAGAAAGAACTATACATATAGATGTTGATGTAATTCTCAATGCAATAAAAATTGAATTAGAATCCTGGCTGTCAAGAATTCTGATATATCAGATATTGGGATTAGGTGAACTGTGAGTCAAATCTCAGGTCTGCCACTCAAAAGTTTACAAACTGGAAAATTACAATTTTCAAAGCCTCAGTTTTCTTGTCTGTAAAATGGGAATAATCATATTAGCATAACAGAGCTATTGGAATAAATGCGGAATAAATTGCCAACTGGGATTATGAATTTCACATAGATACCTCATTCAGCTGGGCTAGAGGCTGGAGTACAATAAAATAGTGAAACCAATGAAATAAGACTTCCTTATTTCATTTATATGAGAAAAAGAGTCAAATGAGGGTGAAAAAATGTCTTGACAAGAAAGATGGGTTGGAATGTCTCCCAGACAGGAGTGGGTCACTGATTTTCTCTGCCTCTCCAGCTTTTTGATCATGACAGGGTAGAGAAAGAGAAATGGCTAAGCTTTTTCTTGTAAAGGAACAGGGTCTAGGAAAAGTCATACTCTGGCTTCTCAGAGGCATAGAGTTCAAAAATTGACCAATCCTTTGACTGTTATGGGCTGTGACCCCTCAAAATTGATGAATTGTAGCCATAACCCCCAGTACCACAGAATGTAACTGTATTTGGATGTAGAGCATTTAAATAAGTAATTAAATTAAAATGAGGCCATTAGGGTGGACCCTAATCCAATCTGATTGCTGTCTTTACAAAAAGGAAATTTGAAGTCACAGAGAGATACCAAGGGTGCGTGTGCACTAAGGAAAGACCATGTGATGATACAGTGAGAAGGTGACTTTCTGCAAATTAAGGAAAGTGGCCTCAGACTTAGACCCAAACCTGCCAGCACATTGATCTTGAACTTCTAGAGGCCAGACCATGAGAAAATAAATTTCTGTTGTTAAAGCTAGCTGATTATAGTATTTTGTTACCCCATTCCTAGCAAATTAATAAAGGTCTGAAGTATTGACACCTCTCCTCTGCACCCTTAAAACTTCATTCACTATCACAATAAGAAATAAAATAAACTTGGCCCTTAACTCTGACCTATGCATGGCAAAGAGTGTGATGAAAGGTAATAGAGAAATTGTCTACTTTCCTTGCTGAACAGCATGTCCAAGATGCTGTAGGATCATTATCTTAAACGAGGGAGCATGGGTCAGCCTTCTGGAGAAAATTATACCTGAATTGAATGGTGAGGGATAAATAAGCATTAGCCCCATGAGTAGTTTTTGGGAGAGCATTGTGGTCAAAGAGCGCTACCTGAATGAACTCATAGCATAATATTTGAATGACAAAATTTTCTGTGGCTTGATACTCAGAGTAAAGCATGAGACAGGTGTGGCAGGAGAGCCTGGAGATGGAAGTAGAGTCAGTTGCCATAGAGTTATCCTCTAAGTTACAGGAGATCATATCTGGGATTTCAGCAAGAGACAGAAGTGTTCAATGCAAGTTTTAGATGAAACACTGGCTGCTGTGCTAGGATGAATTCAAAGTGGGCATTTGCAAATGGGACAGTGTAGTCAGGCAGCTATAATGATCCCTCAGTTTCAGCAGTGATGCCTTCTGTGGAATGAAGGCCATGGATTCCAGCTATGCTTTCAGACAAGACTGGAGAACCTGGTTCCTAACTGGATGCAGTACAGGAATGGGGTGGATGGATCCTGCCATTAAGAGAGGATTAAGAGAGGCAGTTTTCTTATATTTTGTAGCTAATGTGTTGCATTCTCCATTTATTCCTTTCTTTTCATTTTGCTAAATTAGACACATTTTTTCAGATTAAATATTTTATTGCCATCTAATGTATTTCAGTTTTTTAAACCTTGTTATCTGTCATAAACAGGCTTTCTAGGTCTTCATTCAAATCACTGATAAATCATTGGTTGAGAGAAGGCCACACTATACTCTTTGAGTCCCTTTCAGCTGATCCTGATTCAATAATATAAACCAATTAACTATAGTATTTTCCAGCCCCTATTTTCTTTTTCTGTTTCAGCAAAACCTTGCTGAAATCCTGATAACTGTGACTTTGGTAATCCTCTCTCCACTCTCTACCACTCCTAATGAATCTGAGTAATCTAATGGCCTGATTTCCAAATGAAATTGTTCATGTGTAATACTGTATCTTATAGACAGTTATGAAGAATAATTTTGTGTTCAATCTATATTTGTAAAGATCACTTGTTAAGAAAGATGTTCATCTAAGTAATTTGGCAATTGATTGATGAATATGTCTTTATGACCAGAGTTTAAAAATATATTGACAGGCATTCCACTTGAGAAAATATCACTGTTATTTCTGTATAATTAATTCTCTAATTCTGTGTGGGAAACATTTATGAACCAATAAGTTACAAAGATAATTATACTCTCATTTAGAATGTGAATTTTATTTTTAAAGTGAATGACGTATGAACTTAATATGGTAGTAAAAATCAAAACAAAGCTACTAATACCCTGTTTTACTGCAAATATGAATATTCCAGATTATTCATCACAAATGAGTTGATTGATCTTGGGCAAGGAGGCCACTTTAGAATAGTGATTTTGTTCCCAGGGGACATTGAATGAGATCTGGGGACATTTTGGGTTGTCATGATTGGGTGGGTGTACTTCTAGAATATAGTGTATAGAGACCATCAGTGCTGCTAAATATCTTAGGATGCTCACAATACCTCCAAACTAAGAGTTATCTGGGTAAAATGTCAAGAGTGTGGAGGTTGAGAAAGCCCACTTAGAGGAGTCTGCTTACTGTACCCTACTGTTTTGCAGGGTGCAGCTCTAATAACCACATCCCTGCAGCCATTGAAAATAAATTTTCTTGAATAAGTTACTAACCTGTAGCCCAAAGCATCCAATTACTTTCCAGTGGAAATGATTGTTTACTTAAAGGCAGTATTATAATTTCTTGCTAACTCTTTTTATTCAGTTTCTTGATCATTTTTTCCTAAAAGTGCTTTAATATCAGTTCTACTAATTATTCCATCCATTAGTTCTTCTTGCATTAATAATTTAAGTTTTACATTATTATTATTGTTACAACTAATATAATCACTCTAATCCTCCCCCTCTACTTTACTTTTATTTTGTTGCCCAAGGTAAGTTCATTTATGAACCCTTTTGTCCTAAATCAGGCTTCCTAGAAGCAATCCCTGAAACACAGATTCTTGCAAATGATTTATGAGGGGAGTGCTCCAAGGAGAGCTAGTGAGGTTAGACAAGAACAGATCAAGGAGACCACATAAGGAGGCAATTTCAGGCCAACTAGTGTGGAAGGTTACTTCTTTCTTTTGCAGAATAGCATTGTGAAGTGTGAGCTACCCCGCAAGGAAAACTGGGTAGCTGAGCTTTCATCCACCCTTATAGGTCAGTCCTTGGTTAAGAGCCTCTGCATGGTGATAAATTCCCAGCATTTCTTTTTCCCTATGTCCCTTTGGAGGGCAAAGCTACTCCAGTTGTGCCAGAAAGTCCTCTCAAACAAGGAAGAGAAATCATAGGACAGGCAGGAAGAAGACTCCTGGAAATGGTTACAAAATTTAGAGGGGATCTGAGATGGGCATTGCAGTGCTTCCTTCATCCAGCATCACCATACATTGGTAAGGTTAATCAAAATGGGAGTGTCAAAAAAAAAGGATTGTCAGATACTCTCCCTGTAGGATGAAAAGCTGTATAAATGTTCAGACTCACAAGGTAATAGTTTCCTAGGAAAGTTAGCTTAAATTTTACTGCATGACTCACTGTCAATTTATAATAATTGCATTTTATATCATACTTTTAATATGAATTTCCCATTTCTCTTATATGTTCTTAATCATAATAACCATAACTTCTGTACTTCAGTGGGATTAGCATTCCCCCATGAACTAGAACTATTAAATTGTTAATAGTCTCTCTATGATTTTTCTACCTGACTTGTTATGACACTTTAATAATTTCATCAGAGTTTAGGTATTGTGAAATGTTACAATTTATTCTGCTGGGCTCCAAACACAATACATCAATAAAGCAAACTCCTCAGTGAAAATATAATATTAACAAAGTTAATACTACATGGAAAACAACCATATGGATTACTCTACAATATTATTTATTTTTTTTTAATTTTCCCTTTTATTGGGCAGAAGTTGTGGTTATAGCCTAGAAATAACCTTAGTGAAAGGTTATTTCTCATTCTTATATTTTATATAAGCAGTTTTTGTTGCCTTAATCAGTATTTGCTTCAGATATTAGATAACCTTAAAATTAACATATATGTCACATTTCAACCTTGATTCTATCACTTGTAACAGCATATATCTGGGGCATAAAAATGATTGGTTTTCACAACCATACAAGCCTTGAAATGGCCAGATTCCAAGTGCTTCTGCTAGAGACCAAGGCAAAAACTACCTTTTTTTGCCATTCTAAGTTCTGTTCTTCTTTATCTTCACTTGCAGACAGAATAGGCTTAACTAGACATTTTCTCTCGTATAAAGCTTGCTGAAAGTGATAATAATAACCAGTGTACACTAAAATTTTGAATTCCCCTGCATTTCTCCCTTTAGCTCCATCCTTGAGTATATCTTCCACCTTTCAAAGTTAAAAAAAAAAAAAAACTGCCAAAAATTCATCATCTTTCCAATCTCTGAGATCTTTTGATCGGTGGTTTAGGGCTTATTATGGAATCTACCCCAATGCAGATATAAAATTCTATAATATTAAGATCTAGGCTTTGGCAGAAAATAGACACTCTAAATTAAGGTGGTATGGATAGTATGAAAGTCTCTCTCTCTCTCTCTGTTTTATCTGTCTCTTCCTTTTCTCTCATATTGCAATTTGGAGGTAGGAACTCCAGAGTTAATACAGCAGCTTTGTTTCACAAGGATGTACAAAGACCCACGCTCACTATCTTTGTGCTATACTCTATGGTCTATAACTATTTGGTACCAAGTAACCTTTACAACAGCAGTATTTAGAATGGATTTAAATCAGAACTTCTCTCTTTAACATCTCTGTTTAAGGGGCAGTTAAATGTTTCATTTATACTCACACTCATTTGTCTGAACTTTATCAAATGGTCATGCTTTAAATTGAAGAGAGGCTGGAAAACAGTACCTCAAGCTAAATATCCCATTCCTTTAGAGGGGAGGGGTCCTAAGGTAAACACCTTAGAGGAGCTTTATCAGTTCCTGCCACATTAAAGCCACACCACATAGTGATACATGGTTCAATTAAGCACGAACATATAATTATTGACTACGCAACTAATGCCATGGCTTCTAAATATTTGCTGAAAAATTGACAAGACCTAGAAGAATAGACAGATGAACCCACCCACATAATGGGAGTTGTTTAATTAACAGCTGTATTAAGGATTACAGACACATTTAATGTGTATCTGCTAAAAGTGTAAAATTTGACACATTCCAGAACATATATAGTACACAAAAACATTGCACTCTAGGTAATGGACATCCTCAGTCCCTAAATTTTCCTTAAGTTCAAATGATTTATCTTTTATTTTAGGTAATTAATTTCTCTCAGCAATGATTTATAGTTTATATTGTACATGTCTTTCAAATTTTTTATGTATTTACTTCAAAGCACTTCATTTTTAAGAAATCAAAAATGGATGTGGATTTTGTCAAATACATTTTCTGCCTCTATTGAGATTGATTTCTTTATTCATTTGCTAATATGGAAAAATTATACTGATTGATTTTCAAATGTTAAAGCAATCTCTTTTTCCAGGGAGAAACCTAACTTGACCATAATGTAATAAACTTTTTATGCACTTTTGGATTCAGTGCTTTGAATGTTTCCTAAGATGCTTGCATTATGTTCATGAGAGAGATTAGTCTGTACTTCCTGTTGGCTGTTTTTGGTAGGAGAGTAATACTGGCTTTAGAGAATGAGTTGAGAAGAATTTCCTTTTATTCAGTTAGAGTTTGTGTAGAGCTTGTATTTCTTATGTTGGAAAATCTATCAGTAAAGTCATCTTCAGTTTCTTTGAGAATGTTTTTATTTTTATTTTATTTTATTAATGTTTTGATTTTTATTTATTTTATATTATTTTATATAATTTCATTTTTCATTTTCCCACATGTATGCATTTTCATTTTGGTTATATTCCCCATACAATTCCCACCCCCCTTATTTTGGCCCTAATCCCTCTTCTCCTCCCCCCCTTACTTTTTTTTTGTATTTATTTATTTATTTTTTAATTTAATTTTTATATTCCCCAAACAATTGCAACTCCCTTATATTTTGATCCTAATCCCTCCTTTCCCCGCCCCCCACCCCCCATAGAGTTTCTCTGGTTCATATTTGTTGATTTTGAATTTTATTTTCTTATGGTTATTCTTTTTCCTGGTCTCTTAAGTTTTCCAGATTCCAGCTATGAGTGAGACCATCTGGTATTTTTCTTTTTCTTTCTGGCTTATTTCACTGAGCATGATCCCTTCCAGCACCAACCATTTGCTGCAAATTGCATGTGTTTATATTTTTTGAATGCTGAGTAATATTCCATGGTGTATATGTACCACATCTTCTTGATCCAGTCATCTATTTTTGGGCATTCAAAGCAATGATAGTGAAGGCAAAGATAAACAGCTGGGACTACATCAAATTAAAGAGCTTCTGCACAGCAAAAGAGACAATAACAAAAACAAAGAGAAACCCCACCGACTGGGAGAACATTTTTGCACCCAACACTAATGGTAAAGGACTGATCACAAAAATCTAGAAAGAGCTGAGAATGTTTTTAAATGAAAATCCTCTTTGAAAAAAATGTATAGGCATATTAGGGTATTTCTTCTTGAATGAGTTTGGCTATTGTGGTTTTTTTTACCCCAAGGAATTTGTTCATTTTACTGATGTTATTGTATTCTTTGGCACAAAGTTGTTTATAATATTTTCTCAGTAGATTTTTAAAGGTATTAGTGTCACTTCCTATTTCTGATATTAGTAACCAGAATCTATAGTGATGCCATCTTTCATTACTGATATTGTAATTTTGTCTTTTCTCACTTATCCTGATCAATTTGGGCAGAGATTTATTAATTGTATTGATTTAAAAAAAACATGCTTTTGGCTTCATTGATTGTTCTCTATTGTTTTTCTATTGTATTGATTTCTGCTCTGATTTTTATTATGTTCTTCAGTTTACATTGGGTTTCATGTGCCTCTTTTTTTAGTTTACTTTTATGGTAGACCTAAAGCAATTGATTTTATAACTTTCTTTTTGTTAATAAGAGCCTATATTGCTATAAATTTCCTTTTTATTTTAGCTTCATTCTGCATATCCTGATAATGATTTTTTTCATTTTTATTCAAATGAAATTTGAATAAATTCATTTAAGCCATGATCCATTTTAAATTAATTTTTGTGTTTTAGCCCTCATAGGGGTAAAGTTCATGAAACTTGGTGAAGTTAAAAATTAAATAAAAAAATCTTGTAATATGTATAGATACAAAGCTGATAGTAATGGGAAAGCAAGGGAACAATGAACATGGGATTCAATTAATGATTACTTTGGGGTGAAGGGAAGTAAGGTATGAGTGAGTGTGGCATACTGTTTATATGTAAGTATTGTAAGGAATTGGCTTAAACCAACCAAATAGAAATAATTACTTATGGATTAATAATGATGAGAGTGTATCATTAGCAAAGAATCTAATTAATCACATTCTCCACATTATAGACAGGAAAAAGGAGATCTAATTTTACCCTTTTATATATCTATATATTAGAATGTGATTGATATATATATATATATTCTAAGGGAATACTTGAACTTAAAAAAGAAAATAAATAAGAGTTTTCAGTGTAGCAGTTTTCATAATAGTAAGAAAATAGAAACAACTTGAATGTCCATAAGAGAATAGATAGAATATGCTATGTTCACATAGTGGAATACAGCCAGAGAATCCAGAATTGTGATTTTCTGGATAAGCTGGTAGCTTGAGAATATATAGAGTATAATGCTACTGATATAATATTGCAAAATATTGCAAAAAATAAGTTTTTGATCAATTTACACAAAATAGGGAATTAATGTGAATGAGAAGCACCAAATTTGGGAGGTTAGGTACATTTGGTAGAGAGAGCAGGAGATGAGAAGGAAACTCAGAGGACCTGACCCATGCTAATAATAACTTAAGTCTTAATGGTGGTGATGCTTGCTGGATAGGAGTGAAGACTGGAAGAATACTTCTAAAACAACTTTCATATTTCAGACACTCCCTATTCTGTTCTGCACTGGGGAACTCCTTTTTCTTTGGTCTCAGGTTGAACTAAAATGATTACCATGACTTTCTTATACACTGATAAAAAATTTTGCTGATACTTGTGGACACAAATAAAGATGTCCCTTTATTGGTATATCTAGTTCAGTGCAATTAGAACATCCTGGCTTTATGTGAAGTTAAACTATCTTTTCTCCTGTAGCTGGGACTTCTTTCAGGTAGCTTTCTGCAGCAATTGACTAGTGTTTTCTGTCTTCTCTGCTGTCTGGGTTGTTGCTGGAGTCTCTCTGCTGCATTGAGACTGTATTGCAGCTCTCTGGGCTTGATCTTTGATTGGAGCCAATTTTCTTGAATCCCTTTTATCTTCTTGGTGGGAACTAGGGGTCAAGAACAATTCAGAGCCCAAAGCAACCCAAAGAGTACAGGAGGAATAGAGAAACCTCTAGAGAGATAGGTTGCTGCTAGTGGTGATTGCCTTAAATTACCTTGTGTAAAGAAACTCGCTTATCCCCTACACACCCAATGGAGTACCCCCAGGCTCTATCAATCCTGCTGTTCTGGGCTTTGGTGGGACTCTCAGGTCTGTCAAACTGTCATCTTGTTTCCTTGCCTTCAACCTATCCAGCCACCAACACTATTCACATTAAGGTTAGTGATTATGCCATCTTTCTATTGGAAATTTTGTTGTTGTTGTTGTTTTTTAAAGATTTATTTATTTACTATTGGAAAATTTGAAGGCTACTTTTTGGAGTATTATATAACCCATTCTTTCAGTATAATATACAACAGTCTGCATTCTCTACAGAACAATTTTATTTTACCTGTCCATGCCATTCCACTTATCTCTAGTCCTATGAAACCTTTTACATGTGTACTATCATGAATCCACTTGCCCATACATTCAGGTACTGCAAAATTGCTAAGATAGTGTACCGTGAAGTTTTATTAATCCTGTGGTGCAGTGTAATGGTCAATGAATTACAAAGCAAAAAGCATCAAACAATTGGCGGTTGAAAGAAGTATTTTTACCTTATAAAGGGCAACATGTAGATCCCGATGACTCGGGAGGATTGGTCTGGGTTGTATAAATAACATTTGAATGAAATTATGCCTTAAAGTTTGGCATGATTTGAGGGGATTTAGAAAACATTCCACAGTTAGGTTGGTGTATGATTTTATATGTGATTCCATGGACCATGCCACAAAGACAGTTCATACAGTTTAATTATTCATTTGTTCATTCATTTTCAAATGTGTGCCCATGTTATCAGTTCCTTAAGGTCATATACAAAGTGTTCTTTCTTCTCTACAACCTCTGTTCCTGACTAGCCTCGTCAAAACTGACAATTTAATCTTCTGTGTTACCATGGCTTCTATACACACCTTTTCCATAGCACTTACATTTGATGTGTGTACTTGTGTCTCACTAAATGCATTTTGAACCCCTTGGGGGCAGGGATCATGGCTTATGCATCTTTGTATCTCTAACACCTAGCATTAAAACTTGACACTTAGCATATGCTTGATAAATATTTGTTGAAACAAAATAAAATATTTACCATAGTTCTTCATTTAAACTCATAGAATTTGCACTTCCTTTCTCCCCTGATACTTAACCATATATGTGATATGAAAATATGATTCAGAATAATCAACAGAAAATATACTCTCTTGAGCTGGCCCTGAAATAAGACAATTTTCTGGCTTCCACTTTTCTCATGCCTCTCAAAGACTTTTGTCAAGAACATCTATGACCTAAATTCTAAAATACAATGATGAAGAAGTCTTCATTGAGCTGAAAAGTCTTCTTTTCAGCCCTGGTCTTGCCTTCCTACCTTGTCACATTGACACAGTTAACTGCTTTCTCTTGCATTCTCTGTCTTCGTATATTCTTTTTTTTCCCATGATTTCCATGATGTTATTCCATCCCATTTTCCCTAACTCTCTAATGCTCCTTCTTAGTTTCTTAGTAATTATCTTCTTATTGTCCTTCATTCTCTGGTACTCTTATTTTCTTATTCTATACATGCTTTTGGGGACAATTATTCCCGCTTGGACAATCATAAGGAATAAGAAGAGTAGGCTGAAGAATGACTAATGAAGAATTTCCTTCACACAATAATCACATTGTATTGAAACTATTTGTTATGCTCCCTAACTAGACTCCATGAGTAGAACTTCCTCCTTACTCCTCTATATTTTTAGTGCTAAAAGGACTTGGATCCCAGAAGGTGATGAATAGATATTTCTTGAATTAATGAAACACAATTTGTATTTTTCAAGAATACAAGTTGGAAAAGAATTGGACATTTCTGAAAGTGTTGGGTTTTATGACATAAGTGAATGGCTGTTTATAATTCACTATAATCAATTCCCATATTTTGGAAGAAGTGAGCAAATTGATCTCAAGTCCTCTTCCAACTCTAAACATCGTTAAGTGTTATATGACTTAATAAGAAAGAACTGATCTTGTGTACTTTGCTGATGCAATGTCTGGGACAGTGCTTCCTCTGAGTGTATGCTTACTGTGTGGAGTTTGAGAAAAAGGATGTCTGATATATTTTTTTTAAGAACTTAATTTTTGGGTCTCCTTGGTGGCGCAAGGGGTTAAGCACTGCTCTATGAAGCAATCCTCTGCAGCATGAGTTCGATCCTGGGAGAAACCCACACGATGAGGCAGACCTCTCCTGTCTTGCCCTCTGCTCCCATCAGCAGTGCATTTCAGTCAATCCGCCTGTTCTGTTCCCCACTCTGTCTCCAGTGGATCCTCTCACTCCCTGCATCTCTGGCCTGGTCTTGTATGCATAAAGAAATAAATCTTATTAAAAAAAAAAGAACTTCATTGTTAACTTCAGAATAATCCATAATATATAGAGGTAGTCCACAAGTGGATTCAGAGATAATGTGGCTTAGAAAGCTAAATAATAGCTCGAGGACTCAGCAGCTATTGTTATTTTTAATGTTTTAATATTTCCTTTGTTAACTATAATATTTGCTTAACTCATGAGTATAAACTTCCTAAATGAATTTTTCCTTACATGACATAAACTATTAGTGCAAAAGAGAGGCATAGTGTAATTTTCTGGGCAGATACTGAAATGCAAAATTCGGTGACATTTAATAAGCTAACTCACTTTCTTCTTCTTCACTGCTTCCCTCACCATGGAAGCAGAGGCCTCCTTTCTGAAAATGACAGGAATTGAAAACCCTGAGTTGCAGCACGAGATGCCTGATCCTATTTCCAGAGTTCTGTCTTGATAGCCAAATATCTTCCCCTTTTCCGTTTAACACAATGCATTTGTGACTCTATATTTGGGCATGGAAATGACTATTGCCTAGTGGAGGAAAAAAAATACTTTTCAGTGGTTTTTGTTTTTACTTGTTATGGCTCTGAATTTTTCCTGCTTTGACATGACGGCTAAAATGTGCACAGCATTTCTGTGCCATCCGCAAACATATTTTCAGCATGCCTGTTTTCATGAAGGAAGTGAAGGAAGCATAAGCTTGGCACGACACTAAGTATGGGGTGTGTACATGGAGACCATCTGTTCCGTATACACTCTGCTCTGCTCTGACATGCAGAAGGAAAGAAATCTGTGAAATCAGAAGGTGGGTTTTTTAAGGTGTTAACTACTGAATAACTTGAGTAATGGACTCAACACCACTCGAGATATATTAAAAGTTCTCTCCTCTACTGCCATCCCATTTTTGTTAACCATGACCAGACCAATAATTTATTAGGTCAATACTTCATTTGACAAAAACTGTGTCATCATTTTATTTGAGGGTTTGGGTAGAGAGGGTGCGTAGTGTAAGAGGGCGGTCCCCAGGACAAGGGGAGGTTCCAGGTTCCCTGTCCCACCCAAAGAAAGGTAGAGCTGAGCAGGGAAAAGAAGAAGCTGGAGAGGAGACTGGAGTGGGAAGGACAGGATGGAGAGCCAGAGGGAGCTGGTGGAGGCACATTGAGCTAAGAGACACGTAAAGAAACTGCATTTGCTTCTTGGTCCTGGACTGGTTGAAACAGATGTGGGTGAGAGACCCATGGGGAGGTTAACAATGGCAGCTTTTATCTTAATTTTGAGTTTGCTGTTTTCCTCCCAGACTTGTGTAGCTGTTTCTGACCCTTTTCTATGGATCCCCGCCGGAAGGTGCTTTAGACGTGTGGCAGACTTTTGAGCCTTGCTTTAGGCCAACCCTGTTTGGGTGGACTTTTACCCATGAGGGGATGAGTAACTTTGGGTGCTTGATTTGGAAACTATATTCTTTGTCTTTTCTGTATTGCACACTAATTGTATTAAAGTTCCTTTCCATTAAAATCTATATGTTTTGTCTTGATGCGGTGGATGGCAGGACCTATTTAGAGCGGGCAGGTGTGGGGGTTCTGGGGTGCTTCTCTCCCAGCCCGGTAACAGAAGCAGCACATTTCTGTTACAAACATGTCAGTTAGCTAGGCTAGGAGGAAGAGTTGATATTCTTTTTATACTTCTGCTATAGCTGGAGAAGAATTTATGAGACTTTAGAGTCTGTTGTACAGCAGAGCCATCTTATTTAATTTCTGGTTGGGGACTGGAATTCTGGGGGCTGCTGTTGGTGCCATCAGAAGTGACCATTCCACCTCACTGACTTCCTGTGGAAAATCTATCTAATTCCAGGGATGTATAACACTGGACTCAACTATGCCAGTGAAGACTCCTATCCTACTTACCACTACTCAACATAATGAAGAAAGCCAGATTTTCTTCAGTCTGGTTTCCCCATAGATTGGCTTAATATGAGTTGTCTGGACTCAATGTATTTGATAAAAATGAAAATTCTCATTTTTGTAGGCTAATTCTTGATCCTGATGAAAAAATAGAACTGACACTCAATGAAAGAGGAACTTGCACCCTCCTGAAAGATCTTGCATGATGTAAATGGAGCCCTGATTAAAACCTAGTTCCTTCTGTTTTTCACAAAAAAAAGGAAACATTAGTGGAGTCAAAATCAAACTCACCAGGCTTCTTGGTTGGAAAAATGATAATATGATGGCTACCAGGCTTCATCCATTTCCCTAGTTTTGGTGTTTGGTGAATGAACCTGAACTAAAACAAATATACTACAGGGCTGTCTTCTCTGTAGAACACACTTCCTGGTCTTGACATTGCAGGAGAACAGCCAGTGACTTCATAGAGTAATATGAATACTTTGAGAAGTCACAGGACTACCCACTTTTGTGCCTGGAACTGTCTTGTTGCTTTGCTGGTAACCTCCTTCTTCTATGGGCACTGGACTCTGTGGCATTCCTGAGCCTAGCCCATAATTGTTTTATTGAGGAAAAGTATGATTAAATAAAAAAATTAGATAATTAAGAACTGTCTTTGAGAACCCACCCTCTGAAAAATTATACTGAATTATTATCAAAATCTACTTCTATGATCTTTTTAAAAAAAGATTTATTTCTTTATGCATACAAGAGCTGGGGTACAGGCCAAAGATGGGGGGGTAAGAGGATTCACCAGAGACAGAGTAGGGGACAGAATAGGCAGACTGACTGAAATACACTGCTGAGGGGAGCAGTGGGCGAGACAGGAGAGGTCTGCTTTGCCATGTGGGTGTCTTTCTGGCCGGCCAAGGTTCGAACTCATGCTGCAGAGGCTGCGGATTGCCTCATAGTGTGGTGCTTAACCCCTTGCACTACCAGGGAGGCCCTACTTCTATGATCTTAATGCAGGTGGAGAACTTACCAAGTTAACATCAGTTAACATTGGTGGTGAAGAATGGACTCCATTGCTTGTATTTAATTAACAAGAATTGTAATAGTGTGAGATCCACAGAAGGGGAGGTTCTAGGTTCCCTGACTCACCCATGGAAGGGTGGCGCTGAGTAGCAAGGGGAAGCTGAAAGAGGAATTGGGCAAGGAAGAAGGAGAGAAGATTAAGAGAAGACTGGAGGAAGCATATGAAGAAGAAGCTGGGCTTACTTGTCGGCTTGGACTTGTACCAGGGACTTGGGGGACATAGAAAGCGACACTTGAAAGAGATGTGGATAAGAGACCCATGGGGAGGCTGAAAATGGCAGCCTTTATTTTGAGTTGGATTTTGCTTTTAGTTTTTTCCTTCCAGACTTGTGTGGCTCCTTCTGCCCCTTTCCTTAGACTTTTGGCAAGTTTTGGGGCCTTAGTGGTCCTGCTTTGGACTAACCCTGTTTGGCTGGGCATTTACCCACAAGTGGATGGGTAACTTTCAGTGTTTAATTAAAATTGTTTTAACTATATTCTCTCTATTGCACATTAATTGTATTAAGTTCTTTTTATTGAAAGTTTTTATGCACTAGGGTATTGTCTTCATGCGTGAATGGCAGAACCCATTTAGAGCAGGCATGTGGGGCAGGGGCTCATTCTGCCCTGTAACAGTATTTTTTTTTCTTTAGGTAAAAGGAGACTGCTATCAAATGTAACATACAAAGAGGAAAAAGTAACTCTTAATTCACTAAAAAATATAGATGTTTTGCAGCACCTTTTGCAGCACCTATTATGTACCTGCTGTTCAAGATAAAACGATGAACAAGATAACACGCTTGTTTTCAAGTTTCTTACGGTCTTTTGAAAATTAGGCTGGTGTTATGAACTTGTGCAATTGCTCTAATGGATGCATTTTCAACACGTTAGAGAAGCAAAGAAGAGGGAGCTCTGAAGTCTCTCTGTTGGAGTTTTCTGGAGGAAAGAGTGCTAGGTCTTGTCAGAGAATAGGTAGTTTGGTATGGCGGGTGAGAGGTGGGGCTTCTTAGGGACCATTCAGTAGCCAAACACAAGAGATCAAGTGGATTTCAGAGAAATGCAAAGCATTTGGTCTGTGTAGAATTCTGGGGGCTGGTAGGGGTGGGGGAGGGGGAGATGAAACTGAATGGAGCTATTCAGTGCCCACATCATACCAAGCTTCTCACAGCTGTTCAAAACCCATGCTCTCCTTCAACAAGGAAATCACAAAGAAGTGTGTCCATGTGGAGACACTGTTCTGCTCTTCATTCCAAGACCTTTTGAAGAACTTCTGCCTTACTGTAAGAAGGCAAAAGGAAGAGGAGAGCTATTCTGTCTCCTTTCCTTGAAGCTAATTCCTGGATGGCATTTCAGCGCTTTGATTTTTATATAGAGCTTCAATATATAACAACTGTAACTTGGCGAAGGTGGGATAACAACTTTTGAGCAAATATTCTTAAACTTGTAAAATGGGACATCACAGGGAGACCGTATTTCAGGTTTGACTACCAGGAATGAAGCAATTGTAACCACTTTCCCCAACCAATACAAAAAGACCTGGGACATTCTCTCTTTGTGTTATTAATACCACTGTCTCCTTCCCCTGCCTCAGTGTTTCATCAATTGGGAACTTAGGCCCAGATTCCAGACAAAATGTTTTTGCATTTCGTTTTCCCAGTTGTTAACTTGCTGACATTGGGGAAGCAGATTAGGTACTAATGAGTGCCATCCATCCCTGCTCCTCCTTCTTCACTATCATTCAATTTTGTTCCTAAAGGAAAAGAAATGACTTCTTTGACAAGGTACATATTCCGTAGATTTCTCCCAGTCTCTGACATGAGACAAGTGAACCTTCTATTTTCTAGCAGATTAATGAAGAGAAGGCATCCTGTTCAGCGGGCATCCATGATTGCAGGTTTGTTACTAAATGTGCTTATTCACATTTTCACAGTTGCTGGCTGAGTTGCCTGCTGTCCTGCATTCTGTTTGTATCACTAGTTTCCTTTTGCCTTTAGCTCCTTCATTTGGTTTTATCTGTCTGTTTCAGGTGCTATCTGTTTCCTCTGAATATCTCTTTAGATTGCAAATTATATTTGTGATGAAGGGCGTTTTCATTTTTATGGTTTTGATTTTATTTTACAACAGAACTAGAGCAAAATAAGCTTTACTGCCTTTTTCTTGGATTATTGATTCAAACTAATTTCAGAAGTAACCTGTTTGTTATGATCTAACCACAACATCACATAACCTAGCTTATCAGAATTCAATTTTCGTGACTAAATGCAAGAAAAATGTTCAAATATATACAAACTGAGTAGGTTTAGAATTTAAATGAAAACCTGTGGTGTCGATGAAATACACATGACATATGTAACTTAAATTCTTACCTATTTTGGTGAATTAGAGAAATCAAAGATCAAGTCAGTTTCTACTGACCTGTTTTCTGGGGGTGAGATTTATAAACCCTATAAATGCATCATTCGTGTTTCTATCATGAAATGGAAGGATATAATTTTAACATTTGAACATAGATATGAAATCCATGATCTGGAATTATTTGGTAATTTTCAATAGGTGCAGAATATTTCCAGGGTTTCACATGGTTTCATGTCATTTATCTTGATATGTGAGGAGGGGTTAATCGTGTTAATATTCAATGAAAACTCACTGGTGTAAAGAAATCTTTACCAATTAATGACTAAGCTAACGATTTCCTAATCTCTACTGCAAATACAAGAAAACCATGCAAAGAGGGCACAATTAGGCTTCCAGGAGAACCTATACTACTCTAAAGACAAGTTAATTGTATCTTACTGTATGCCTAAATTTTACTGATTATTTGATATTGTTGTTCTGAGCTTTTGATATATGGATAACCTTTCAAAAGCATTTCATCTTTAATCAGTCTAGAAAATTTTCTTTTGTTCATTCTCCAAGGGCGTAGAACCTAATCTTAAAGCTTCTTTTATTTTCCTTGAATAGAGTAAAAACTTAGAAATTAATTGACTTAATTCACATATTAATGCCTTTTTTTTTCAGGTAATAGAGTTGTTGATAGACTGGATAGTGATAGATATTATATAATGATGATTTGGGTTACTGAAAGAATTCTCAGAGATTATTGAGAGTTTAACATGGGACTCTTGCCAGGATCTATATTGATGTTTTCCCTGAACTTGCCACAGAGGTCACTAGAGAGGCCTACACATGCTATAAATAACAGAGGACTGATTCAAGGAGGAGGTGATATTTTGAATATAACTAAGGACCTGGAAACCAGTGCTACTGGCATTTCTTCAGAAGTTCAGTGATGGCTGAACCATGGTCTTTATCTATCTCTTGGCCTTTTTCCTTCCATGTCAACTCATGGTCTCAAATATGGCTCCTGTCCATCATGGCGGTATTTGTATTCCATGCATGAAAGTGGGAGTGGCTGAAGGGGCATGCTGAGTCTTTTCAGTTACAAAAATTATTTTAGAAACCCAACCCAGATATTTCTGCTTTTACATACTATTGGTAGTGATAAGGTCTCAAGGACATCTGTAGAACACACATAAAATTGACTGGGTAGGAGTTGTGGATGGGGACTAGGACAAGGTACCCACAATGTTTTTCAAGGAATGTGTTGAATACAATCACAGTGGTATGATTTGTTAATTTATTAACATCTTAAACAAAGGCTATGTGATAGAAGAAGTCAGTGGGCACCATCTAGCTGGGTTGTCATGTGACCCTCTTATCTGCTACATTTGTAAGCATTTCCTATGATGGTCTTTGATAGCTGAATGAGCTTGACTAAATATTCAATAGATAGAAACCAACCCAAGTTATGCCACATGGTGCAAGGTCACATGCTGACCTATTAATTACAGATGGATTATTACAGATGGATCTGTAATAAGCCAAAAAATGCTGTCTCAAAAACTAACAGAAATAGTGGATTAAGCCCCAATATCTTATTATGAGCAATTTTGGTCAGTTGATTAGTCTAGGTTATCCTATCTCTCCTGAGCGGTCCTCATCCCCCTGCTGGGGCCAGAAGCTCATCCCAGGTATATTTTTCCAAGGCTAAGGTTGAGGGGCAAGACAATAATACCCATGAAAACACTCCTCTAGCCTCTGCTTTCATCGAGCTCCTAATATCTTATTTTTAGATCAAAACAAATCCCACAGCCAAGTGCAAAGAATGAGAAATAAATTTACTCACAAGGTGAACATTTTTGAAGACTAATTTATTCTTCCACAATCTTTCCACCAGTTTTGGGCATGGCAACTGAGAAATAATGATTGCTCTGGCATATCCAGAAAAACATAACATTATTTTCACTAGGTTTTTGACAAATAATAGTGTAAGGATTGCCTTATCATCCAACGTTGTATTCTTAATAAATATATATTTTTAAACATTGTGAGGGGGAAAAAATAAAACCTGCTGTCCTGTTCATAGTCACTGTAAAATTTCAATGAAACTTGTGTGGCTGACATACACTGATTCTAATGGAAGTTGGCAGAGTCCCAGACCTCTTAAGGGAGGAGCTTCTAGAAATGCCACTTGTAAGACAGATAGACATTTCAAAAAATTCAGAAAAGAGTGGCTAGGAAAAGTTAATTCAACATATAAAGGTTCAACTGTTATGAAGGGGTCTTTCTTTCCCCAAGGGAAGGCACATGTCTAAAGAGGGAATGACCATGAAAAATTGTGCTTGCTGTTCTGACAAGATACATATTTCATGACCCAGTTCATCCCTTCATAAAGAGCTTCATCCTTGCACACTGAAATTCTTGCTCTCATTATTGTCAGCCTCTTACACATTCCATACCCCAATATGAGAGATGCAAACCTTTGAGCATCCTCCTTATAGTTTCCTCCTGCAGAGCAGATCAGCTATGTTTGAGAACACATTTCAGGATATACTACAATTGTGTAATAGTAATAAGAGCAAGAATAAGAATATTAGATAACATTTCATCCATCATTTCAGGCACTTTTCTACATGGAATAAATGGTATTATTTTCCCTTGTAACAGACAAAGAAATAACTACTTTGAACACTTAAGTAATTTACCTAATACCTATAGGGGGGTTATTTATTCAAAAGCTAAAAAGTCTATAGTTTTTAAGGTCAAGATTGATATGAGATAATTAATGTGCTTGACTATGTGATAAATAAAAAAATAGCAATAGCATTGAAGATGATAGGCATGTTCTGTTACAGCCAGCTTCTCTATATTTTGTACATAGTATCATCTACTTCACATACATATGGGAAAATAAGCATTGATCTTTGTGATGCTTCATGAGAAATGTAAATGCCACTAAAGACGTCTCCAGAGTGATCTTGAAAGAAAACGAGCAATTTATAAAGGAAATGTGGCCCAGAAATTCTTTCAAAACTCTGTAATGCAAATTCACAACTCTGGTTCACACACTCCTTGAAGAAGGAGGTGGTCTCTGAAAGATGAGGATTGACCTATAGAATTATAATAGAAAGGGTTCATAGTACTAAGCCACTTTTGCAAGTTGGGGAAAGATAGAACTCCATTTTCTAGAGAATTGATGTGCTCAGTGAACTCGGTGAATAGCATCCACAAAGTCAAGAGGAGCTGAGCTGGTTGAACGGATAGGGCACATATTAAATTGATAGTGATTAATTAGTTTTATGTCACTTTGGTGATTTTAGACTTGTTCATGGTATGGTTTTCAATTATTTTAGTATTATTGGAAGAGCCAAGATTA
The DNA here is from genome assembly GCF_964194135.1 of Talpa europaea. NCBI lineage: Eukaryota > Metazoa > Chordata > Mammalia > Eulipotyphla > Talpidae > Talpa > Talpa europaea. The sequence goes on from NC_140076.1 coordinate 97,346,709, forward strand.
GACCAGAGTTATTAGAATTAGATGAGTTACCTTATTTGCAGAGTAGGATAACCTTTGCTATTTTCCCTTCACGTGATCAGTGCCATTTGCGAAGAAAAGAAATGAAGTAGTGTGAACATATACAAAGGCTTAGTGGTGGGCAAGATTTTTGAAAATAGGATCCAGTAAACTATATACTCAAGATTCAAAAAGATATTTAGTAGGTAGGTCATCTAAATTCTTATAGTCATGTGCTGTCAGTTTTAATTTATTTATACTAAGATGCAAAAAGACAAGAAAGAAGTCCATTTTTAAAATCTGAGAAATAATTAGAAAATGAAAACATACTGAAATCCTCATGTTTTGTTCAGAAAATATTTTTCCTATGAAGTCATAGAAAAGAATGTTTGTAGGTCCATCATCTGTCTGTTTACCAAGAGACTCTTAATGAGGCAGAATTACATAACCAGTTTTTACAAACCAGAGGACTCAAGTACAGTATAAAGTGTGAAACTGTTTATTCTAGTGCTTTGTCAGTTGGAGTGGGATCAAAAGTTTAATAATCCCCTGAATGCTATTAGCAAATGTGGCAACATAATGTCATGTTTTAGTAGAGGTCCAAGTGATTATGCATTGTGTGTGTGTGTGTGTGTGTGTGTGTGTGTGTGTGTGTGTGTGGAGGTGTAGGACAGAAAGAGAGATCTTTGCAAAGTGACTAGAACAATTTCTTCATAGTAAGCGTTCTTGCAAAACTATTCTTTCTGATATATAGTATACCTCCTTTCACTTCTTCTAGATTCTTGTTCCCCTAATTGATCCCTTCTGTATGTTGGAACTCTATCCCTTTAATATATAAGCAAAAATAATCTCTCATATTCTAAAGGGGGAAAAAAGGCCTATTGATATCATGATTTGTATATCTTCTTTTCAGAATTTTTTTTTCCCTAGAAAGAATATTGTCTGCTTTCATGTTTTCATCCAGTGAAGATTGGTGCTGAGTTCCAACCCAGATCATTGTTGATAACTAATTCATCTTTTAACATCCTATTTAATTTACTTTTAATTTTTATTGTCTGTCTTTCTCACAGTAGAGTGTGAGCTTCAAGAGAGCAAACATGTATGTTTATGTGCTTTGTTCATTGATGTGTCCCAAGAATTTAGAATGGTTACTGGTACGTTTGTTGCTCAAACCAAATCTAATGTAAGTAAGTTAAAGAGGAGTGGTCTGCTAAAGCTCTTAGTGCTGTGTTTCTTCCCTTTGCCATATGATGCCCTTTGAGTGACAATCCAGTGACTGGATCTTTCTCCATGGAATGTTTTGTAGATTCTTTAGAGACCTCACCTTTAGAGACCTCTAAACTTCCATAGGTGCGGTAAAAAAGTCCTTTCATGACAGCTTTATTCTGGCTTCTAATTATGGGAATTCATAAACCCTTGCACATTCCTCTCTCAAGTCAATAAGGAAAAAATAGAATTTTTCTACAAGAAAGACCGTATTGAGAGACATTTTACAACTAGCAAGGATACAGACATTATGAGAATGTTTATCCCCTAGCTATTTAGCTTTAAAAACCTACAGATGAGTCAGAGTAGAGATAGAGATTCACCTAGCTCAGGCTGTGATTGAAAATCTTAGCTGAGAAAAAAAAAGGAAACCCATTATGTTTAAAGACTTACAGGAATGGCAATGTAGGAAGAGTCACATGTAAAATTTGGCAATAACTGCTCAGGAATAGACAATTTTATTTTCTTCCTTAATTAGTGGACTTTTTTCTCCTGAAAGCCTGGTGCCTTTGAAATAAGGACAATATAGTGCAATTTCTTTTTAAGACATCTAAGAGCTTAAAACAAGGAACATGTCTACAAATATCAGAAGCAAAACAAAGATAAATCATGAAGCAGTTCAGAGAAAGTAAATGGCAATCATTATGTGCTATTTTAGATCTAAAAATCCTACTAAGTTCTCCTTTATTTTTTCTGTCTATTCCCTCATCTGTCTTTCTAGTAGAGGACTCTGAAATATTGGGAAAGGTAATAAACTACATTATATCCTTTGTTATTGTGGTAAGTCATAGAAACTTTAGAATTTTTCTTATATTCCTTAGACCAAGTTGGATACAAAATATATGGTTAATACATCAAAGAAAGGGATTCATGTGGCAGAAACCCTACAATTTATAACATTAGCTTAGCACTGGGCAGCAAACAAAAAAATTAGAAAATGTTGAGAAGATGGCAACTTGAGTCATGTGATGGTAAAACATTTCATAATATTTTCACCGATAATAAATCAGAAGGCAAACCAAGTACTTCCTGAATCTGTACCTCAGATTAGGATTTCTCAACAGAAATACAGTTGACATTGTGGAAAAGATAACTCTTGTAGAAGACTGTCCCATGCACTATAGGGTGTTCAACATCTCTGGTCTGTAGACACTAGATGTCATCACATTTTCTTAGTCTTGACCAGCAGAGATGTTTTCATATACTGCCAAATGCCCTTTGGGTCAGGGAATTACCCCCAACTGAGAATTGCTACTTTCAAGGAAGTGATGGGAAATGGTAAGGTTTCTTGTTTATACCGGCCACTATTAATTGCCTTTGGTGCAATATTAAAATAGATGAACTCAAAGAAAAATTGACTGGTTTATAAGCAGAAATAAGAGGGACTAGAAACACTATACATTTGGAGGTTCCAAGGCTAGGAAAAGGTGAATTATTCCTAGACTTCAGAGAGTAAGAGATAAGTTTGAAAAATACTTTGAGCATCAAAGTCCCAGTAAAACTTCTCAGACAACAAAGAGATTTAGCCCTACAAAAGAGATCAGATAGAGTGTGATCTTTCCACCTCTTATTTCAGATGGCCTAAAGGTATCCGTCATTATGCTAACAGAGGAACAGGGAAAGTAGAAGAAAATAAATGAATTCTATTTGAGAATTATGTCTAGCAACAAACTTTTGGTACGCTTACTGGCAATGATATTGACTGAAAGCAAATAGATCAGAAACCTACTAAGATTGATTGAATTGTATTGCCAACACTGCCATCCCTACCAGCCCCAAACCTAGACTAAAACAACCTGCTGAATTCCAAGTTTACTCCAGCAGAAAGCATGTTGTGCTGGCTATTTTGTCTCCAGAGAGGGAATGCTCTTCAACATTCTCTTCATATGTAACCAAGGAAAATGACAAGGAAGAATAATGATAATGGCAGACATGGAAGTCAGAGCTAGAAACCACGGAGAGTAATAGACACCAGTGTTAAGAGGGAGTAATCAGTTTAATTGAGGAAGAATTTCTTGCTTCATTTTTGTAGAAATTCTCTTGATTTATATAAAAATGCACATATTTAATGTACGCATAGATGGGCAACTTCAAGCACATACATATACATATAGTCACTTCCTCATGTACTTCTCTACCTGGGATTTTAAATATAGCAACTTTCAAAGAGAGCAACCATGATTCTGCATAGATGGCTTCAGGGGTCATTTATTGTCTCTTTAGGTTCAGTTATGGTGCCATTTGTTAGCCTATAGCATGTGCTGTTTGAGCATTTTTACTTGTCTACTTAATTTTGGTGAAAAGAAGAAAACCAAGAGGAAAATATTTTTTTGTAAAGGGAGGAGGTTGTATGAAGAAAATAAGTCATAAAGAGAAAACCAAGTGCTGGATGATGTTTACTCATGTAGAATATAAAGAAACACAAGAATAGGCAAAACCAAAACAAACCTTAGAAATATAACTGCAGAATTGAAACTATGAAAGCAGGGATGTGGTGTGAGAACAAAGTAGAGAGAGCTATGGTGGAAGACTGTGAGTGTTTTGATATGGTAACAAACATTTGAAGAGGTGTGAACCTATGCTTTAAAGATTTTTTTATTTACTTGTACAAGCACTGGGTACATTCAGAAACGCTGGAGGGCAAGAGAATTCACCAGAGCGGGGAATAGAACAGGCAGACTGATGAAATACACTGCTGAGGGGAGCATCGGGAGGCAGAAGAGGTCCTCACACCATGTGGGGCCCTCGCCAGAGGCTGGGGATCGAATTGGTGCTGCAGAGGCTATGGGCAGCTTTGCAACCCAGTGCTCAACCGCTGCGCCACCGGGGAGGCCCTGAACCTATGCTTTAATTAATCATATGGTCTTGTAAACCAGTGTTACCATGATTAAAAAAAAAGTTATGGAAAAAAAAACCTAATAGAGCTAGACAACAATAATAGTTATGTGGATAAAGGAAACCAGGACACCAAGGCTTACAAGAAGCAGATTTATTTTGCTGGTACTTGGCTCAACAGATCTCCTTCCAAAGGCTGAGTGTCCCTTCAGGGAATTTATGGGTTTATATACATTTTAGATTGTTACATATGTTCTTGCATGTTATCTACTTTTTATATTAGAACCCTTACATTATTAATTATAGCTGTTTTAAATTCAAAATCTGATCATTTCAACATCTCAGGCATGTGTCTGATCCTTTCTCTGTCTCTTCAAAGTTTGGATTTTTGCCTTTTGGTATGATTTATACCTTTTTTTTTTTTTTTTGGTTGAAAGGCAGATATTCCATACTATGTAGAAAGAATGGTGATAAATAGATCTTGTAATGTAGTAGAAAGATATGTGTGTGCAGAGTATTCTATAATGTTATGATTTAATTTCAGTCTTTTGGTGAGTCTATTCTTTTGGGTTGTGAATTTTAAAAGGTTTCTCAGACCTTTTCCTCCACTTCCGTAGGTGTTGACTAGAGAGGCTAGAATTCAGCATTTTTCCTTCCTCTAGGTTAGTTAAAACTTTTATAAAAGCTCTAATGTGTTAGGTTCTGATAAATAGTTTTTTTTTTTAGTTCAGACCTTACTAAGTAGAACAGAATGCTGATATTGTAATGTTTATAATTTACATTAAGGTTCACTGTGTTACACATTCTATGAATTTTGACAAATCTATAGTGATGTTTATCTACCCATACAGTAGCACATAGAAATGTTTCATTGTGTTAAAAATCCCCTGTGCCCCACTCCCTCTTCAAAAATGCCTGGCAACCACTGATTTTTTTTTTATTCATAGTTCTTTTTTTCTGAGATATCACATGATTGAAATCATGCAGTTTATAACCTTGACACATCATCTATGTCATGTATCAGTATGCACTTAGGGCTCCCCCATGGATTTGTATTACTTGATATTTATTTCTTTGTATCATTGACTACTACTTCCATTGTATGCATGGTGTGTTCATCATTCCACCTATTGAAGGATATTTTGGTACTTACAAGCTTTGGTAATTATGTATAAAGCTGCTATAAACATTTGTATGGAGATTCCTGCTGGGGACATACAATTTAAATTTATTTGAGTAAATATCAAGAAAGATAATTGCTAGATCATATGGCAACATTATATTTAGTTTTGTAAGACCTTGTTAAATTGTCTTCAAAGGTACTGAACCCCTTTTATTAAAGATTTGTTTATTTATGTATGCAAGAACTGGGGTACAGGCCAGAGGTGTGGAGGGTGAGAGGATTCACCAGAGACCAAGTGGGGAACAGAACAGGCAGATTGACCAAAGTACTGATGAGGTGAGCAGTGGGCGAGTCAGGAGAGGTCTGCTGCACCATGTGGGTAGCTCCCTGGCCGGTGATCGAACAGGTGCTGCAGTGGTGCGGAGAGCTTCGTAGGTTGCGTCTTAACCCCTTGCACCACCAGGGAGGCACCAGGACTGAACCCTTTTTTAAGTTCCCACCAGCAATACATGAGTGCTGCTGTTGCTCCATATCCTTGGTAGCATTTATTGTTGTTAGTGCTTTGGATTTTAGCCATTTTGATAGGCGTACAGTGACACATCTTTCTTGTTTTAATCTGAAATTCCATATGACATTGTGGTTGTTTTCCTATACTTATTTGTACTCTGTATGTGTTGAAGTTTCTGTTCAAATGTTTGACATTTTTAAAATTAGGTTATTTGGGATTTTTTTTTTTTTGAGTTTTAAGAATATTCTGGATAATAATCTTTATCAGTTAATCAAAAATGTGTTTTGCAAGCATTTTTCTCCCACACTCTGGCTTGTCTTTTCATTATCTTAATTTCATTTATCATAATGTATTTTCAACTAACCAAGGAAGAAAAGATCTGGAAAAAACACTAAGGTGATTAGGAAATGGAGCATAATTTCATGGGAGTCAATTGATAACAAATGTCAACTAATGAGAGAAAATAAGCAGATTCATCAACCAAGAGCTCTTGTTGCAATGAAGGGAATTGTACAGGTGAAGGGACTTACCCTCAAGTGTACATAATCTTCTGCTTCTTACTGATATAAAACCTGGGGGAAAGTGATAAAATGCTCTTATAAGGAAGGTATTGGGGGCCAAAATGCTCTCACTGCCTTTTCCCAAGTTTTCCCATCATACAGCTAAATAACTACAAGGAATAAAAGTTAGCAATATTTAGCCATCTATTCTCCTGCTTCACCAGGATTCCAAGGATGTGGTCTCCATTTATAATTGATTGAAGAAAATAACACCAAGAATGATGTGTGCCTGCTAAAAATTCAACAAATAATAGAAACTTATGAGCCATATGAAAATAGTTGGTTGAGAAAAATAATGCAACATGCAAAACTCAGAGGAAAAGCACGTCAGGAAATGACACACTTGGATAATTTTAGGGAACTTCTTCTTATACTTAAAATGCTTTATATGAAATAAAACATGAAATGGATATGCTATTTCAACAAAATATAATTGGAGGGGAGTTCATGGAATGAAGGAAAAAAAAAAGGTGAAAAAAATATCAGCAAGGGGGAAATTGATGATAAAGATGAAAATAGTTTTACTATATGCCCAGATAAAGTTTACTAATTTCATGTAGTATCTAATTCTTACAATGAATTTATGAATTATTATCTCAATTTTACTAATGAAAAACCTGGTAAAATAGCTTACCAAAGGTCATGTAAATAGTAAATCTCAATTAGTCTGAAAGCTTGACTATAAACCCAAGCATCATTGTTTCAGAATCCATATACCTAATTAATATATCAGTAAAGTTAGGTTGAATTATATTGCGTTAACAAGCAGCCCTAAAAATCTCAGTGGCTTCAAACATAATGTGTATCTCTCTACTACTACTTGTTCAAAGCAGATCATTAGGGAGATCTAAGCATAAGGGTCATTCCAGTATTTTGGCTGAGCAAGCTCTCATCTTAATTTCTGTTTCCATGTCCTACATAAGAGAATTAGGAAACATGTTTCAGTGAAATGATTCTCCCAGAAGCAACATTTCACTTAGGTTCAGATTTCAGTGGCCATATAAAGCCATACTTAATTTTGAGTGTGAGGGTGGAAAAATGCAATCTTAACACACATGAATAAAGAAGAAAACCAGCTTATTTGTAAATAAACATAATGGCTGCCATAATGGATTGGTTCTACTATGCCTCATCCTAAATTATCCTTTCTTTCCATAGGGATACTCTAGAAAAATTAGAAAATGATGTGAGAAAAGAGTTTGATCATAGATTTCGATGGAAAGAAAACAGGATCTAAAATATAGATAAGTTGCTTATTTCAACTTCTAAAGAATAAATTATTCAAGAATTTTTTTATACTAAAAGAATATTGAGTCTTCAAGTGTTAAGAGTTTCTGTTTTCCAAGAAATATCGTGAACATATGTGTTTAATTTCTTTTTTTTTTATTTATTTATTTATTTATTTATTTATTATTTTTTTTAATAGAGGCATGCTTATTTATTTATTTATTTGTTTGTTTGTTTTTGTTTATACATGCTGTTTTTGTTTATACATGCACTGGGTACAGTCAGAAGCGCGGGAGGGCGAGAGAATTCACCAGAGCCAGAGCGGGGAGCAGAGCAGGTAGAAGGACCGAAGTACACTGCTGAGGGGAGCAGCGGGCGGCAGGAGAGGTCTGCGCGCCATGTGGGACCCTCCTCTGGTGGCCGGGGAGCAGCCGGGGATCGAACCGGCACTGCAGAGGCTGCGGGCAGCTTCGCAACCCAGCACTCAACCGCTGCGCCACCGGGGAGGCCCTGTGTTTAATTTCTTGATAGTCAAAGAAAAATAAAGAATATATAATGATCATGGCATAAGAAGCACTCAGCCAAACCTAGGGCTCCTCAGCAGTCTTCATAGAGCTGTTTGATCCTGGCTGTTTGACTTGGATTTTGACTTTTCTCCTTCCAGACTTGCCTGGCCCCTTCTGCCACATTTCTTTTGGTTCACCATCAGAAGGTGTCTTAGACTTTTGGCAAGGTTTCAGGCCTTAGTAACCCTGCTTAGCACCAACCCTGTTTGGCTGGGCACTTACCCATGAGTAACTTTGGGTGTTTCATTGAAAACTATTCTCTTCTTTCTACTTCATACTAATTCTGTTAAAGTTTTTTTTCTGTTTTGTCTTTATGTTGTTGATGGCAAAATGCATTTAGAGCAGGTAGGTTTGGGGATCCTGGGATAGTCCCCTCATTCTGCCCACTAACAATTAATTACCTTTTGGGGAGCTTTGTGGGGAAACTAACTCATGACATATGTTCCCCACTAGAGTCCAGACTGATTCACATGTAAAAGTAACATGAAGGCATACTTATGGTATAGGCTTTGATCAGTAATGTTTTGAAAATTTTATTTAGAAATGTAATTCTAGACATCTCAGCAATAAATTAAAGTTTGAAGAATGATGAGTGAGTAAATGATGGGAAACAAAGTTTGGTGAATTACTTAAATGATTTGATTCATTTAAATGAAATTTACCAAATAGCAAAGATTGATGCAAAATCTGAAGCTGTGGAAATAGAAGTCAGATTATAGACCAAAGTATGGTCTGTAATAAGTAATAGGAGTACAGTTATTTCCTCAGATTTATTAAAGTAGCCTGTTGTCCCATTAAAAAATAAATAATTATAATATAAAATTGCAGGTGATTTTCTATTAAAATTTAAAACAAATGCAGGACAATATTGATTTGTATACTCAGGTCCAAAGGATTGAAGCAAAAGAATAAGGATAGAAAAACAAAGCAAACCTTAACAATGGAGAATATACACATTGATAGAAGACTTAGTAACTGATATCATGCTAACAAATATAAATCATAATCAATTAAAGTTGAATGATTTTCATGATGTCAGAACAAGTAAATAGATTAATATGTAAAGAAGAGCACAAGGAACCATGGTGATAGTTCACAGGTGAATGGGTGTTGGGAATTTCATGGGACTATAACCCAGATGAAAATGCATACATTGTACAAAAATGAAAAATGATGTAAAAATATTAAAAAACTAAAATATAAGAAATATATAAAGAAAATATAAAGAGAGGTATATAAGCATCTCTCTATATTAATATATCAGAAACTACAAATAATATTCATCATAAGAAAGGGAAAAGAAGCTAACAATTATAGGTTTTCCTGTTTCCTCATTCTAGTGCTATGCCTTATGAAGAATACTTTAAGTTCTCAGGCATTTATTGGTTGTTTGGGGTCAATAGTGAACTCAGCAAGGAATGCACATTGTAATTGTGAGGGCTCCAGGTTAATATTACAATATTTAATAAGTCTGTGGCCCCATTTTTTTAATATCATTATGGCTATGATACTTCATGTTTTTTGTTTGCTACTTTTTTTAAGTTAGAAAGATTGGAATGATAGTGACTTCCTTACAGACAGAAATTGATAATGATGTAATGGTGAGGTGCCTTGTCAAAGAAAGGGGCTTAGCTTGCCTTTGATGCAAGTACAGTTCTTTTCAGAAAGTATAAGTTGCCTTCATACATAGGAAAAGAGAGTGTGAAGAAGCAAAGTTTCATTTCTGGAGCAGAGTATAGTGAATTTAAGTTTCAAAGAGGAAATCTTAAACCCAGATGAGAGGAGGAAAGGCAGCAGGGGAGACAAGTGGGGTTCAAGTGCTTAGATATGACAGTAGTCGGGGATAAATAGTTCAATGCTCTGAGAATTTTTTTCCTTATGGTTTTTCTATACATAAATGTTCAAACCACAGTTAGAAGTGTCTGATAGAAAACCCACTGGTCTTTAAGATAGAAGATTGAATTCTAATAGTGTATCACTGACAAATTGCATGATATGAAGGAAGTTGATTAGCTGGACGGTACCACTAAAAAGGAGATACTAACTATTGTCCCGTTGCTGCCCCACTGGTCCATGAGAAGCTGTGTGCTTCTTAGAAGGTCTCAGTGCAGATAACCTAACTTTTAAATGTTGAACTGGGCCTCCCTGGTGGTGCAGGGGTTAAGTCTCAGCACTATCAAGCTATCCCCAGCCACTGCAGCTTGATCCCTGGTTAGGGATCTAACCCACATGGCTCAGAGGACCTCTCCAGTCTCGCTGGCTGCTCCCCTCAGCACTGTATTTCAGAAGATCCATCTGTTCTCTTCCCACTCTGTCTCTGGTGAATCCTCTCACCACCACCCCCACACACCTCTGGCTTACACCCCAGTTCTTGTATGCATAAATAAAATCAATGTTTTTTTAAATTTTTCTAAAAAAATTCATTTAAATATTTAACTTTTCAATTGAATCATCTTTTAAACCATACCAAGTAACCTTAGAGGTTTCTTCTGAGTGCATTTTTATTATTTAAGCCTTGAGAGATTTGAGAAAAAAGCAACATCCGCCAAACAATGTCCAGAAAATAATTTATTATACTGGACTGTCATGAAAACCTTAAGAATAAATATTACCAGGTCAATTCTTACCTTTTATTAGACCAGAGAAATAGCTGCTGTGTTAATGAGAGTTACTGAGTAGAGATAGTATATTAAAGACAGCATCTAGTCTGAATATTATTCTCCTCAAAATTCTATATTCTCTCTTAGGATCTTAGATTTCACTTCACTTTACCTGTTTATTGATTTTCTTTCATCTGGTATCTGAATCATCTCTTTTCTAAGTTAGAACCTATACAAAAAGTGTTGCGGTAAGTTCACTAGAACAGGAGATAGGAGGATTTTGTGACAGCTTTGCAAAAGGCACATTTATCCCATGTAATGGGAAGGTTCAGACCGATCTACTTATCTTTCATGTTGTAAAATGTAAGTGAAACACAAATTATTAACTTACTCTGTGTGCCTCCCTCTCTACATCACTCCCTCACATTTATACTCTGTCCATTTAGTAGGTTCCAGCTCAAGATCCACTTCCTCCCCTAAGCTTTCCTTGATTGCCCTCTGGCCAAACTGATCTGTTTAACATCCCACAAGATTAACCTTGTATTTTAGTACTTTCTAACTTGTATTGTGTTCATCTCTTCCCTTTTCTACCCACTCTTGCAGGAAGTACCGTATTTTATCAGATTTTTCCTTTTTTTTCAAGTCCAGTATTTGGCAGGTAAAGGGTGAGTGGGTGTTCACTAAGTGATTTTTAAATTAATTAATTAACATTTACTCAACATATAATTGGAATTTATTGAAACCTTTTTCTACTTAATAGACTTTTTGCTTTTTTGACAAGTCTTTGTTATGATATAATCCACACATCATAAAATTTACCCATTTAAAGTACAAACTTCAGTGGCTTCAGTATATTAACAGTTATACATCACACCTCCAAGTTTGAAACATTTTTATTACTTCCCCTTAGAATAAACCTGTACTCATTCGCAATTACTTCCCATTTTGCTGTACACACTCTAAGCAACCACCATCTACTTTCTGTCTTCATAGATTGTCTATTTGGAACCTTTCATATATACGGAATCATAAAGTATGTGGTCTTTTGTAACTGATTTTTTTTTCCACAAAGCATGATGTGTTCAAGTTTCATCCATGTATCAGTACTTCATTTTAAATATTTGAATAATATTCCATTGTGTGGACAGGTCACAATTTATTCATTCAGCAGCTGGTAAACATTTGTTTCCACTTTTGGTTTTTATAAATAATGATGTTATGAACATTCATGTACCAGTTGTTATGTGGGTTTTTATTTTCATTTCACCTAGGAATGGAATTGGTAGGTCATATGGGAACTCTAGGTTTTCTCATTGGAAGAATTGACAAACTATTTTCTAAAGCAGGTGCATTATTGTGTATTCCCAGCAATATAGGAGGGCTTTAATTTCTCCATGTCTCATCACGAGCAGTTACATGTCCTTTTGATTTTAGCTATGCAGTGTATAATGATATCTCATACCATTTTGATTTGCATTTTTTAATAGTTAATGCTATTGAGCATTTTCTCATATGTTTATTGGCTCTTTCTATGTGTATCAATCCTTTTACCCATTGCTTTCACTTTCTATCAACATTACCTGTCCATTTGAGGTAGTGTTGGTTTACAACACTGTATAGAGGAGTATAGGTGCACACCCATATAAATGTATATTATTACACCACATCCACACCCACGACCAAAGACCCAGTAATCTTGCATCACAGTTCACGGTGTCCCCTCTACTCTTTGATTCCACCCCTTCCCCTTCTGGTAGCTTTATCTGCAGTCAGATTTTGAAGATTTCTTTTGGTTTGCTTTTGTCTGTTTCTTTGCTTTTTTTAAAAATTATTTATTTATTTGTACAAGCACTGGGTACAGTCAGAAGCGCGGGAGGGTGAGAGAATTCACCAGAGCCAGAGCGGGGAGCAGAGCAGGCAGACTGACGAAGTACACTGCTGAGGGGAGCAGTGGGCGCAGCAGGAGAGGTCTGTGCGCCATGTGGGACCTTCGCCGGTGGCTGGGGATCAAAAGGGTGCTGCAGAGGCTGTGGGCAACTTCGCAACCCAGCGCTCAACCGCAGCGCCACCTGGGAGGCCCTGTTTCTTTGCTTTTTAAAAAATATTCCATATAAGAATAAAATTATTCAGCACTTGTCTTTCTTCTTCTGACTTATTTCACTTAGCATAATTTCCTTGAGTTCCATGCATGTTTTTCCAAGTGGCAAGATATCATTTTTATAGAAGAATAATATTCATGTTATATGTATATATATACACACATATGTATGCATTTATATATACACCACATCTTTTTAATCCACTCATTTGTCATTGGGCACTTAAGTTGTTTCTGTCCTTGCCTATTGTAAATAGTGCTACAGTGAACATAGGAATACATATATCCCTTTGATTTAGTGTTTTTGCATTATTGTGGTAGATATCTAGGAGTGGAATTGCTGGATTTTTGTGGTAGATCTATTATTAATATTTTTTGTAACCTACATACTGTTTCCATAGAGGCTGGACTAGTCTGTATTGTCTTTTTTTTTTTTTTTTCTCTACACCTTGGATAATACTTCTTGTTTCTGGTCTCTTTATGGACCATTCTCAAAGGTGTGAGGTGGTATCTTATTGCAGTTTTGATTTTCATTTCCTTGATGATAAGTGATGATGAACAGGTTTTCATGTATCTGTTGACCATTGGCCATCTGTCTGTCTTCTTTGGAGAAGTACCTAGTTGTTTTGAATTGCTTTTTTTAGTCGAGTCTTCAAGACTTCGTGTCAGCAAGTAGTAATTGTTTTACTTTTCCAATGTGGATTTACTTTATTTCTCTAGGGTTTTAGTCTTGAATGCTGTGCTTTCTGCTGTTGTATTGGTTGAAACCTCATCATCAGTCAGCAATTCAAGAGCTAGCTTGGGGTGGGGATCCAGGAATCCAGACTACAGGGTGATGACTGATATGTTACTGAAATAGATCATCAAGGATGTAAGTCATCCTCAGTGCTGTAGTTAATTGAGCCAGGGAGGGATCTGCCATTACCATCTGGGGTGGCCAGGTCAGGACAGTCTCCCCATGGTGCTCTCCCAGAAGTCCCAGACTGTAACTGATCCTTGGCCCACAGCCTTGTTCTCACCTCAGTAGGTTTTTCTGGCAATACCTTTCCCTTGATATTCAGGCATGAGGAGAGTGTCCAGGGTCTGTGGGCTTACATGTGAGGCAGACATCATGAGAGGTTACAGATTACTGAGTTTGGCTGACCAGATGTTTGCCAAATCCAGACAGGGCAGGGGCTTATGCTTCTTGGGAGTGCCAAGCGAACTGGCAGCAGTCCTACATGCATCAGCTCCACGCCACAAAGTAGTAGTCAGTGTTCTTTCAGGAAGGAGGTGCTGCCCACCTGCAAAGGACTAGGAACCAAGGAATCACCAAGAACTAGCACCTAGGAACTAGGAAGCACCAGGAATCCACATGGGGAGAGGTGGGTGCTTCTCCCAGTGCCCCAATATTATTCCTGCAAAGAGTAAAGGGTAAAGGTGGAGAAAATGACAATTATTTGGATTTACTTGGAAAACTCAAAGATTCAACCAAAAATACTACAAAAAGAGAACTACATAAGTGCCTGGGGGAAAAGTGAAGAAATAAATCAGTAGCTTCCATATAAACAATCAACAACCAGTTGTTGGAGAAAATGGTTACTGAGGAAAATGGTTTTCTTTACAATAATAATGCAAACATATAAAATATATACACGTAAATGTATCTTGAAATGTAGAAGTTATATGCAAAAACTATAAAACTGCAGTAAGTGACACAGAAGAACAAAGCATGTTTTCATAAAGGAAAATTTAATATCTTGATGTCAGTTCTATTTATGTCGGTTTAAGCATTAGCATGCTCTCAATAAAAAAAAGCAGGATTTTAAAAAATTAGATATAAAGTTCATAAAGATTTAAAAATTAATGAAGTCCAGACAAATGAAGAATAATAGGGACAGATATTATGAAACATTCATATATATTATATAGCTATATTAATTAAAACAACCCAAAAACTTCCAAGGAAAATATTGAAAGTTTAAATCACACAAAAATACTTTATTTGATAATGATGGCATTTCAAATCAACAAGAAAGATTAATTCAAAGAATGATATTGTGCCAACAAACTAGACATTTAGAAAAAGATAAAGCTGTATTTGATTTTTGTATTTTACTAGAAGGAATTTTTGGTGGATCAAATATTTAAATGATTAAAAGGATTGAAAGCCATTCCTACAGATAACCATGAGGAATTAAAAAAAAATTTCGGAGTGGGAAAATGTTTTATAAGAAGTATACCCTAACCTGAGGCCTTACCATTAAAGATTGATAAATTCAACTACATATGGGTTATGTGATTGCAAACATCATCAGAAACTAAATCAAAAGATAAGTAACCACTATGAAAATAAAAATACATTCAGTTAATCTCAGAAAAAGAAATGATTACCTTGATTCATAAAGAGTCAACCTGTAAGCAGATATAAATAAGGGGAAAATACAAGAAAGCATGGGCAAGTAATTTGAACAACTCCTTTAAAGATTAGGAAAGCAGATTTTCAAACTCTAAGATGCTCAAACTTATACATAATAAGAAAGCTGCAGGCTAAAATTGGGAGATTGATTTTGCCACTTAGATTGGCAAAGATCCCAAGTTTATGTTAGCCATGGAGTGGAAAACAGGCAAAATCTAAATATAGGAATTAGTGAAAATTCTTTCAAGCTGTATGAAGAACACATTAGAAAATACTTTTCAAAATTTAAAATGCACATGTCCATACCCTTTTTCCATCAACTTCGTAGTTAGCTTTTGTAAACTTTTGGTTAAGTTTGTTTTTCAGATTCTTTAACTTCTTGCTCCTGCAAAAGTAATTTATTTTTTCTATTGCATCATTTAATTTGATTTTCTATAAGGAATTATACTTGAATCATAGTATAGGTATTCCTGTGAAATTACCCCTTATTTTTAATGACAAAGTATTTGTTACAAACTATGTGTTCATAGTAGCAGTTATTAATGTAAATATAATATCCAACCATTAAAAAGAATAAAATATTTCTTTGTTAAAATGAGGAATGCTCCAAAATACTCTTTTTTAATTTCAAAAAATACCCCCAAGATCTAGAAGAGTAGTTACAGTTGTTGTATATGCAGAATATCTCTGGAAAAACTTTCCTTCTGAAAATGTTGAAGTTGCTTCTGGGTTTACCACAAAATTCTGTAGGTTTTCTACTATTTT
Source organism: Talpa europaea (assembly GCF_964194135.1). Lineage (NCBI taxonomy): Eukaryota > Metazoa > Chordata > Mammalia > Eulipotyphla > Talpidae > Talpa > Talpa europaea. The sequence goes on from NC_140076.1 coordinate 97,362,652, forward strand.
TTAACCAATCTGTAAATTGTATGCTTGTTACAAGTGCATACAAACTGGTAGAAAAACATTAATCAGTGCAGGAAGGTGATACAGCAAGGATAAGAATGAGTGTTCAAGATTGTTGAGACTCAAACACTGCTCCACCACTAAATAGCTCTGCGTTTTAGATACTTTATTTGTTGTGCCATATTATCATCATATCTAACCTGAGGAAATATGAGAACACTTAACTCGTTGACTTCTTACTAGAATAGATAAGTGGTCGATAGAAAAGTAAAATTCTCATGAGAAATCAATGAGTTAATACATGCAAAATTCTGCAAGCAGTACCTGGCACATGCCAGACATTCAGTCAATATCTGTTCTTAGGCCTTCTCAGCTCAGAAAACAGCTGAGCCAACTGGATAGAATGTTAGAATGTGGTTGCAGTTGCTATGAGTAAAAGATGATTTGTGGTTCTCTGGAATGGGTAAAACTTTGCTACATGATTATTACAGAAAGCACTATTCTCAAAATAATACTATGTTAAATTAGAGCAGCAAAGTAAATCATGTGATGAAGTGGCTCTTTCTACACAGTGGCAAATAGTTAACCTTAGCTGTATAATTACTAATCCAGTGTGGCTTGGCAGTTCTTATTTTTTGGTTTCCAGTTTTGCCAGTAAATTTTAAAGTTTAATTGTGCCTTGATTTTTATAAATGGTGGATGCCTATGGCAAAGAACTGACTCTTTCGTTTCATGCTTTATTCTTTCAGTTCTTAAATTCTTCACATTACTGTAATCCTAGTATTGTTTTTCTTTCCCATCACACCTCTTCCTTCTTCATTTTCTTTATTGATGAGTGTTTGTTTGACATACGCTTCCCACAAGTTTTCCTGTAAATTTCTGTTATATGAGTTAACTTCATAGGTCAGAGTAGAATTTTTGTTTCTCCTTAACCAGGCAGACTGCTTTTTAGATACATTAAAAAATTCATTTATAATTTACTGCAGTTACTCATTTATTTAGTTCTACTTTTGATACTTAATGTTTTCTAACAAATGTTTTCTTGCCATTTTCTGTTTTTCAAAACCTCTCATAATGTGTCCTGACATTAATGATTTTCCTTGCTTTTATTTTTTTTTGTATTTTTATATTGTATTTTTTTATTGAGATAAACATTGGTTTAAAACACTGTTTATGATTTAGGGGTGTAGGTTCCTACCTCTTCAAGTGTGTGCTTCCACACCACGATGATCACCAAAATACCAAAAACCAATAAGCAAAGATGACTTTGCTTTTAAATTTTGAAGTTATCATTTCATTTTTAAATCATGTTTTAGTTTCTACTTTGCTAATTATCATTGTCAGTATAACACCATAGCTTTCATTCTCTCTGTTTTCCCCATTCATATTGCTGTCACTATTTATTATATTTTGATTAACATATTTGACCCATTTTAAAATATATATATATAATTTGAGACTTCATAGCTTTAGTATTATTTTTATTTCTTCTAAGTTAATTTTGATAATTTGCATTTTTGATAAAATATTAAAATTATTTTGTAAATTGAATTATATTTAAATGGCTACAAAATGAACCATCATATTATAGTAATTTTTTTCTCTTTCTGACTTTAATTCCTTAGTTGGCTGGGACATGTCTTCAAGATGTTTCTCTCTTTCTTTCCAGAAAGAGCACGGTGGTGATAGCTTCTGGTCAGTTCTGTATCTAAGACTCTCTTTGTGTTGTTTTTACATACATGAAGGTAACTTGACTGTATTTATGTTAATTTCTTACATTAGCATTTTATTTTATTTTATTTTATTTTATTTTATTTTATTTTATTTTATTTTATTTTATTTTATTTTATTTTATTTTATTTTATTTTATTTTATTTATACAATAGCTGGGGTACAGGCCAGAGGCACAGGAGGGTGAGAGGATTCACCAAAGACAGAGTGGGGAGCAGAACAGGCAGAAGGACTGAAAGCACTGCTGAGGGGAGCAGCAGGCGAGACAGGAGAGGTCTGCCTCGCCATGTGGGCATCTCCCTGGCCGGCGAATCGAACCTGCACTGCAGAGGCTGCGGACAGCTTCATGGTGCTTTGCTCAACCCGCTGCGCCACCGGGGAGGCCCTCTTGCATTAACATTTTAAAGCAGAGATTTGCAGATATTTTTCCATTGCACACTGACCACCCACATATGGATTATGGAGTATACAGAATTTCTGTAGTGGGCTTGACAGTGAAACACTATCTTTCTAGAATACATGTTAGAAAACCTAATCTAATGAATTCCTTGTAGGAACAACATTTGAATCATTCTATAGTTTTATGTGCAAGGCAGGTTGGTTTATGTTTCATTATGATTGATAGACTGATTTGAATTTTTCTGTGACAAATTCTGTAAGGTAACCAAATAAACTTAATAATTTCTTTTCTGATTTTTATTCTGATTTTTGAGGAATTAAATGTTGGTCATATCTATGATACAGTAAAGAATCAAAGTAACCAAATTAGAAGTAAATCATGGGTTAATATATGCATATGCTAACATGTTTATATGTATGCTTGTGTGTATGCAGCAGCTTGTAATCCTTTATAAATTAGTATTTAGAAATATCTGCCATTATGTCTAAAAACATCAGCAGTCACTCCAAGAATGTAGAGTCTGTGTGGAATGTTTGTTCCAGATAAATCCCTGTGTGTGAATATGACTAGAAATGTTATAGGATATTAAAATCAAGAAGAAAATGGAAGAATTGATATCATCTTAATGAAGCTTATTTATAGTGAATTCTCTTGTTTTCAGCTCTTAATTAATCTTTTTTTTTTTTTTGCTGTGTTGATAATGTGCATCCGTCTACAAGTTATAAATCTCAGAGTCTTTTCTTTTGCTTTTTTTCACATATTCTTGCTGAGACACAGCACAGAATCAGTCCTTATCAAGCATTCTACCAATTTGGTAGTAAACACTCAGCTTATAATTTGTTGGTTTAATTATTTGGCTATTTGTTTTCCTTTTGGAAGGTATAAACAGATGGTAGTTTTATATTGTATGTAAAATATTTATTATGTAAGAGATATTTCTAAATTTAGGGAAACGAAGTACATAACCTGGGGACAAAATACCTTTTGTTCATGCTTCTTGCAATTCCTTCCACTTTTTCTTCTTTGGACTTTTGTTTTTTCAGTATATTTATTCATTTTCTCACCCCATGACCTGTGTCTTTCCTGCTTCCCTTCCCTTCCTCTCATCCTTTTTATTCTCCTCCCTCTGGCATTTTTTGCAATTGTTTTCTAAGTATGAAATCAGGTCTCTCTACTGCTGCAGCTGCTACTCTATCCCCTGCTGCACTAAATTGACACTTGGGCAAGCAATGGCTCTCGTCAGTCACTCTGGAGCTGCTACTTCCACAAGTGTCGATTTAGTGCAGCAGGGGATGAGGTGCCAGCTGCAGAAGTAGGGCACAGAAAAACTCTACAAAAAATGTCTGCCTCTCCTTATTGTTTGTAAAAGTTAGTAGGAGGAAGAGGAAGAAGAGACCCCTAGGATCAGAGAGAAAAGAAGTGGAATAATAAGGCAGCATTGGGTTGAACACTGGATTAAAAAAAAATGTGGTTTAGTAACTGCAGCAGATTTATAGAACTGGAAAAAGGCAAAGAACCCTGAATTGAGATTAACTTCCTCTCACTTAGTTCCCAAAATATCTAAAATACTGAAAAATCTGAATGTCTGATCTTCCTTGGATGATATTTACTCATTAGTCATGGTGATTTCCTTAAACATCCTAGGAAGTATATAAACATCCTACTGATTTGGGTGAGAAATCAACAGTCTGCAATAGGGAACATGTGAAAGCTCTCAACTTTCCTTGGCAAGTCTTGCTTTCCTTTCCTGTTGACATAAATACCTACTCTGCTTAATTAAAAGTACTCTGTAAACATTAACACACCAGGTATCCCAGTTAACTGTAAACTCTGTAGGTTGCCCTTCCACACCTATAGTGAAAGTAGTCATATGTAAGTACACATATTCTTTCAGAAGTATTCCCTCTCTGTTCCCCTTTCTAGTTCAAATTATTCTTTTATTTCTGTGAGCATAGGATTTGCTCTACCACATCCAGATATAGAATGTAGGAGATGAATTCCAACATGTTATGTGCAAGGTCTTTTCATTACATATGTTGGGATTTTTTCAAATAACCATTTTAAAGTCTTGTTTCAAAAGTGATATTGTCGAAGCAGAAAATGCATGTGGTATTTGTGCTGCATTTTGACCATGGTGTTCATTATGCACTCTTTGAGGTCAATTTTGATGGTAATTTGCTTTTCACATGAGATGTGAAATGGAGTGTCATTTATGTCAGGGAGTTTTGATATAGTTCCTTTGTAGGACCTAATGTCTAGGTCATTGGCTTTTTTATACCTTAAAGGAGAGCTTTGATGGTATAGCATCATAACTAGCGGACAATTTAAAGAAAGGAACTTTGGCTGAGATAATTGCAGAAAAAACTTTCTATGTTAACTTTTTTTTTCTCCTCATATTAGAAAAGATCCAGGCTATTATTTTATCAAGGTGCTCCTTTTCCTCAGTGACCCCTTTGTTTATTAAATACACCTTAAAATATATCTAAGTAGACACTTGTTAAGTGTCTTATTCAATCTATTTAAATAGACACAATTGCTCTTTACTTGGTACTAATAGGGAACTTGAAAGAAAGTGGTGACAGGTCTGCCTATCAATTTTAAAAGATATAAAAGCATAATCACTGAGGGGGCAGGGCTAATTAGGAAGTAGTTCTCGGAACTGGTTAGATTCTGGAGAATGCTTTAGATATAAAGGAACAGAAAACATTGGACCCTGGAGGAAAACATGGATTGTAGAAACTCAAAATCAAATATGAGGGAATTGTCAAGTTATCTGTCTTCCCAGAAGTGGAGAGACAGGGAAGATGAATATTATGGATGCTAGGGAGTTAGGAAGGGATTTCAATAGATGGATAAGGTCCTTAAACTAGGTTCCTAGTTAGTGTGCCATATTAGGTGATGATGAACACTTCTTTGCAGAGATATGGCAGAAATAGATGGAAATTATAATATAAGAAAATCATCATACTTTTTCCTCCTGTTCGTTAATATTCGACTTCCATGGCTCTGTTCTTCTGGGCTTCTGCCCTTGGCCCTGTTTTCTTCTTACTTTACACGAAATCATTTGATATGGATTCCATGTATGGAGCGCAAAAGATCTATCAACCTCAAATTGCCCTTGAATTTTGTATGTGTTTTCTCAGGAAGGAAAGTGAATGGTTTCTTCCTGGTGCTCAATGGAACCTGTGATTCCTAAATTTATTAATAACATTTGACATATGTTAAGTGCATACTTTATGCCAGGCACAGTTCCAAATGATATGCATGGACTTACTCATTGAATATTAAGAATGTTATAAATTAGGCACTGTAATTATATCCATTTATAGACAATACTACTGTGGCAAGAATATTTTACTTCTATCTGAGGTCAGAAGTTAATATCAGGTGGAGTTGGGATGTGAACCCAAACACTATGAATCCAGAACATTCCTCCATCACGCTGTATCATTTTGGTTTTATATGATGTAATTGTTTTCTCTGTAAGTATGTATCACATTTAATTCTGTAAACAGGCTTCCTGAAAAATCTTTGTTAGTGTTTCAGTTACCATCACTTAACAATAATTTTCATAGTCATAACATCAATCTAGTACTTGTTCACTAACTTTAGGCCATGAGTTCCATAGGCTTACTGGACAGTTCTACCTGGTCATCCCATATTTAACATTACCCTGGCTAGTCTCTAATCTTTGTCATAGTGGCTATTTTTTCGGTCTTCCTGAGGTGTTGAATTAAGGGCATCAGACATGGACCAATATAAAAAATTTTCCTCCTGTTCCATTAATATTGGGCTTCTATGGCTCTGTCTTCTAGATTTCTGTCTTTGGCCCTTTTTTGTTCTTATTTTATACAAAAGCCTTTAATATGGATTCCATGTATGGGGCTCAAGATAAAAATCTCTACTTTCTTCACAGTCCTATCCAGTCATCAAATCTTGTTTAATCTACTATTCATTCTTTCATTATTTAACATTTAACAAAATATTTTTATTGAAGTAAACTTGATTTATGACATCGTATAGGATGGTACCTTTGTTATTTAGTAACTCCTCTTCATCCTCATTTTCACTCTCAATACGTATTTTTAAGTGTTTCTTTCTCTTCCTTCCTTCATCAGGGATTCCCTCCCTCCCTCCTTCCCATCCTTCCCCTATCCCATGTTCTCTTCTTCTATCCCTCTCTTCCTTTCTCTCTTCTCATCTTTTTTTTTTTTAAGATTTATTTATTTATACAAGCACTGAGTATAGTCAGAAGCGTGGGAGGGTGAGAGAATTCACCAGAGCCAGAGCGGGGAGCAGAACAGGCAGACTGACGAAATACACTGCAGAGGGGAGCAGCGGGCGCGGCAGGAGAGGTCTGCATGCCATGTGGGACCCTCACCCAGAGGCCGGGGATTGAACCGGCGCTGCAGAGGCTGCAGGGCAGTTTCACAGCCCAGCGTTCAACTGCTGTGCCACCTGGGGAGGCCCTCTCTTCTCATCTTTATTATTACACTCTCATTCTATCTTATTTCATCAATCAATATATTTGCTAAAGTGTTACCTAAATTATCACTAAAGTGATTCTTCCTTTCCCTCCTCCACTGTGTCCTTCCTCCTTTTTCCCCCTCACCCTCCTCCCACCTTTTCCTCCCCCTATTCCTTTCTTTCTTTTGTTTTTTCACTTTTTGAAATTTGAAAAATTCAAAACAACCCAAAGAAGAAAATAGCAATAACCTACATCGTAATCCAGAACTAATGATTCCTAATATTTGGGCGTATATACTGCCATTATTATTTTCTTTTTTCTATCAACATGACCTCAGCTGCCCTTCATCATTCAATGGCTTCTGTCATTGGTAAAGTTTGCCAGGTATCAGTTTTCTCCACACTTTTTCTGCTTTCACAATTTAAGATTCCCATTAATATATCAATTGTTAAGCAGAATATTTGGAAATCTCCAAATGTGTGCAAATTTGGCCACTGTTAATGTTAATTTGCTGTATAGTCTCCATGGGTGTCAAGTGGCATATTTATAATGGAAATTGTACATTATGAAGTGAATCATTAGTTAAATTTGTACATTTTGTAAATGTGAGACATAAAAGAGAGAAAGGTGAAAAAACTGTATTACCTGAACTATGGAGATGGGGTGATCACATTGACATTAATGGGGAAGATGAAAAAGAATATTCATTAATTTAGAAGGAAAAGAAGAATGTGAGAAGAATGTTGTCAAATCTGAACTTCCACAAAATGATGGTTGGTAGGTAGAATACTTGATAATGGATATTTTGAACCAAAATAAAAAGAAAGGAAAGATATTAAAAGGGAGAGGTTGTTCCAAAAGAAGACAGGGAAGAAGGAACAATATAATTATCAGAGAGCAACTAGAAAATGAATAGAAAGAATGGACTTAAAACAGTCATATTTATAGTTCTATCAATATAAATGGATTAAACACTCCAACTGAAAGACAGAGGTTGAGGGATTCAAATAAAACATCGCCATCCAAAGGTATGGTCTTAATAAGAAGCACACTTGAAATACAAAAATGTGGTTAGATTGAAAGTAAAAGGATGGAACAAGATATACAAGCAAACACAAAGCAGTTGTGGCTACATTAGTAGCAGAGAAAGTACACTTCTAAACAAGGAGTATTAGCAGGGATAAAGTGGATCACTTGATAATGAAAAAAGAGCTAATGCATCAAGAATATAAAACAATGGGCCGGGACCCTGGTGGTGCAAGGGTTTAACCATCAGCACTATGATGAAATCCACAGCTACTGTAGCATGAGTTCGATTCCTGGCCAGAGAGCTACCCACATGGCACAGCAGACCTCTCTTGACTCACCTGCTGCTCCCCTCAGCAGTGTGTTTCGGTCAGTCTGCCTGTTCTGCTCCCCACTCTGTCTCTGGTGAATCCTCTCACACCCTCACATCTCTGTCCTGTACCCTAGTACTTGTATGCATACATAAATCTTTTTTAAAAAAATAAAAGGAAGAGGTTGATATGCATTTACCAGATATGAGTATAAAAGGTGATAGGTCTTAAACAGACTTTTCAATTTGCATATGCAAGCTTAGTATTTTGTCCACACTGTGTTGAGCTGTATTTTTTTTCAAATGCTCATTTCCATGGTTAAACACCATGGTCAACATTACATGTAATGTCGAAATAATTGAAAATAATTTGTATTTGAGTTGTAGGCTATAATGTTGTGTAGATATCAGTTAAACCCACATCATTGATACTATATTTCAGATCAGTATTGCCTTTATTAAATATTTAGTTCAGCTAATTGCCAAAGACAAATGTTAACATTTCCCATTATGATTTTGTCATTGTTTGCTTTTCTCTTTAAATCTGTCAATTTTTTACTCATCCTTTTTGATTTATGATTGTATGTCTTCTTGATAAATTCATCCTTTCATCGTTTTGAAGTGAACATTATCTCTGATTATACTCATATTTAACTCTGTTTTATCTGATACTAACAGTTAACCCCCCCAATATTTTATAGTTACTATTTGCACGGTATATCTTTGTCTAGTGTTTTTCTTTTCACTTACCTCAATCTTTATATTTTAAGTGAATCGCCTTTAAATGGCATTTACTTTAGGTTATATTTTCACTCTCCATGACAATCTCTCCATGACAATCTCTCCATTTCAATTGGAATGTGCATTCCATCAGCATTATGGTAATTTGTATCATCAAAATTCAAATTTTATATAATTATTTTTTTTAAAGATTTATTTATTTATGCATACAAACACTGGGGTGTAGGTCCGAGGTGCAGGGGGCGGTGAGAGGATTCACCAGAGACAGAGTGGGGAGCAGAATAGGCAGAGCTACTGAAATATACTGCTGAGGGGGAGAGCGGGCGGAACAGAAGAGGTCTGCTGTGCCATATGTGGGTCAGCTCCCTGGCCGGGGATCGGGGATCAAACTAATGTTGAGAAGGCTGGTGATAGCTTGATAGTGCTGTGTCTTTAACCCCTGCACCACCAGGGAGGCCCCATATTTTATATATTTATACATTGTTTTCTTCAGTTCATATAATGTGGTTTAATTAGATCATGCTTATTGTGTGTGTGTGTGTGTGTGAGAGAGAGAGAGAGAGAGAGAGAGAGAGAGAGAAAGAGAGAGATATGTATTTAATGCATTCCAGTTTCTTTAAGATTCAATGTAGGTGTCACTCTCTCAAGACTCCTTGAACAGTTCATCATCTCAGACTCTACTCCTCTTCAGCACTGTGAGCAAATCTCATAGTGTATTACTCATTTATGTAGAAGTATATTTGTGCCTTGACCATGTGTGTTAACATGGTAAATGGATGTGTCATTTCTGCCACTAGTCTGAGAAGTCCTTATCCATATTGCCAGGGTGATGCCAGGCATAATGAATACATGTTCTGTTGAACTTAACAGTTTAAATGGCATCTGTTGTCTTTCCCTCTGAGCATAGGGTGGGTATTATCATCTTTATTTACAGATAAGGAAAATGAGACTATGAGCCATTTAGAGAACTGACTCAAGGTCACACAGCAAGAAAGTAGCAGAGCCAAGTCTTTGTGTTTTGTGCTCACAACTGAATTAGTATTTAACTAGCACAAAACATTTTACTTCCTGAGCAACATTACCATTAAAAGATAAATACTAGTGTAATTAGTAGTAATTCCTACCACTGGCATGCTATTTTTAATTCCTCTCAATATAGAATGTTTAAGTAGGAATAATGTATGTGTATGTAATTTTCAAATGTTTGGTTAGTCTTTCTAAACTTTGTTGGATGAAACCCATGTATTGGGATTAAACACATTAAAGCAATGTGCAGATTGCATGTATAGCATCTAATTTGGGGGGGGGGCACTATTTTTGAGGGAGCTGTTAAATATTCAAAGTCCGGTCTTTACAACCAATACTAGAGAGAATCTAGGCTACATAGAAACACTGTCCGTCTGTTTCTGACATACATTATTAAATGGGAGGCAACTAGAAGGTAGGTGAACACTTGCAAGTTGCAAACTAAATTCTCTGGAGCTTTGGTATAGTCTATACATTTCCTAGAGTTCATTGCCAGTTTTTGACTGTAGGGAATTTTAAGCTAGGGCTATGTGTGTGTTGAAAGGTTGTATCGAAATGCACTACTCTTTCATTATCTTCAGTTTGTAATCTTTGGATACAGTTTCCTAAATCCCTGGAGTCTTTACAACCACGTGGAATTTGCTTTATTTTTTGTGTTCAGTCTTAGCAGTTGGATGTGTTTTTCAAGAAACAAATGAGCCACTTTACCTGTGACTAGGACAATAGGGTCCTGATGAGCACCCTTTGCGTGTATTTTTGGAGCCCACAAGAATTAGTTTGACTATTTACAGATTATAACAGTTGGTAGTGGAATGTTTTATTTTCATTCCCAGTTGGTGCAATATGTTCACAGCTGATGAAATGGCGGGCCCATTTGATTTCACATATGGTCCACTATTTGGGGCCCTCGAAGGCTTTCTTTTGTAGTTAGTCTTCTTTAAAACTATCCATGCTTTCAGTTTTGCTTTTGTCTGCTGGTCCAATGAAGGAAAAGAAAACCCCTCTGAACCCTGGCAGCTGCAGAGGAAATCAGCAACTCAGTTGATAAAGATTCAAAGAACTGGGTCAAAATGTCCCAGGAAGAAGATTTTGTTTAAACACTACAAACAAACAAAATGCTCTTCTACATTGCATGAGACTGAGAGCACGATGCAGACAAAGTGTTCTCTTTTGTTTTTCTTTCACTTTGAAGCTGTGCCTAAGCTGTTCTTAAGTGTTTTCAGCACGGCTGCGTGTCATGTTGTCCTAGGCATCCATTTACATTGAAAAACATCATGCCACAAGTCCTTTGGAAAAAATCTCCTTTTGGGCAGTTTTTACAACTTAATTTCTTTGCTACTAAAATTCACTAAGGAAGATAGTATTAAAAGTGAGCTGGAGTCTGTTTGCCAAAACTGATTTCACAAAGCATATTAGACAAGAAGAGTAGAAGTGCAAAATTAATAACACTGAAAACCCAATGCAAGCACCCTCCAGCAGTCATTATAATGCAATACATAGTCAGTGTTTATCCTGACTCCAAACTATAACTGATAAAGCCACAATCTCATAAAAAGATTATTTTCAAGACTATTGCATTACCCTCTGAGAGCTAAAATACTCATTTATTCATAGTAGCAGATTGTAATAGCTCTAATTCCCTGAGAAGTGGGCATTGTATGATAATTGAGTGGGCTGGGATGTTAATTGTCCTCCACTTCACCTCTAGATGTTTAACTGCTTATCTCTTCAACCAGCAAACAATAATGCTCACTTATTTGTGCCTTACTGTTCAGATAATTTTGTGAGCTGAGTAATTTATTTGTAATAAAGAGGAAAATGTATCTGTGCAGAAGAAATATTTAAATCATACCACATTTACATATTAAAACCAATTGTGATGGTGTTGTGTACTTACAGAGCTTTTCAACAGAGTAGCTTTTTCAGTAGTACCTGGGAGTATTTGGAAATGCAGAAATATGTCCAACAAATAGAGCAACATTAGTCTGCACACTTAAATCACTACTGCTTGGTTAGTTTCTATGCTATTTTCTTTTAGGAACACCTTGTCTCAAACCACATGGTGAAAGCAGCCTCTTACTGCTCAAGGGGTCAGAGGTGCTCCATTCTGCTCCTTTTCAAGCACTAGGAAATGCAGAATTGTGCCTAAGACCCACTTTGCTACTAGACATGAAAGATAACAATACTTCTGTTTCCACAAAACCTTTCTACTGGGATTTTGTATAGTACGGAAGAGTTTGGAGGTGATAGAGAAAGTCTAGTGGTCAGACACTTAGTTATTAGGTGCAAGCATCTATACACCAAGCATTTAGTTGTCTCTAACTTGTATAATATTTCTGTGATTTTAACATAAACTTGTTTTATGGAGGAATATAAGAAGATCATTCAAACATAGAACTATAGAGGAGGAAAAATTCTTATCCTCTAGGTTTAGTGGCTGGAGATTTGAACATTAAATTAACAAAAGGCATATTAATACGGACAACAGTACCCATATTTACTGATATTAATATCTGTATGTGTATGGGAGTGTCAGAGAAAAGAAGTGAAAACTCAAAGAGGTGATTAGATTTGGAGTTTATGTATCAGTTTAACAAAGGTAATGATTATGGAAGAGGTCCTTGCCAAAGGAAAGGGAGTTTGGGTTTCAAGCAATGATAAATTATGGGGAAGTGACTAGGAAATATATGGGGGAGCTAGGGGAATAAAAAAGCTGTTTGAGTAAGAACTGTTTTTGTAGACTCATTTGGGAATCATTTCCCCGTCTCCAGTTACATGACTCACTCTCTTTTTGGTAGGCATGTTTCTCATGAGAAATTTTTGCTCCACTTTTAGGCAGCTCTGGAGAGGACAGAGAGCTCTCTCTATGTCTCTGTAATTACCTTCAGCGAAAAACAATGCTTATGAAAAGGTAGCATATTTTGTGGTGACATGCCCTGATCACCTTCAAAAATAAGGGAAACTCTGTCTACTTTCTAAGTCATGAAGTATTTTCTAATAAAAACAACCAAGGATTATTTAATTCTGTAAGAACTATTTCTTTGATAGTTTTACCATGCACTATTGATTAGGGAACAAATTTTATGAAAATACATGTTAGCTTGTAGATTATTGTTCAGGAGAAATGCAAACCATTTCTGTCCAGCAGAGAAGATAAATAACGCCAAGGGCTCAGGTTTTGTTGCCCTGTATGATATTAAATGATTTTGTCTCTAATTTAGGAAATTTATTTTAGCATGCTTTGCCTGACAGGCTTTATAACTTTATTCCTCAAGTACTCCTTTTAACCAGTTTTACCATCCTGCTGTTTCCTTCGTTAATGACATAAATCCTTAACACACCCTTGCTTTATTTGTAGGACAGTTATGTTTTTAACTTTTCTGAAATTATATTTTGATAGCATTCAACTGTATCTTAGAATTGATTTTTCAAGTTGCCAAGACTGTTAAAAAGTTGTGGTGGAATCCAGGTTTATTTGATTCCATATATCTTGATACTTCACTGTCCACTTTTCTGTCTTTTTAAATGAAAGAAGGTTACAAGTTCAATTAAAAAATAGTGTCTAGACCCTGAGTAAGCCCAGAACTTAATCTTTCACTCAGTTTTGTCCAGACTTAGTGTCTTTGTAACCTAAGTAAATAGCTTACTACATGTTAGAACAGTAATTATTTGTTGACGAAATGTATAAATAAATTAAAGAATGGAAGAAAAGTAAGTAATCAAGCATATGCCCAATTGATTGATATACTACTTTAGAACAAATTGATTTCGAGCATTAAAAAAATATCTTTTAGGGTGAGATGGTTGAAGTAGCACACAGAATCTCCTGTAAAGATATGTATGCCTGACAGCATTCATCCCTGGATCAAATTTAAATGCTTGCCTTAATTACCAAAATATCCCATGCAAAGACACAAGAAACTTGAGTCTTACCTCTAACAAATAATGATTTTGAACCTTGGGACGCTCTCCACTAAAATCATATCTGATTAACTAGATGACTTCTTAAATCCATTAAGCTCTTGGATTTATGGTTTTATATTTCTAGGCAGATCAAAAGGGTCTTCTGAACCCTGCTCTCTTTCCTTAGATCTCTTGTTGTTAACTACAATACAGAACTTAAAAAAAAAAAAATTAGTCAGAAATTAAGTGCCTAATGGGTACCAAGTCTGTATTGGGACACAAAATGATGAATAAAGATTCATTATGTTTTGCCTCTGGACATTTGTAGTTGCTTTCCTTTAGCTTCTGAATACTGGATTTATTCAGGTGTTCACTTTCCTCAGGTATCTTCTCAAATGTCCCATTTATACAGAGGTCTTGTCATGCCCTTCTGTCATATTACACAGTAGCTCTGCTACTTTCTGTCCTCTCACCCTAATTTACTTTTCCTCTGAGTATCTATATATTGATTCGTTTATCTTTCCATATATGAATAAATATATATTTTTATATATTTATTCATCTCTAAACAGTGAGATCCATTGGGGGAGAAATGTTCTGACTTATTTACCATTTCATTCCCAGCATCTGGAACAATACCTGGCTCATAGTAAACAACTACAGTAGATTTTCATTATTTGCTATATTTATGGTCTATAATTTGCTGCCAATAATGAATGAATATTGAACAACTTGGGGAAATACAGAATTAAATTGCTACAAACCTCTAGTTGCAATCTTTTCATTAATTGATCAATACATGACCTTGTTCTATTTGTTTCTGCTTAAAGATTTTATTTAGCATATTTCATACAAATAATTTAGTATTCACAGTATTTCTATGTAATAAAATATGAGTAAATTAGGGTTTAACATTTTCTTGCTTCTGCATATGTAGTCATGAATTTCTTTGGCTCCCGGACTCACAATGCTGCCTTCTACTTTTTTAAAATCTGTCATCATCTCATGAGTCACAAAGAACACACATACACATACACATACACACACATGAAAAAAAAAAACCTACAAAAATTATGTAAACTTCTTTTTGAGACTTGCTTTTATAAATAGTAGAGCCTGGAGCTTATCACCAAAAGACACGATTCAAAACTGAGCAGATGTGACTAACCTTGAGCTGAGCCACTAACTGATGGAGGCAGTAGGGGTGTGGGGGTGTAACTCAGAAGCAAAAGGCCCATCCACAGAAATTCAAAACTCTAGTTATTGAAGAAAAATGCCTTTTTATACTTCTCTGTATATGGACTACCCTGTAAATAGTCAAATGAACTTCAGCCACACCACATTTCTTTGCTACTTACCCATTTTTCCATCAATTAATTATAACTCCTGTCTTCTTTAATTGATCTACCCCTACCCTCCAGCCCTTCATTAATGGATATAATATAATCTGTCTCATAGCATTTCGACAAATAGCACTTGCACTTCTACCAAAAGACCAAACAAAAGAAGTGTATGTTAGTGTAAACCATTTCCCTTGCCGAGATGGGGAGGCAAATTGGAATTTTCTCTTGCTAACTTGATCATTGACTTGCAATAAACTTTTTCTTCTGTCAAATCTGATATCATGACATTAGCCTATATGCACATTGGGCTATGAGCCGCATTACTCTGTCCTAGTAGGAGGCATGCAATTCACATAACTAAGGGTTTGAGAGCATAATTTTATTATAGGGAATGAATAGTAGAAATTGACACTGTCGTCCAATTGGTCACACACAAAGTCTCTCTCTCTAAATGAGTCCCAAAACGAGCTCAGTGAGAAGCAAAACTGCACATGTCTTTCCTAAAAATCTTCAGTGATCTCTTTTACTGTGTGAATAAACTTGAACCATTCCTACCTACTGCTTAGGCCTCCCTTCCTGTTCGTATTTTATGCTCCAACAACAGCAAACTTCTTGTAGTTTCTGGCTGTTCACACTAAGCTGTTTCAAACATGTCTGCCTTTTGCTCCTGGCATTTCTGTATAAGAACGCTTTTCTCACCCTTTATTCCATTTGCACTGGTTAATTCCTACTCATTTTTCAAGACTCATCTCAAGCATGACCTACCGGATGAGTATTCCCTGACCCTTTCTCTACTTTATGATGCCTTGTGCATGTTCCTATCGTAGCATTTATTAGGGTGAATTGAAATGACCTATTTGTGTTTATCTATATATGTCTTCTTTTAAGACAATAGTTTCTCTAAAGGTGAATACAATTTTCTTTTTCATATGTGAGTTACAGTAGATATTCTTTAATTTTTTCAGAATTGGACCACAGTATTTCTTCTTTTATTATACCAAAGTTTATTACCCCAAGCTTTAGAAAATTTCAAATCTGTGTTCATACAGGTGATACCATGTATACATTTAAGGAATTAAGACTACTTAGCTTACAATCCCAAAACACCTTTTCTGAAGAGATTCTTCAATACAAAGCTTGCAAGTCAGTATTTTTTAGATTCTAGACTATTCCCTCTACCTCACTGAGTTATAACATATATTTCTTTTGTTTGGTCTTTTGGTAGAACTGCAAGTGATATTTGTCAAAAATGCTATGAGACAGATTATATATATATATATATATTTAAGATTTATTTATTTATTTTATACAAGCACTGGGTACAGTCAGAAGTTCAGGAGGGTGAGAGAATTCACCAGAGCCAGAGTGGGGAACAGAGCAGGCAGACTGATGAAATATACTGCTGAGGGGAGCAGTGGGCAGCAGGAGAGGTCTGCGTGCCATGTGGGGCCCTCGCCAGCAGCCGGGGAAGCCCGAGACAGATTATATTCTATCCATTAATGAAGGACTGGAGAATGGTGGGAGGTCAGTTAGAAAAGACAAATGTGGCCTCAGGTTAGAAAAAAGTAAGGAAAGACAAAAAAAGGGAATATTCCTCTATCTCAAGTGACATGATAATGTAACAATTGACGGATAAAAAGACCCTATCTTTTCTTTTGTTTTATTCTGGGATGAGGCATATCAGGTAGAACCAAAAAACTCTAATGGCAACTGTCATGGGATAATGACTTCAGGTAATCAGTGAAAAGATAGCACTGAGAAAAAGTCTAATCATTTTATGGGCAGGAATCATGAATGAAAATAAAGACCTCTTCCTTAATTGACATCATTACATTACCCATCGCCCCAAGGCAACAGGTAAGCAAGCTGTGAATTGTTGGTTACTTTCATTTGCCTTTTTTAATTCCTTGGGTTCATAACTCACCCAGTGGCGGTAAAGGAAATAATTTTATATTTTTGTTTTGTTCTATTTAAGTGGCAGACCCCAGAACTGACACTTTCTAATTATGGCTATTGTAGTAACCAAGGAGTTTTTATTTGTTTGCATGTTTTTATTAAGACTGGGAGAAAGTGGATGCTACTGCTGTGTTTTCCTTTGCTTATGAAATGATATTTATTTTTGATTTCCTTAAAAAACTATTAGCTTTAGTTAGTAATGCTTCTTCTCTAGGATTGCTATTATTTTCAAGTATTGTCGGCCTGTCCCCTTATTGTTAATTTATAACTTATCCCTCCACTTACTTAATTTATTTTAAACATTCTGATTTCCACATTTACTGACACCAACAATGTTCAGATGTGATTTGGGCTTTTTTATTTCGAATGACTCATTTTCAGATGGCACAGTTCTTTTCTTTCTTTAGGTAATGCCTCCAATTTTTTAAGCCACATTTGCCAGGTTCCCCTTTGGCTTGTGGGGAGTTTTTATTCTAATGCAGGTGGGTACTTAGGTCTGTTCAGGTCCTTTTTTCCTTATTTATTTTTTTTTTAATCTAACTTCTGGAAATATGTGCTACCTGATCTATTATGCTCAGTGTCTCTTCTTATTTCTGAGCATTTTCTTATGATTCTTCCACTTTTCTTAGTGAAATTTAAAGCTCATTCCCATGAAGTCACCAGGAACATTCAGATCCTGATTGCTACTCTGTTCTCAACCTTACCTCTCTCCTCATACTTCCAAATTCTCTGTGCTCCAATTGCTACCTGCCAGCCTCTTTGGATCTTACCTATCACTTCTCAGGAGTGGATGTTTCTCAGTATGGTAAGTACCCTTGTTATTTTCCAAATGTCTCCTGAATCATATTTCTTCCTGGAGCTTTAGCATTTTCAGAAGCTATACCTCTGTGAGTCATATCTTTTGAACCTTTTTATCTGGCAAAGAGCCTAATTAAGCTCTCTCCTTGATGTTGCCACAACACATTGAAGAATAGAAATAATAATGAGTGTTATTTATCAAAGCTTTACTATGTATCAGCTGCTGATCTCAGCTCATTATCTCATTTAATCCCCTTAACAGTTCTGCACAGTTGGTATTGTATTATCGCCATTTGTCTGATGATGCAACTGAGTCATAATGAGGTTAAGTAACTCAATGACATCTAGTAAAGGGTGGAGTCAAAAGAATAACTTCACTTCAAGAAAGTTGTCATAGTTACTGTAAACAGATGTAGATGTCTACTCAGAAAAATCCAATTTCTAGTACATTTTTAGAACTATGAGGGTATTTCTATAGGAGAAAGGAAAGGAAACAAACATAAGTCCTTCCATTTGGAGATGAATGAGAAAATGTGCCAACTTTTAAGGTAAAACTTGACCTAATTTCACAAACAAATCTGAACAGAAATTTTAAAAACTGGAGTAGAGTTAGACTGCAGCATGACATGCATATATTGCTAGGCCATGTGGCATTGTCTGCGCAGGCCACTAGAAAAAAATAGCATAGACTGAGTGGCTTATAAACAGTAAACATTTATTTCTCACAGTTCTGGAACCTGTGAAATCCAAGATCAAGTTACCAGCAGTTTTGTATGTGGTGTGAGCCTCCTTCTCACTGTAGCCTCCTCATGGTGGAAGGCTGAGGAATGTCTCTGGGCTTTCTTTTATTGTGAGCACTAATTCTATTCATCAGATCACCACCTATTCACCTAGTTCCACCTAGTCACCTAGTTCTCACCTCCTAGTCACCTAGTTCTCACCACCTAGTCACCTAGTTCTCCCTTCACATACTATCTCCTTGAGAATTAAGTTCAACTAATGAATTTTGTGGGACCACACCCACATTCATTAAGTAGCCACAGCCCTGAGGTGAGGGCTGAGATTGAAATCTTTACATAGGCCATTGTACCCTTCTTTTATGTGATTTGACAAAGTTACTATTTTTTCTTTGATGACTATTTGTTTCTTTTTAGGAAATAGCCTATTCTTATAAAAAAAGAAAAAAAAAACAACCAACAACTTTTGTTTGGGTAATGCCCTAAACATATGATTAATTGGACTACTAAATAATCTCCATTATTCTATGAATGGAATGAAAATGAATAATGAAATGCAAAATTGCCATTTAAAATAAGACATGAGACTCAAAAACAAGGTGGTCATCTTGGTCATCTGCAAATGTGTGAGTCAAAGACCTTTAGTCCAGACCAGAGGCTGTTCCAGATGTAGGGAGATGTTTCTTTCTTTTAGACCCCATACAGTTTCGCTGCCTTCCCTAGGGCAAGGAGTTCCTCAAAAAGAGGAGCAATTACTTGTCTTCTTTATAAGATTAACCACCAGATGTCTGCAAAGAGACAGTCTAGGAAAGTTTGTTGCCCAAGAAGCAGATTTAGAAGAACTCTTTAATATAGACTCCCCTCAGTTCTCAAATATCTCCCTCACCATGCAAAGTTTTCAGTTCAGACAGGTATAGACTAACTAATTATGCCTTAACCTTGACCTTGACTCTAACCCACATCAATATTCCCCCTCTTCAGAGTGGAAAAAGCACAATAATATATGCTTGAGCTTCCTGTCAGTAGGGATATGCAAAATTTGGTTTTTATGTTCTGTGTGTGCATACAACTTTCTCAAAGGGCAGTAGTCTCAAATCCAAAAAGCCACTGTCTTATTTTTCAGCCATTCACCCTAAAAATTTAATTAGTTACACTGGGCTAAGAAAAACTACTCCTTATTTTAATTTAGCTGGTAAGATATATATTCCAAGTTCTGTCTCTTATCTCTTATTCAGAATCTGCCCTAAATGCTCAAAATAGAGACAAGTGTCAGGACTTCTGTATGGTGCATTTCACCAGCTAAATTTTAATAAGAAGAAACTGTTTTCCTGTACTCTAGTACACCTAATTGTGTTTTCAGGGTGAATGACTGAAAATTTAAGCAAATGATATCCCTAAATTGTCTGCCTCCCATCTTTGTACTGCTTCAAAGAATCAGATGAACCAATCTCCATTAAACGGTAGAATCAAATTTAGGATAACACACTGTTTTTTAGAAAAAGCTAAACCTGTATTTAATTTTATTAACAAGGGGCTTGGGGGAACCTTGATATGAAACTCTTTTCCATATTATAAAGCAATTGCAATTTATACTAAATATGCTGATCATAAAGACCCAAGCTTCAATGGTTTCTTCATATCTTAGATACAATCAAATATTGTAAATGATGTTCATAAGCTTGGAACTCATTTAATGCTCTCAATTGAGCGTGTGCCTCATAGCTTATAAGGTAGAAAAATCTATCACATGCAGTAAAATATCATTCACCTGTTCATTTGATTCACTTAATCAGAATTTTACTTAATTCAACTCTACTATTGGTTCTCCTATCCTAATATGTGAAAGGTAAAGTACATTGCTACAGGGACTTACAGCTTTGCAAAAACAAAAAAAGAAAAAAACATTGTTATTAAGTAATTTATTATATAAAAGTGATTCTAGCCAAGGACACACATTCTTCCTTTAAATGTAGACTGGATTAATAATTTTAGCACAAATGAGTATTTTGAGTTTCAGAGGATAATGAGATTAACTTTAAATGGAAGACGGAGAACCTTTTTAAGGAATTTGGTAATTGAAGCAGGTAAGATTTAGATTTGGTAGAGATCAGTACAGGAAAAAAAGCATTTTGTTTCAAAAGTGCTTTTATATATCTTTTCTGCATATGCAGGTATACAAATGGGAGATACTATGTTTGTGCTGTTTTCTGTGTATTTTATGCCTCAGAGTTCAAAACAAGTATATCAAGATACAGTTTATAAAAAAAAGTATATTTGTCAGAAATTTTATTAATTTAAATCTTATTAAATTTATTTTAAACTATTTTATAGATGCATTAACAATTGCATGAAAATTTTGTTGTACAGTTTATTTAACCTGTACATAATAAGTAGCACTGAGGTCATTCATCTTCCTTTACTAGAGTGAAATGTTATCTGACTTGCCTTTATTTGAAGAATTTAGATTTTTTTCTAATCATTGTTAGTATAAATACTAACTCATAGGTATAAGTATTTATGTAGACACATTTTTACTTGGACTAATTGCTAGGTCATGGAATGGGTGTTTTTAAATTTATATACATGAGATAAAACACATAAGATTTATATATAAATAATATATATCTCCAAATTGCACTATATAATTAATTTTATTGTCAGTTCATAAGATTGCTGGTTTTCCTACACTATTGCTTACACAGATTATTACTAAACTTTGACTTTGTTCTAAACTTTGAATTTTATCTATTTGATATGTGGAAAGTGATAGCATACCAATAAATCATATTTTTCATTACAAAGAAGGTTAGGTATCTTTTCTTATAATTAAAAGTTGAAGACTGTGATTCAGTCTCTTCCACTGAGACCAACTACAAATGTTACTTTCTTTTTTGCCCCTCTTCCTCTTTACTCATTCTCTCTTACCCTCACCATTTATTGAGAAGAAAATAGGAAACTATGAAAAAAATTTAGTGGAAAAAATCCAAAACTGGAAAACACAACTGAAAATAAGTTTTCATAAAAGGATTCAGTACATTAGACAAATAATAGAGAAGAAATCTTTAAGATAATATGGTCAAGAATATTTGAAACATTATGAGGGATATAAGACTACAGATTGAAGAAGTGACATAACTCCCCAAGTCATAAATCACAAAGAAAATCATGTCAAGGCACTGTCAAGAAAAACTGCAGAAAACGAAGATGGAGAAAATGTTAAATTGCTGCTGGAGAGAAAGGAGCTATTATCTTTCTACTATTACTAGAACAATAATGCAATTGACATTTGATTTCTTTAAGAAGTAGAGAAGTAAGAAACCATTGAGTAACTTTTTAAAAGTAATGAATAAAAAAAACTACCAACATAGATTTCAACAATCTTTGAACACATTCTTCAGAAGCAGAGAGAAATAAAGGATATTTCAGATAATCAAAACAGAGAACATTTTCCACAAGCACAACTATACCATAGAATGATTCAGACAGAAGGCAAATAATTTCAGATAAATCATGGGGATGTCAGAAGGAAATAAAAGCATTTGGAGGAACAAATATATTGGGAAATCTAGATAAATACTCATCTCAAATATAAAACAACAACAATAGTAATGATAACTTGTGGTATTTTAAGAGGCACGGGATTAAAATATCCAGTAAAATCAAGAAAGGAGAGAAGTAAATGAGCTAAATTTTTCTAATTTTATTGATTTTTAAAAAATTATTACTCAAGATGGAAGAGTAAGTAGCTTTACTGAAAAACAAAAAATAAAGAATCTATCAACATCAAAGTGGCCATGAGAGAAGTATGATATAATATAAATATACATATCTCTGAAGATGATACCAAAAAGCTATTAGAAACAATAAATGAATACTATAAATTGGCAGGATTCAAAATAACAGATAAAAATCTGTTATGTTTTTATATACCACTGTTGGTGAGAATGTAAACTGGTAAAGCCATTTTGAATAGCAATCTGAATTTACCTTAAAAAGCTAAAAATAGAAACACCATATGATTGCTTGGCATCTACCCAAAGAACGTGAAACTGTCAACTCAAAAATTATGATACCGGGTGGTCTCACTCATAGCAGAAATCTAGAAAACTTAAATAAGGGACCAGGGAAAAGAATAACTATAAGAAAGAAAATATCAAAATCAACAAACAACTATGAACCAGAGACACTCTATGGGGGGTGGTGGGCGGGGAAAGGAGGGTTTGGGGTCAAAATAAGGGGGTTGTAATTGTATGGGGAATATAAAAATAAAATTTAAATAAATAAAAAAATTATATG
Source organism: Talpa europaea (assembly GCF_964194135.1). Lineage (NCBI taxonomy): Eukaryota > Metazoa > Chordata > Mammalia > Eulipotyphla > Talpidae > Talpa > Talpa europaea. The sequence continues at coordinate 97,385,384 of NC_140076.1, forward strand.
CCCTACAATGTTTATTGCAGTATGATTTATTAATAGCTAGGATAAGGAAACAAATCACCAGAGACAGAGTGTAGAGCAGAACAGGTGGATAGACTGAAATACACTGTTGAGAGGAGCAGCGGGCTAGACAGGAGAGTTCTGTTGCATCTAACATGGCAGATTTTGACAAAACAGAATACTTATAAAAACTAGCAGACACGAGAAACAGTGAGCCTTCTGAAGTTAAGAGGTAGGGAGGAGGGAAACTGATCGAAGAGGGTATCAAGGATGGTGGTAGGGAAAAAAAGAATGGGATAAGTTCATCATAAGTCAGGGTTATCTTTTATTTATAGGGTAAACTTTATAACAGTAAAAATTTCATAGAGACCTTCTTGCTGTTGACAATGGAATAATAAAAATATTTCTTCCCAAAAAATCAAGGAAGGCAAAAGGATTTTTTTTTTGTCTTCTGCATCCTTTGTTTTGCATTTGAGGTTGTCTAATGTATTAAAACAAGGTTACTATGTGATTGGAATCTATTTAAGAAATTTATTTTATTTATTTATATATTTATTATTTTTTTAATTTTAATTTTTTTATTTTTATATTCCCCAAACAATTGCAACCCCTTTATTTTGACCCCAATCCCTCCCCCCTGCCCCCCTCCCCTCATGAAGCGTCTCTGGTTCATAGTTGTTTGTTGATTATGATTTTCACTTTCTTATAGATATTCATTTTCCTGGTCCCTTATTTAAGTTTTCTAGATTCCTGCTATGAGTGAGACCATCCGATATTTTTCTTTTTCTTTCTGGCTTATTTCGCTGAGCATGATCCCTTCCAGCGCCATCCATGTTGCTGCAAATTGCATGTGTTTATCTTTTTTGAATGCTGATTAATATTCCATGGTGTATATGCACCACATCTTCTTGATCCAGTCATCTCTTTTTGGGCATTTGGGTTGTTTCCATAGCTTAGCTATTGTAAATAGTGCGGCTATAAACATAGGGGTGCAGGTGCTCTTTGGAATTAGTTTCTGTGTCCTTTGGGTAAATACCTAGGAGTGGAATTGCTGTATCATATGGAAGCTCTACCTTTAGCAGGTTGAGGAATCTCCACACAGCTCTCCATAGTGGTTGGACCAGTTTGCACTCCCACCAGCAGTGCAGGAGAGTTCCTTTTTCTCCACAACCTCGCCAACATTTGTTGTTGCTAGTTTTTTTAATATGTGCCATTCTCACTGGTGTAAGATGGTATCTCATGGTAGTTTTGATTTGCATTTCCCTGATTACGTGTGATGTTGAACATTTTTTCATATGCCTGTTGGCCATTTGCATTTCCTCTTCAGAGAAGTTTCTTTTTATCTTCTGCCCATTTTTTCACTGGACTATTTTCTTTGTTGTTGTTGAGTCTCATCAGCTCTTTGCAGATTTTTGTGATCAGTCCTTTATCATTGGTGTTGTGTGCAAAAAATGTTCTCCCAGTTGGTGGGGTTTCTTTTAGTTTTTGTTATTGTCTCTTTTGCTGTGCAGAAGCTCTTTAAGCTCTTTAAACAGTTCCAGCTGTTTATCTTTGCCTTCACTATCACTGCTTTGGGTGATGTGTCTGTAAAGATGTCTTTGATGTGCATATCCCATAGTGTTTCGCCTATATTTCCTTCTATGTATTTTATGGTTTCAGGTTTTATGTCTAGTTCTTTAATCCATTTTGAATTGGTTTTTGTGTATGGTGTGAGGTAGTAGTCAAGCTTCATTCTTTAAGGCAAAAGGATTTTTAAAGCAATGAAACTAATGGAAAATAGCCAGTAAACAGTATCTGTAAATCCAAATGTATCTCTAATGTGAAACACCAGATACTTTGAATAAGTAAATATAGCCTGCTCAACTGTATTAAAAAATGCTAAAGTCATAAACTTAGTAAAAATATTACATCTTAATTATGAAGTTAAAATGTTCAAGTGCCCAGCTAGCTCAGCTGGTAGAGCATGAAACTTAAAAATTGTTGAAGTAAAAGTATAGAAAAGGGTATGCCACAAAAATACTAAATAAAGATGTGATTTTAAAATTCATATCAATGTCAGACAATTACAACTTTAAGGTAAGCAACACATTAGCCAAAAACTGGAATAAATTGAATGGCTTATCAACAGTAGAATGAAAATGATAAATTATGGTATATTCATAATATATAATTCTACATAACAATGAAAATCCACCAACTGCTATTATATACAATAGCATGCATAATTTTCTGCCACATAATGATAATGGAAAGAAAGCAGACTTACAGGAATACATACTATGTTGTATTATTCATATCAAGTTTAATCTTTGACAAAAAGATTTTCATTGATGGAAATCGGGGTGATTATCTTGGATATGAAGAACAGGCTTATTCCCATTTGCTGATAATGTTCTGCTTCCTCAGGTGGCTACACAGGTGTAATTAATTTTTTGATAATTCATAGTACTGTACCCTTATGTGCACTTTTTAGTTTATTCATTATAAATCATAAACATGTTTCTTCTTTTTCCCTTATTTCTTTGCTTTTTGAAAATTGTTGATCCCAGGATTAGCAAGTAGTATAAGGGGTATATCTGATTGTAGTTCTGTTATTGCTGCTAATTTACTGCTTAAATTTGGACAATTCACATAACCTTTGTTTTTTTAATTCTGTCAAATAATGAAAAATTATATATTTGCTTTATTTATATCACAAGACACTTATCCATCTCAAGTAAAATAATTTAGAAGGGTCCAAAAAGCTAGTAGTACTTTATATGTTAGATCATTCTAGCTAGAACTTGAAGTTATCTAAAGTTCCTTGCTTTCTTTTAGCTACAGTAGGCAAGTATTATCTAAAATTTGTGAGGTTAACTTATTAAGTAGTGTCTGAATTAGCCTCCTAATTTCTACCCCCTTATTCAGCTTTATATATCTGGAATACATGACTTATTAGTTAAGATCATTGACTTTGAAGACATTATAATTTTAATCTGCTATTAATTTGATTTCAAAACTTAGCCTGAAAATTTGACCTCTTCCAAACTAATAAAATGAGATAAGGTGCTTCCCTGAAATGTGTCATTTCTGTAAAATTTAAGTGACATGAAATCTGTAAAGTACTTAGCAAATTCTGAAAGTTCTTTCATTTATATATTCACACAATTATTCATTAATTTATTACATGCTTTAAAATTTCACAAAATGTCCCAGATGATGTATTATCTTCACTTTCATGAGTGTTATAATCAAGTGCAGGGTGATAGGTATTAAGGAACCTGTATGGAACATTCCACTTAATAGAGAAATTCTAGAGCAGTTGCCAAAAAAGATAAGATCAAGATAGGGATGCCCCCAAATAACTGTGATTTAATGTGATGGTGAAGATTCTAGTTACCTATTTAATTAGGGAAAAATACAAGTTTAATAACTGGAAAGAAAACTCACATTATTTATAGATAATATATCTATTAATATTTTTTAAAAGCTCTAAATGTAACCAACAATCTACTCATTCTAACTAATTAGAGAGTTCAGCAAATTTGCTGCATAAACAAATTAATACTATTCCTCTGTAGCAGGAATCAACAAACTATTGCCTGCTGGGCAAATCAGCCATCATCTGTTTTATAAATAAACTTTTATTTGAATATAGTCATGTCCATTTGTTTATATGTTGTCTAGGACTACTTTCTGCTACTATAGCAGAGTTGAATAGTTACAAAAGAAACTGTTCAGCCCAAAAAGCCTAAATTATTTACTATCTGGTCTTTGAGAGAAAACATTTGTTGGGCTCCTATTGTATAATCAACAATAATCAGCAGAGAAAGCAATAAAAATAATTTGAAATTTACATAAAGTAACAAAAATTGTTTTATATTTATAAATAATAAAGGATGAATACCACCTTTTGAAGATAATAACTTTATTAAAGAACTTAAAATAGGTCAAACTAGTAGAAAAATATTCCATATTTACTGGTGGGGCAATATATTGTAGGATACAAATCTTTAAAATAACCTATAAGTTCAAAGAAATTCCAAACAAAATTGTGCTTTTGGGAGCTTGGCTAACTCCATCAAACTATATATATCAGAAAATAAATCTGGATAACTAATTGTGATCTACTGTGTACGGTTCTGCTGTATTAGATATCAAGATGTAAAAGGTAAACTAAAAGTATTGGAAGAAAAGGAGGAAAACTATTTTGGAACCTGGGGTTGCATGTAGATAGCCTTTAATAAAATGGATTTTAATATATGGAATTAACAACTGTTATGTAAGGAAGAATATTACAGTATATTTTGCATAGTATACAATATATAATTATATCTAATATATATGGAAGGAATTTTTGAAAAAGACAGAAAAACAATTGAAATGTGAAAAGTCTTTATATTTATAATTTATAGGAAGCTAGGTCCAACTTATCACAAATATCTTAAAAATACTCAAATTCAAAAGAAATAGCTTAAATACAGTACAAAAGAAATACATTATGAGATAAGATAAAACATATGAAGACAGTCATACATGTAGGGAATATGAGCAGATGGAAATACTCTGGGGCTGCTGGTAAGATGCCAGCTATTCTAAACAATCTGCAATAAGTAATGTGCACGCTTAATTTGGAGCAATCTGTACTGAGTGTATGTACACCTTCACTCCGTATGTAGACATCTTGATTAGGGAGTATGTGTTCATCCCTGATCACTGAGTACAATCTTAATGGGAACCTACTCATCCTGCCTGATGCATGTGCACCTCTTGTCTTACTGTGTGCCCTTGCACACTCATAAGAATGAACTCACCTTGGTTGCCATGTATTCATCCTTGCTGAGTACATGTGCATGCTGTTTGAGGGGAACTCAAGAAGCCCAGTCTTGTAATATAGCCTAGAGAAAATCTTTTATAGGTTCATCAGAGACCACGTGAGGGTTCGTCATCTCTCATAATAGGGATCTGGAGAGAACCTAGTCAGGCACTAGTTAGGGAAATGTGGAAGTTATATACTTAAAAAGCACAGTATGCTACTGTTAGAAGCCACAAATAATGGTATCAGATACATAGGTGCTTATAAAAATTTTAAGTACTAATGAAAAAAAGCAATCTTATTTAAACTCAAAACATGCATAAAAATCATATTTTACTAGGACATATACATAGAAATAGGTACTGGGTGGGTGTAGGAAGATGATGGGAATCAGGATGTTGGACAAAGAAGGAAGGGAATAAAATTATTGTGGGCTCAGATCAATATCATGGTTATGCATGTATAAAAATATGTTCTGCACAGTCATTAAGGCAAGACACCACCTCTAACTTTGCTAAGTCCAAGTTGATGAGGAAACACCTCACTCTGTTTCTGCATCTTGGCCAAAGTGAGAACTGAAAACAAAGAGGAATGGAGAATGTCAAATTGTACTTTTAAAACATAGATATTCACAAGTAGCATATATTGAGTATAGTTGAATACATATTATGCTTTCTGAAGGTATTTTAGCACAAATTTATCAAAAATTGTAGGCTATAATTCAGACTATCTTGACTGAATATTTTCCTTGTATTTAGTTCCTGATGATCTAATGATAATTTCTAATCTGATTTAAATATATTTTTCCAAGTTTCAGTAACTACCTTTGGTATAGACATTCTTCCTAGATAGAATTAAATTACTTACCTTGGTAATGAAGAGTTACCAAAAGGATGTAAATGAGTTGTTAACATGGTACTTCATTGCCATAATAATTTAGAGCCACTAGCTAGCTTGATGTGTCTGCAGTAAATGTTTTATTATTTAGGAAAAATACACTATACAAGTTGCAATGTGCCATGCTCATCCATGCTGTAAATCAACAAAGATCAGCAGACTGAATAGAAAAATGAAAAGCTTATTTAGAAACTGACATAAGCTTTCAAATGAGCAGGGATGGTTGAAGTTAACTGCATTCATTTTTCTTTGCTTGTCATAGTTGCCACTTGAATTTCACTGCTAAAGATAGAAGATAGTTTTGCTTTATGAAATTATATCCACAGAAACAGTGTTTGCATTTATATAGATATAGTCATAATAAAGTAGAGTATAAAGAAGCCACACTAAAGTAATAGTAGCCCCATATTTATGAAGTGTGGGATGGAATTTGCAACCTACATCTTTAGACTCAGTGAAATCATTCTATGAAAATCAAAACTCACATTAGAAATCATGGCACGATTTCATGCCCTGGGACCATCTAGTAATTGCAAAACAGTACTGTAAAACACATACAGGTTAGCATTTGTAAAGTACATGGCAATTTTTTCCTTACTGTTTTGTTCCCATTTTAACAAGGTCAAAATCTTGAGAAATGATCAGTTTGCTTACCAGCCATAGTAGTGTCAGCCACAGTGCAGAGGGCTCAACATCATTGAGTCAAGCTTGGTCTTCACCCACCTTCACTGAAGTAACCTGGAAAGTGGGAAAAGTGACTACTGATGTTGAAACAGTGAAGCAGGAACTCTTAGCTTTGGCCTCCCTTTGTGCCAGCAAAAGATAATGTCCTAAGGTGCTGAATGCCAAATTTTTTCCTTTTGAAAAAGCCACAGATAAATGACCTTCACCAGCCTTCAAGTTACCTCTATAAAAACATCATTATTTATCAGTTAAGTGCCTAATTCTCATCCATTACTTTATAACACATACTATAAAATGACCCTTCTCTATTTAAAATTTATCAGTGAATTAGTGATTTGGCACCATATTGAAATTAACACTTTCTGGAGATAGACGACACAGATGTCGGGAACTGAGGCTTAAGTTAAAGAGAAAAAGAGTTTTATTATTGATTTACTTATAATAGTGAGGAAAAGAATCAGAATCTTAGAATGGGTTCATTTAAGTCTGAAAGAAAATGTACCTAGATGTGATAGATGAATTGGCAGTGAAGAGCTGTGTTGTGAGGTCCCATGGCACTTACCTTGCAGAAACCCAGGAAAAGGCTCCAGATGTCCTGGCAAAATCTGAGAGGCTATCAATGAAACTCTAGTGATAAGAGAAAGAGAATGCAGAAGCAGAGTCAGAGTTGAAGCTAAGGTGGGAGTGGGAAGCAATGCATGTCATTTACACATGGTGAAATGCACAGGTATTGAAAGTATGGTTCAGTATGTTTACATATACATGTATTTCATCTAATTCATGACCCTAACAAAATCAGGAACATTTCTGTTATCCAGGGACATTTCTCATTCCTCTTTCCAAATATAATTACTCTTGCTATAAGCAACCAAATTTTACATTCCATCATCAGACTACTATTTTATGATTTTGAAAATTATATCAACAGATATGCATGCTCATTTCCCATTTTTTTTTATCAAAGTTAATGTTTTTGAGATCCTTCCCTGCTGTTGGCAATATCAATAATCCACTTAAAGTTCAAGATACATACATGCATATATTTTTTATATTCTCCATTTTTTTTTATTTTCTCCAATCGAAAAATACTTGAGTTGATTCCATTTTGTAATTATTATGGATGAAGCTGTATGGACATTCTTGTACAGTTCTTTATGTGGATATAAGTTTTTTCCTCTTAGCTAGATAACCTAGGAGTGGGTTTGATAGACAAATATATGTTTAACTTTAACTCCCAAACTGTGTTCCTAAATGCATGTAATGTTTTATGTCCCCCCCCAGCAATGTGTGAGTTCTGATTGTTTCATGTCCTCACCAACAGTTAGTGTTGTCAGTTAAAGCTATAGATTTTTTTTTTTTTTTTTATAGAGGCATGCTTTATTTATTTGTTTGCTGGTTTGTTTTGTTTTGTTTTTGTTTATACATGCACTGGGTACAGTCAGAAGCGCGGGAGGGTGAGAGAATTCACCAGAGCCAGAGCGGGGAGCAGAGCAGGCAGAAGGACCGAAGGACACTGCTGAGGGGAGCAGCGGGCGGCAGGAGAGGTCTGCACGCCATGTGGGACCCTCCTCTGGTGGCCGGGGAGCAGCCGGGGATCGAACCGGCGCCGCAGAGGCCGCGCGCAGTTTCGCAACCCAGCGCTCAACCGCTGCGCCACCGGGGAGGCCCTAAAGCTATAGATTTTCAACTTAAGATTTATGCACAAATATTCACATTGTCATGGTAGGAGCCACAAGCATTGTTACCAGCTATAATTGTAGAAGCATGTCCTACACAATCAGTATTCTTCATACTGAAAAATTTCATTGGCATTCATCCAGAGATATCACCTTCCTTTGATATGTCTATGTATATTTTCTTATTACATCAATGAAATATCATGGATTAATATATTAGCTTGCTCAGATGAATGCTGACTTTTTTAAAGAATGTTGAACTTTAGCTGTGTTTGGAATTAATATGTAGCCTGGAAAACCCCATCATTGTCTAATATTTGTTGTACTCAATTTTTTGGGCATTGAAATCACTCAGGAGATGTGTAAATTTAAGAGATCAAAATCTCCTCAATGTGGAATAACAGAAAGATTTCATCTTTTCTAGACTCTAGGTTTCCTTTTTAAAACTAGAAATGATATTGAAAAACGAGATAGGGAGAGGGAGAAGTAGAGAGAGAAAGATTAATCTGGAATTCATGGAACTCAAAGTCTTTGCAGGGCAACATAAAGCTTGCAATCATTTAAAATATGCTCCATCCGATGTATATACTGCATGAGTCCTGCTTCTGTGAACTTCTGCTGCTGAAAACAGCTCTTGTGTATGTAACAATCAGGCATTACTTTATTACTTCATATGATTTTAGTCAGAAAACTTCAAAAATCACTTCTTATAAACAGAGTCAATTTAACTCTGGCAGCACAAAGTGGATGAAACTGTTGATACTTATTAGGAAGAAAAAAAGTATTGTTTTCTATCTACACTTTGATAAGAAAAGGCAGAGTCTTCCTGCCACAACTATTTTGTGAAAATAAAGTTGAATGCCTAAACATATAGCAGAGAACACTCTGAGGTAAGGTTTATGAACCATGACTAACCTTGTCTCTGTGCATTTTAGCTCATCTTCCCAAGATGACCCAATGTGCATGCTGCCCCAGTTTAATCTGAAATTAACCTTCACTATGCCATTTCCTGTGTGGCATCCACTTTTGAGTAGTGTCATTGTCACACAGTGATTTGGTTCACTAGTTCACGGTGTTCATTTGGACAAGTTACCACTAATGTGTCTATGCTTCAGTATCCTCCACTGTAAAGAAGAAATGAGCCTGTTAACAGCATACTTCCCAGCATGAGGTGCTGTGACAGACAGTCAATACAATTATTGTGAAACATTTTACCTAATGCAAAAAAAGGAGTTTTTATGAGAAAGTTAAATGACCTTCCTGACGGTACATAATGGTCCAGAGAGTCTGGTTATTGCTTTATGAAAACATTTATTTGGAAAAATGCCTTCACAATCTTAAATGCTTGGTATAAAATATTAAGACTACTTTTATTACTTCTGTATCATCAATTATTATTATTATTATTACCTGAGAAAATGTGATAGAAGACTCCCATTGTAGACAGAATAGGATCTTCAAAAGTATAATGAACCAAATAAGCCATAATATGTCATTACTGTCCTCCCATTAGCTCAGTAGTCTTAAGGAGCTTATAATGGATGTGGGAATAAAAGGTAAGAACCTTCCTAACCACAGAGAAGACAGCTAACAGCTATGAATTTGATTTCAGCTCAAAATTTATGTTACATAGCTTAGAGTCCCATAGCCTTACTGTAACAGTAGAGTGTTGCTGTCCTACAAAGTATAAGACTTAGATGTGCTAGAAAACAACTAAAACTGAAACCTAGATTAAGTAGAGTCCCTCAAACCCTTTTAGAGCAGAAGTGCATTCTTTCATTTAAAAAAGTAATGCCAAGAATTTAAAGGAAAATTAAATGAGAAGATCCAAGATCTAGAGATCCTAGAAAGAAAGCTCTATGATGATAATGATGAAGATGATAGTGATAAATTGATGATAAGTAAGAGTTCTGGGGAAACTTCTCCAGGCACTTTTTTCGATGCTTATAGATGGTATCTCTAATGCTTACAAGAACACTTATCTGTTAAATGTTAATTCTTTAGATCATAATACCAAGAATCAAAGATGCTAAAATTTACTTATGGTTAGTGTTAAATCACCTAGTTGGAATTCAGTCCCAGCCCTGCCTGACTTCATAGCTTGTGGTCTTTCCACAACAGAAGTAGCAACAGAAACAATAAGCCCTACTGGAATTCGGGAAGTTAATGTAAATAAATTACAAAAACAACAACTTCTTTACTTAGGAAAATTAATCAGCAGCAATGAGATTTTTTGGTGTTTTTTTTTTTTGTATACTTCAGAAATTTTAATAACTTGCTTTATAGCATCATAAGAGCTGATTATAAAAGGCAACATTATCCAAACATAATAAACTATGGAACACTTACTGGGAGGGAAGAAAAGAAATGTTTTGTGAGACCAACATTCTATGATTTGCAGGATCAGCATTGTATGGAACTTAACTTAGAATATTTCACTAAATCCATCTCTGTCTGCACCTGAAAACTAAATTTTATGTATAAAGTAATGAATCTGAGCACTGGAAGAGTCAATATAAATAAAAACAAAATACATTCCCAATCTTGTACATAAAATAAGAAAAAAGAAACTCTTAGGCAACTAAGAAAGATTTTTGATAAAACTATTAAAAAATACTTTTCTAGTTAACTAGAACTTCAGTTAGTATGCAACATGCTTTGACTATCCTAACATATCTAGATTGTTGTGAGCAAAATTGATATGCCTGCTTTATTAGGAATTATTGTTTTACATTTAAAATTTTGTGTGAGCCAGGGGCAGCCCCTGCAGCCATTCCTAGTTCTCTTTGGCCTTACTCTTTTCTACAACAGAGTATGAAGAGAAGGATTCCATTTCTATTAACTTTCCTAGCCTTCCTTGAAACAAAGGACAACTACAAAGCCCATGTTAGACCTTGAGGCCTGACTGTAAAGCTTTAAAATGAGTTCTGTAGAGTGCCTAATAAATAATAGCCTAAAGAAAACTTTTTGATTAGTATTTTTCCTGGTCCCTTATTTAGGTTTTCTAAATTCCTACCATGAGTGAGACCATCCGGTATTTTTCTTTTTCTTTCTGGCTTATTTCACTGAGTGTGATCCCTTCTGGCTCCATCCATGTTGCTGCAAAACGCATGAGTTTATCTTTTTTGATTGCTGACTAAAAATTAATACCAAGTAAAAATCAAAATCAACAAGCAACTATAAACCAGAGACACACTACGCGGTGGGGGGGGTGGGGAGAGGAAGGATTAGGGTCAAATAAGGGGGGGTGCAATTATATGGGAATATTACTAAAATAAAAATGCATACACTGTGCAAAAATGAAAAATGATGTAAGAATTATATAAAATAAAATATAAAAAAAACTTTTTGAGACATATGGCTAGGTTTTATTTTTACACTTTATCGGGATGTGATTTTTGTACAATAAATAAGTTTAGGCACATTTGGATGAATTTTGAAAAATATACATACTCATGTGCCTGCCACATGTACACCTTCTCCCAAATGTAGAAAAAACTCTTCTTCATCTTTAACCATTATCAAACATAGATCTGCATTCTTTCACTGTACTTTTGCTTATTTAAAAAATTCACCTAAATTGAATCACAGTATGTAGTTTTTGGTCTAGGCCTTCTTACATATAGCATGACTGAGATTTACATGTTTGCCAGGTGTCCATAATTCCCTTCCTTTCTTGAATGATATTTTATCGTGTGAAGAATATCATGATTGTTTCCACTTACCAGTTAATGGTCATTGGGTAGTTTGACTAGTATGAGTGAAGCTGCTATGACTGTTCAGGTATGCATCTTTGTGTGAATATATGTTTTTAATTTCTTCTTGCTAAAATACTTAGTAATTTAATTACTTAGAATATTTTATTGAGCCTAATATTAGTTTACATTGCTGTTTCTACAGTAAAAGTGTAGGATTCCCCCACTCCACTTGCCCTTTAAAATCAGACTTTAAAACACATACTATATCGAGGACTCTACCTGGTACCCTCATGTGTTATGATGGCTCTCTCTCTTCTGGATGGTGAAACTTAGAAACTCTTCCCAGTCATGTGTGAACTCTGTGTATATTTGGGCATACTGCTTTCTGTAGTTCTTTCTGGCTGTTTGCACTTAATGAAAAGGTCCTTATCCAGCTAGAGTTTGAAGGGATTTCCATATGGCTTTCCAGGGTGATCTCTGTAGTTTTCTCCTTGCTCAAATTCCAACCTGCCATTTCACTGACTCTGTGTTTGTGAATTTGGATCTCCAAATCTCCATATCCTCCATTAACTGAAACTCTTGGGTTCTCCCTGGGCCCCTTCATTCTGTGGGTGCCTGGAAGCTGCCTCTGGGCTGTAAGCTGGTACAATTGTGGGGCTCATTTTATTTACTTCCTAACAGGATCACAGCCCTGTGCTTCCTAAAGTCTAATGCCTTCCTGGTTATGGTAAAAGCATAATTCCCTCGACAGTTAAGCTTTATGACAGAAGTATAAATCCATTTGTCAGTTTTTAATTATGATAATTGGGCAGAGAAATGACTTGTATAATAAAAGTATTATGTTGGTGAAATAAACATATACCAAGAAATATGATAGAGCATTGCATTTCCTAATGAGTGGTGACTTGCAGGGAAAGTGTATCAAAAAGCATCCTGGGTAGGAGTGAAATTGAAGTGTTATAATTTATTTTAAAAGTGATAATTCATAATAACAAAAGTTCATAATGTATAATAATAGAGGGATCTGTTTTGTATTACTATTTTGATTGAACCTCATCATGATCTTAGCAATCTTGATGTTCATATTGAAGATGTAAAGAGCAAGCTTCAAAGATAGTTTACTGGTCCAGAGTCACAAGCTGACAGATATTGGGAACAGTTTAATTAATCAATCAACTCAATACACATGTATTTACTAAGCATTCAGCCTCTGCCAGTTACTGGGTTAAACTGAATATGTGAAGATTATAAAAGCAATTCCTACATTCAGGAAATATTTATCTTACAATGAAACATTCACAACAATAAAGAATGCTAGTAGGTTGTTAGAGGACAGTTATTTACCAGAGACTTGCAGTGGAGATTAGGAGAAGGTAGCATCTACATAATTTGGGGAATGAGTAGACTTAGGTACAAAAAAGGCATTACAGGCAAAAGGAGTACCACATCATGATTCCTCTCTAGTCTTTTCCAATATTCAAATATTTTTGCTACTTGTCATACAATAAGAAATTCCCACAGCTCTAATGGCTTCTAAAACTGGGTTATGATACAAAATTTAGTTCTTTATCTCATCCTCCACTTAAAAATGAAGAATAGTATTCATTTCACTTAGATTTTAATATAGATAACTGGGCTGCCATGTTATAATTTGTTGATAATTCTTTTTTATCCTAGAAGCAATGTTTTCTTTCTTACATCTCCCTATCCAGTTTTAAACATTTTTATGATCCAACTTCATAAACACTCTTGAGTTTTCTTATGATGCTAGACATGGTAGTAAGTGCTAGGGGAGATACAAATATATTAAAATTCATGCCCTCTCCATAAAGCACTGATAATGTAGTAGGGTGACTTAAGAAGTCCATGACTGGTTACTCTACAAGTAAATATATGTCTGTTAAGAAAAACACAACATTTAAAAAAAGGAAATATTAGAAAGGTTTAGAAAAGATTGGAAGTCTTTACAGAGGAGGAGGCTTTTATGAGCTTTGAAAAATAGGCAATCTTGATAGTCAGAGAAAGGGGAAAACATTCCAAGGGTGATAAAATATGTAAATAGAGCATAAATATGTTTGTGTCTTCCCTATATATGCTGATCCCTAAGCACCAGAGTGATGGTATTTGGAGGGGGGTTCTTAGGAAGTCAATTAGTTTTTGACAAAGTGGTAATGGTAGGACTCCCTTGCTGGAATTTCTCTCTTTATAAGAGGAGGAAGAGGGCCTCCCCTGGTGGCCCAGGTGGTTGAGCACCACTCTGTGAAGCTGTCTGAAGCCTCTGCAGCACCAGTTCCATCCTGGCCAGCCAGAGAGGGTCCCACAAGGCTCAGCAGACCTCTCCTATATCGCCCACTGCTCCCCTCAGCAATGTATTTCTTCAGTCTGCCTGTTCTGTTCCCTGCTCTGTCCCTGGTGGATCCTCTCACCCTCCCACACATCTGGCCTATACCCTGATTCTTGTATAAATAAATAAATAAATATTTTTTTTTTTAAAAAGGAAGAGAGTCCAGAACACTCTCTTTACACATGACATAAGCTCTCTGAAAGTGGCTCACTGGGGAACTGAATCTGCCAGCACCTTGATCTTGAACTTGCCAGCTTTCAAAACTATGAGAAATAAATGTCTGTTGCCCCCCAGCCTATAGAATATTATAATTGCAAGCTGAGCTGGCTAATAGGATACATGTGGAAAAGTGGTAGTTGTAATAGCAGAGATGCCATACTTCAGAGCCTTGAAAACTAAACTAAGAACTTAGTATGTATTTTATATGCAATAGAGGACCACAGAAAATTTCCCACACGATATGAAGAAAGTGGATATTAGGAAGATTTCTTTGGCTGTAAGATGTATGATATTTTGGAATTGGGAATTAGAATATTATGGTAGTTGTAAGACCAAATCTGAATTAATACAGAATCCTAAATGAGAAAAAAAAGGAGATATGAACAAAGGTTGTGACTGCAGGGAAAAAAAAGGAAATGCCAGGCAAGCGAGGAATGACATTTCCAGGGTGAGTTTGGTAATCAAATGGTTATTTGACAACTCAAGATTGTAATTCATAACAAAAGGGAAGAAAAGAGCGGGACTGTGAAGAGGAATCTGTTTATGAGGACAAAGATGTCTTGAGAAATGAGCAATTGGGGGCATAAAGCATTGGTTGGACATCCAGGTAGAAAGATATAGTGAATGGTTGGAAATGTGGTATTGGAACTTTGGAGAAACACTAGGCCTTGTGAGGAAAATATGTGAGGTTCCCAGAGGTAAGAACTGAGAAAATAGAAAAGGTTTAAAAAGCACTCAATGACTTTTTCATTGACTGATAATGCCTAACATTTTAGAATTTCCCTTAATTTTGAAAGCTCCCTAATATAAAGAAACTTTTTTCTTCTAATGATAAGTTACGTGAACTTTCAGTCACCTATTTCAACTAATGGTTAAGTATTCTACATTAAAATTGTTATTTGATATAGCTTAGTGAAAAGTTAAAAAGGCTCTAGTTTAATCTTTATAAAGTTATAATGAGTCTTATGAGCCTGGTTTTTCATCTAATAACTAGTATTTTTTAATTTGACTCAATGAGACAACGATTATGAAGAACTCAGCACTTTGCATATAGTATGGCAAGAGTTCATTAATTATACTATTATTATCATTATCATTATTATATGATGGTAAACAAATATCCATGACTCACCATGAGACAGAAAATTAAGATGATACCTTAGCTTACTTAAGATGCTCTTTAGGAAAATATGAAAACTAATCGAAAAGAAACAGTCACATCAACAAGACATCTTAATCAAAGTCATTTACAGAAGATACTTCACAATTTCCTTTCTAAATCTGCTTAAGCAATATCATTGATAACCACCTGCTCTTGTTATGTGTTACTCTTCATGGGGGTTTCAGCAAGCCCCATACTTTCTGTAAGTTTCATTTCTTAAAGCTATTATAATGTCCATTGACATAGAGTATGAGGTGATTTGGAAACTGTAATGAATCATATTGCAAATAATGTTTTGCTATAATATACCATCCATTTTGAGATATAACTCATTTAAAGAAATGGCTTTCAAACTAAAGAGCGACTCTCAGAATTGTTTGTCTTTAATTGGGTGCTATTATAGAAGACACAGTCTTGACAAGCAATGTAAATGTAAAATGTATTTCATGAGGTAAATAAGTGCGTACAAGTGTGTTTGTCAGTGGGAAATTAAGCCTTAACTCACATATACAAAGCAAAGCAAATGGTATTTTTTCTAGAGGAAAAGATCTAGCACACATTGTGCTCTTGAGTGCTTCTGTTGTCATAGAAAATTACTGAGCAAATGTTAGTGCAGCCTAGGCTTGGGATAATACACATTAAATGCCCCCCCAAGTATGATTTAATTATCAATCAATATATTTCACACTTGCTGGTGTGCTCACACGTGCGCACGCGCGCGCACACACACACACACACACACACACAGAGGTTTTGTTTAGAGGTTAAAACAAAATGACGTATAAAACAACCAAAAGACAGGTTGCCTTCAAAAAGTGATTCATGACATTGGAGAATGTGTAATTGATGTGTGTGGTTGTCTGGATGGTAAAATAACAATGCCATCCATTAGAGAAGAGAGTGCTAACAACTCAGGCAGGGAGGCAGTATGTGTTTTATAGGTCATCTGGGTTCCATTTGGATCTACAGGTTGCTATTCCTTCTCCATACTTGAAAGCATTTAATGGATTATTATAAAAGGAAAAAGATGGTATGCAATAATGGTTTAAATTGGAGCTCTGTGTGTATATCACCACTGTGTGACTCCTAAATGAGAGCTTCATTTTAAGAATTCTCATATGACATCCCTGAAAGTTTGCCAGCGCATGGAGGAATCAAAACAATGAATCCAGCAGCAGGCAGGAAGGACACTGAGTGGGAAGAAAGGGGTGTCTTTCCTCATTTCCTTCTCTCTTTTGGTCTCCATGACTAAATACAGGGAAAGTTCATCAGACAAATGAATTCAGATACTTCTGATGCTTAGATCATTGCAGTAATTAAACAATACATTGACTCAGAAGATGGGGTATAAAGACAGAGCTTAAAGACACCAAAAAACAACCTGGGGAAAGAGATCTTAATAGTAATTGTGAGTGAAAGTCGAATCAAGCAGCAACTCATCTGGAAAATACTTCCTCCTTTCTGAAATTGAGAGAAGCTGCAGGGTGGAGACGCTTTTCTGCATTGTTGGCCATGAGTATAAAAGTTTACTTCTGCTTGTAATGAGTGGTATTTTAGAAATGTAATGGAAGATAATTTTCCTGGGTTTCCCTGGGGAAAAACCCAGCCCAACTATATAGGCAGCCCAGTCATTTCAGTACAATGCACACAATTTTTATGCACATATATGAGCATTTCCTGTTTGAAAAAATGCAGTGGAATGTAAATAACTAAAGGCCATGGAAGCCCAAAACATGACTCAGGAATAATGAGTTATTAAGGTACTTTTAGCTTATGGTGATGTAGATGCTAAAACAAGGGTCTCTTCAGGATAATCTTAAAGGGATTGGCATTTCTAAGGACAAACTCATATTGCTAGGCTTTGGAAGTAAATGATGGGGCATAAGAAGGGAAGTTTTAGTATAATTAGCAATTTCCTTAATTAATGTATCAACCAGGTTCCATCCAAAATATCTTCTTCTAAACTGTGAAGTTGCCACATTTTGTATTTGGCATTATAGATTAGCATGTCAATGCCTTAGATCAAAACAAGGAAAGCCAATTCTCAGTCTTCTGTGAATGTTTGTGCTTAGATGATTCTCGGTAGACGCTATTTTCTTTCCTTGAGTATGCTCCGGCCAGCCAGGGAGCTACCCACATGGCACAGCAGACCTCTCCTGTCTTGCCCGGGGCTCCCCTCAGCAATGTATTTCAGTAGATCCACCTATTCTGTTCGCCACTGTGTCTTTGGTGAATCCTCTCACCCCCTGCACCTCTGGCCTGTACCCCAGTTCTTATATGCATAAATAAACTTTTTTTTTTAAAGCAGTTAATGATCTCACACTGAACTTTGTGTTTTAGTGCTTGTACCAAATATGGTGAATACAAAGATGAATGAATATAAGATTCCTATCTTATCCTCAAGGAGTTCGGGGCCTATGGAAGACTGACATGCTAATCTCAATATTAGGGGTAACTGGTCTTATTCATAAGATGCTGCAGGGACATGAAAGAGCGCTTCACATGTTAGGGTCTTCTACAAAGCCTAATGAATTCTCCAAATGGTGAAGTAGAACAAGGAGAAGAAGGCATAGGACACACGAACATACCTGCTATGAGAGAGCACTGGGTACACAGGGAACAACAAGTGGGTCAGAGGATCCAGGGTTCCTCTGCTTTCAAGAGTAAGGCAAAAGCATGTAGGACCGAAGAAGCACATGGAGCTTGGGTATCCAGGTGAGTTGCTGAAACATCTGTTAATACAGACATCAGGGAGAGATTTGAGGCAGATGATCTGCTTTTTGTTGTAACCTTGTCAACAATATAGAGGATCATGGAAGAATAGGTTGAGGAGTAAAGCAGGGGAGAGGAGAGAATGTATTGAAAAAGATTAACTGAATATGGCAGAAGAGGAGAAAGGAACATAGGAGGAATCACCAGTTTCCTATTTTTGTTTTGCAAATTTTCATGTGAGCTTCTGTTTGGAAACTATGGTTCTATTCTAATTGGTAATTATCAGCACGGTATTATAAGGAAATGCAAAAGGCATATCAGTAAGGAAGTTTGTCAAAACATCTTTGCTAACTTTCTGCCAAATACTCCCTTCCACTGAGGGTGTACATCCTGTGCCATCCGCCTTGCTGGAACCATCTGCAGACCCTCCGTCACACATGATGACAGAGGAGTCTATACTGCTCAAAGTGAGCACAACTCTCCCTCTCACTATGTGACCAATCACTTGTGGTTTGAAAAAGATGTTATTTGATACACACCACCTGCAGTAGGTTATGAGGATAGATGAATTGGTGGCTCTACAATGACTGTTTTGTCTTAGCTGTCTTGTTAACTTAAAATATCCTCATTGGGGAAAGTAGTCCACCTTGTAAATGCTGTCTGATTTCTTTATGTGGACACTATTTAAAATAGGTAGCAGTATACAACCCCTTATTTAAAACAAGACCTGGAAGCTTCTAGGAATTTTGTTTTTGTTTTTTTCATATTATGTAATACCATGTTTTTGTTATGTAATATTCTCAGCAAGATCTGAGGTAGCATCCATTATCAAATGCATTAATGTCTCTGTGGACAATCTATGAATAGACATTCTAAGTGGGATAAACATATGACTATGAATAGCTTCCTCTCAATTAAGGTCAGGCTTTAGTGTCAACAGAGTTTGAGCCACACTTATTTAAAATCCTAGGTTTTTAGGGCTTTGGAGAATTCCAGAATTAGAGAAAAAGAATCATGGACCTGTGTTTCACTCATCTATCTGGTTAGCCTGAGCAATTTCTGAGTAAACCAACAGAAAGGTATAAAATAAGTCTAATATCTGGAAACATCTTTGAGCTGAACATTTTATTGGGGGTATTCGAACCATATATCTCCTTAGAAGTTTTCCTTAACCAGTATCAGAAGTGTGAAGTGCAAATATGCTAGAAATCAGGTATTATTTCAGCTACTATACTCTTATCCAACCTGAATATATGATCATGTTGTTTGGTACTCAGATGTCCTGGAATATGATGGGGCAGGGGAATAATGGCTAATTCATCTAACCCACTGTATAAAATTGTCATTATGGCTAAAGCAAGATCTGTGACTACTATGCTTTAAGCACAAATCACGGAATGAGTATTGAAATACCAGATACCAGAAAAATAATAAAAATGTTGTTGGAGATTAATGAATTAAGTAGGAATTAATCAGTGATTTCATTAACCATATCTAATTTAATTGGCAATGAGCATATTTGAGTGTACATGTATAAGTGTACATAAATGCAGGGGGCTAGTGTTTACACATTATTTTCCCAGTTGCTATTGCTAGTTCTTAAATTCTCTCAAGCTCTTGAAGATCAGATTTCAGAGGTAATAAGAGATGATATTAGGGATGAATAAACGCTTCCTTGAAATACAGTATATTCTGCTGGCCATACTACTTCTTTTCATGTGTATGAAGACTTTTGAATCTACTTTTTTCAGATTTCCTTTCAAATAACTGGGTGTACTGGGAACAAATCAGACACCTACTAGATTATTCCATAAGTTGGCTCCCAGCTGTCTCATTTTTTTATTAGTCTAACCTTAAAATAATATTTCTATTGAAGATTCCATTCATATCTGATACTCATGAAACATACTTTAGCCTAAACCTCTAGGACTTATATTCTCCCATCACAGTGATGCATTTAAAACTAATACAGAGAAGGTTGAAATATGGCAGCTCCCATCAGAAAGCTCTGGTGATCATATCACTGTCTTCACAGGCTGTGTCTATGTTCAGTAGGCATTGGTTAAATGGAAACTGAGTTGTGTGTAATTTTTTTTAAAGATTTACTTATGCATACAAGAACTGGGGTACAGGCCAGAGGTGTCGGAAGTGGAAGAGTGAGAGGATTCACCAGAGACAGAATGGGGAACAGAGAAGGTAGACTGACTGAAATACACTGCTGAGGGAAGCAGCGGGCGAGTCAGGAGAGTTCTGCTGTGCCATATGGGTTGCTCCTTGGCGTGGATCGAACTCATGCTGCAGTGGCTGCGGATAGCTTCATAGGTTGTGTCTTAACCCCTTGTGCCACCAGGGAGGCCCAGTTGTGTGTAATTTTAAAATATCCTTATCTTGCGATATTTCTAGAGATAGACTGAACTGCAGAAAAGCTATCATATTCATCTTTCTTTGCAATATTGAATGGGTAGCCAAAAAAGTGGAAATTTCCTTTCCATTTTTGGTTTGGTTCCAGTGAGGAATTTAAACCTGGTGATTGATTCTATTTGTTCATCAGATTATGTAAGTCAGCTTTAGTGCAGAAACCCAAACTCATGGAATCATAGTAAGTAAAAGGATAAACAGGAGTTGCTTCAAGAGTTTTCAGGAGACAACCTCTTCTGGGGAGTCTTCTCTACCCAACGTGTTCAGAATCATGAACTGCCTTGCAAGACACATCTGCTTTACTGGTGATGCTAAAGGCACTAGTGAATAAGGGGACAGAATTAACTTTTTTAAGGAATCCAACTATCAATTTTTGTTCTCCTATAAGTTAGGGAAACAAAGGATGGAACAACAGGAATAATTAAGAGAGAGAACATAAATTCAAATACTGCATCAGGCAATCATTCAACATTGCTCAGCTGGTTATGGCTCATTTCCTTGTTGCCAGTTTTACTCACTACCATCATTTACTATGTTTGAACCCCCAGAATGATCAGTTTTCTGCCTAATTTCTTTTCTGCTAAAGGTGTGTTTTCAGACATATCTATTTTAATACATCTAAATCATATTGTTTAAAATATTTGGAAGTAATAGACAAGGTCATTAATAAGCACATGGATCAATCAATATATATCTTGATATTATCACCCATAAAATGGAAAGTTTAGAAAACCTGAAAATAATCCTAAATTGTTTTTCATAGTTTCAGTTTTTCCTTCTGTCAAGTCAAAGTCGGAATTTTTATTTTACTTCTAGCACATTATTGGGAGCCAGAATCAAACTGGATATGAATTCACCAAAAGAAAATCCAGTGATTTGTGCCTACAAGTAGTCACACAGTCTTCCTGAACAGGCTTTGCATGCAGAAGACACTTAATAAATGCAAGAAATAGCAGTATATTCAATAATACAGCTTCGATATTTTGACTCTGGGAAATTATTTTATGTAATTTATTTGCTCAGGTATTTTCAGACCAGAACATTGTAAGTAAATCCACACCAGAATCTTCATTTCCCCTGTGCTGTGGTAACTGAAAATGCAATGACTGGATTAGATGCAGACTCGATAGCAACCGTGTCTACACTGAAGCATAAGAATTCTTTCCTTAGATGCACACATTCTTTCCCTGCTGTTGCCTGAATTGTATGTCAGGTTATCTAATGTTTGTCACCTGTAAGAGTAAATACAGTGCTCAGTAAATGTGTACAGATTTGTGCACATCAGCTAGACCTGCAATTAGTTCCCAAGATATTCAAGGCAGTGGTTCACAAACCTTAATGTATAGAAGAATAACCTGGTTTGCTTGCTAAAAATGCCCCTCAGGCCCCACCTAGGCACGAACTAGGACCCATGGCAGAAATTCTGATTCATTGAGATCTGTAGCCACCTAAAATTTGCATTTTAATAGACATCTCGAGCTAAATCTGGTGTAGTTTTTCCCTGAATAATATTTTATGAAACAGAGCTTTAGAACTCACATGTTACAAATAGCCATTTGCTCCTTTATCCTTTCTAAATAGTTTTTCATATTTATATTTGAATGTCTGTGAGCATGTATATAGTAAAAATACAAGCAACAAAGGTGTGAGAAGACTCTGGAATGGAAAGAAATAAGTCACCTTTACCTAAAAGGAGATGTGGCTAGATCCAAGTCTAAGCTGTTTATGTGGAGGTTCTTGCTTTGGTTTTGTTTTTTAATGAAAGACTATTCACTCTAGTTCAGGGATTTTTAAATTACTGATGCCATTTTTTGAAAGTGGACGGCTGCAGTCAGTGCCTACCAAAAAGAGATACTGTATTGGTTTTGCTTTCCTTGGGGGACGTGCACTTCACTTTCCCATTCTTTGCTTGGGGATGGGCAATAATCTTGTTTGTGATTTAATAAAAACTGCCCTCAAATCAAAGCGTTAGAGGATGTAATCATGCATTTCACTTGATTCACTCATTAGTTTTTCACCTGAGAGCCTCAGGTTCTGTAATTCCCAAGGTGAAAGAGCAATGTTTCTTTCTGTCTCTTCCCCCCTCTCTTTCCCAGAAAGCTCAGAGTTTTATCAGCTCAGTCTGACTCAAAAGGAGCATTTCCTATAAGATGTATTGCAAGATTATCTTTGCAGCTTTGATAGATTCCTTTAACCCTTACTCCCCTTTTCCCTTCTCTGATGATTCCCTCCTTGTCCACCATCCTCACTACAGAATCTGTACTTGAAAGAAATACAGAAAGATAAAAAATTCCTATAAATTCAACAATAGATTATTTGTTTTTTCATAATCAGTGAGTTTGTACCACATGGAACCCAGGACCTTGTAGCTGTTTGCTTCTGTTTATTATGAGTAGAGCTTTGCCCATGCCTCCCTTCTTTGTCAAGCACTAGGAGTCTTTGCAGACCTTCCTGAACTGATAAAGAAAACTCCCACCAAAAATTATTCCTCACTGCAGAATTACTTAAAAAAAAAAAAAGGAAATTCAAAGTCAGGGAAAAGTAAGACTATTAATTAATAACATGTTATTTTTTCCCCTAATTTTCAACACTCATGTTAAAATTTAAAGATTTTTTTTAAAGATTTATTTATGATTACAAGAACTGGGGTACAGGCCAGAGCGTGGAAGGTGAGAAGATTCACCAGAGACAGAGCAGGGAACAGAACAGGCAGATTGACTGAAATACACTGCTGAAGGGAGCAGCGGGTGAGTCAGGAGAAGTCTGCTGCACCATGTGGGTAACTCCCTGGCTGGGGATTGAACTCGTGCCGCAGAGGCTGTGGACAGCTTCACAGTGCTGCTCTCAACCCTTTGCACCACCAGGGAGGCCCCAAAATTTAAAGATTCTTCACAAGACACTAATATATTTCTAGGAGTAGCAACAAGCAAAGAAACCAAAGATGACAAAGACAGTTTCTAAATAATTTTTAATACAAGGTTAAAAATAATACATGTTAAGTATATATGTTAAAAATATGTATCTATATGTATAGATATGTATATATTCAACTGTTCTCTTTGTAATCACAAAAGTTTTGCATCCTGCAGAGAAAGGCTATAAGATTTTCCACATCAGTCACTCCATAGTGAGAACAAATACGAAAACATTAAATTTTTGCTCTATTTTATTATATTACTAGGTGCTCATTTGTACTGCCTGTCTTCATTGTGACTCTGATTTCTAGCAAACGTGTCTGTATCTAAGCAGTGTATAGGGCAAAGACAATAATTAATGACTATTAGTAATGCTATTTTATTATTAAATTAGATTGTTTGCCAGAGACTTTTAAAAGTCCAGCACCACATTTCATTTTACTAAATTTAGTAAATTATCTCACCTTCCAGAATTCATCATTCTCAGAGTACTTTCATGTAATTCTTACATAGCACGCAAAATAATTCAGTGGGGTAGTTATTCATATTCCCGTTATAGGTGCAAAGGAAGGGAGGTTCACAAAACTGTAGGGGAGAAGACAATGTTTTCCCGCATGGTAATGTTCAATGATATGGCCCTGCAAATTAAACTGACAACAGGCAGATGAGTAGAGGAAAAAGTCATTTATGTACAGGAGAACTCATTCTGAGAATAACTCAGAGATGTAGTCAGCTTTTATACACCATCTCAACAGGTTAAGAAGAGGAAGCAGAAATAGACTTAGGAAAACTAAGCTATTATTTTGCAAAGATATACTGGTTTTCAAGAGAACAAGTGATAAGAAAGTTTGTGATCATGTTTGTCTATACATGAATGAAAGTATTTTACACTTCCATCTGATTTGTGGAATTCCCCTGGAAAAAAAAGGTCTGAAATAGATTTTAATTCTGATTCTCCCTTCTGGGAGTAGATCTATCCCGCAGTGAATTTATGGCAACCTGTTTCCCAGAAGTTGCTGCTCTTAGTCGTATATGGAAGCAGCCTTTTTCCTTCTATTTTTCCTCCTGCCATCTCTCCTTCCCTCTTTCCCCTCAAATATTTTCAGTTTAAAACAATCTCTATGCCAAAATAGCACATGTCAAAGGTGACATACTTTGTTCCTCCTTAGAAGTTAAGTGTTTTGTCTGAGATTAAAAGTAAATTTGTAACATAATCATAAGTGGTCTTCTGACTTCCAGCCCAAAATTCTTTCCACTTCATAAGCAGCAAGCAAGCAAGGGTAAAGGGAAGGGAAAAGACTTATTCTTCAAAATGGACAGTGGCCTGCATCATTTATTCTTATAAGAATATTTTCTTGTTGGCTCCTAGGCTAGCAAAACTTTTGCCACCTGCAGTGCTCATGACCAAGGCTATGTAGTGAGCAAACACTTCCCTGTGGTTACTTCAAGAGTAAGTGAGAAAGCACCACCACACTGTGGGAAAATATCATTCACAAGCTGGTGAATGAAAGACTCAATCTGATGCAGGAAGACTAGGATTATGGATGTTGCTTATTCTACTGCCTATCATGCTTCAGTGTATTCCTGCCTTGTCATCAGCTGTTGTTTCCTCCTAGAATGTTCTTCTCACAAACATAAAGTTGGATCATTACATGACCTTTCTTAAGCCTTTATTGAGCTAGTCTTTCTCAATGATGTCTGCCTGACCACTCTACCTATGGGCACCATGTTGGTGGGTATGGTTGGCAGCATATATGTGAAAAGGTAGAATCCTATATGTCGGAATCATATACAGTGTTGTAAACCAATATTACCTTGATAAAAATTATAAATAAAATAAAATTCTAATTCCCATTTGATACTCAGTCTTCCCTACTTTCATCTACATGTTTTCCATATCAATGATCATGTAGCATAATGCATAAGCTTATTTTTCAATTTTTTTTTTATTTTTATGTAGAAGAACTGGGTGTATGCCAGAGGTGCAGGAGGATGAATAGATTCACCAGAGACATAATGGGGAGTAGAATAGGCAGATTTAGTGGAAAACATCACTAAGCAGGGGGTGGCAGGGAAAGACAAAAGAGGTTGCTGTGACATGTGTGAGTTAGCTCCCTGGCCTGGAATTGAACTCAGGCCGCAAGGGTGATAGAGCGGGGACTTAATTCCTATGCCACCAGGGAGGGCTAAATGTTTTGTTGTTGTTGTTGTGTTGTTGTTTTTTAAATGTTTTTTCTTAATGTCTTTTTCCCACTAGGAGATAAGATAAATGAGAACAGGGACTGTTGCCTTTTACTATTCATCACTGCATTCTAAGTACCATAAGTGCTCAATAAATATTTTGTTGAATTAATCAATTCATGAATGAAGAAGTTGTGAATTTGACAGTTCTATAAAAATCAATTGTTTGAAAGATTAAGACCTCCTGTATGTAATACACAACAAGTGATTTTTATAATGACAATTCTAAAATATTTAATAGGTTTTAAAAGGTTTTTTTAATAAAACTTTTATTGGCATTCAATTTATCACTTCCATATTATATCGGATCATATCCTTTGACACAATGACAATGTGATACAATGGACTATGAATTGAAATAAAAGACAGAACAGCCTTCAAATTTGTACCCTAATGGTTGTAAATAACTGACCCTGGGAATATCGTCCTTTCTCTTTTTTTCCCTAAAATATCTGGCTCCCCTTTTTTTCTTTGTCAGAGAAATTTGGGGGAGATTGTCACCTCACTTTCTTTCATTCCTTTGCTTGGCCCAATAATAAATTGACATGAGAGAGATTTTCAAGAGAAAACACAAATTTAGTTTCATGTTCATGGAGGTCCGTAACATATAGGACATAGTGACTAACCAAAATGCCAGCTTATGTAGCTGTTAGACAAAGAAGCAGTAATTGAGTGAAGAGCAGATAGGACAAAGAAATTATTGAAAGTTTTGATTTTGATAACTAATTTAGCAAGCTAAGCAGTACTTGTTTATACAGCTTCTAGTTCCTGTCTCTAATGATAAGGGTATCTCTCCATCTCTGTAGGGAGGATGTCTTTTGCTGGAGATTTATTTCCTGCTTTCAGGGGACCAGAGAATATGAGAGTCAGAGAAAATTCCTGCTTTGAAGACAAAGGGAGGTTTAGGGTATCATCCATTCATTGACTGTTTCTTTATTTCAAAATAATATGTTTTTTGGCACACTTTGGGGTATTCTGATCTGGGATGTCAATCTTTCTAACCTATTTCAGTTGTAAAAGACTTTATATTCCTTACAAACATATATAGAATTCAATAAAATTATAGATTAACACATCAATAGACAGATAAATCAGAGCACATAAATTTTAAGAGCAATGGAAATTGTAAGTTAAGATAAGCAAGACAAGAGAGCAGGTCACTGCATAGAAGTGTAGTTCTGACAGCCCTGTTCCAAGATCAGATGTGTCACCAAAAACAAAAATGTGTTCAGATTTACACTGTATATTCGTTAAAAGCAGACCCAAGCTAAACATTTATGGATTCTAAATCAAGATTATACATGGGTGCTAACATTATATGTGCAACTATTTTAACATGAAAACCAATTCAGCATTATGCCTTCTACTTTAACAAGATATATTCAAAATGACCAAAAAAAAATTTTTCTACATCTGCATTTCTATCAGTCATTCATCATCTATCATCCACCTACTTATACACTTAAGACCAATGTGACTTAATATTGCAAAATCTCCAAGACAGGAGGTGGAACATTTGTGAATACCCTATTAATTCATGCATTTCTTCAAAACCATCAATTGAAACATGAAGAGAAGGAAGAAAATGAACTCTTGTACTACTGGGAAATACTACTTTATTGTATAAGAGTCTATTATCTAGGGCCTCCCCGGTGGTGCAGCGGTTGAACGCTGGGTTGCGAAGCTGCCCGCAGCCTCTGCAGTGCTGGTTCGATCCCCGGCTGCTCCCCGGCCACCGGAGGAGGATCCCACATGGCGCGCAGACCTCTCCTGCCGCCCGCTGCTCCCCTCAGCAGTGTACTTCGGTCCTTCTGCCTGCTCTGCTCCCCGCTCTGGCTCTGGTGAATTCTCTCACCCTCCCGCGCTTCTGACTGTACCCAGTGCTTGTATAAACAAACAAATAAGTAAATAAATAAAAAAGAAAATAAATCTTAAAAAAAAAAAAAAGAGTCTATTATCTATATTCAAAGATCACACTCTCACTTTGCCTATGTTGAGTATTGGATTATGAGTGACAAAGACACAAGGTATTTTTTTTTTAAGAGAAGTTTTTTTTTTTTTAAGATTTATTTATTTATTTATATAAGCACTGGGTATAGTCAGAAGCATGGGAGGGTGAGAGAATTCACCAGAGCCAGAGCGGGGAACAGAACAGGCAGATTGACGAAATACACTGCAGAGGGGAGCAGCGGGCGGCAAAAGAGATCTGCACACCAGACACAAGGTATTCTTTAAGAAATTTAATTTTGTGTGTTGAGATATAAAGGTCTCACTGACAAGTGAGTCAGAGGTCAGGACACTTGCTAGATTTTGAAAGATCATGTTTGCTTACAGATACCAACATCTCAGGAAAGGACAACTCAGATTAGAGAGATACTCTACTTTGCCTTTAAAAAGACACCTTGAGTGATACCTTTTAGTGATATCCAACCTAATCACTCCAAAAATCTGGCAGATTCAGGGTAGTAGATCTGGGGTAAAGTCTAGGAATATGTGGTGTTAAACATCATCAAGGATGATTCTGATACTTGCTAATGCCACAGTGTACAACATCCTTCATGTTATTCCTGTATAATAATTCAGTAGATACGTTGACTTAGGATTTTTCTAATTCAGAAATTAGAGCTAATAATGTTACTCCTTATGTGTTAGTGCTTTAAATATGTTCACAAAAGAAGTATGTGCAATAAAGAGCAGGCATTCCACAAAGGTTAATTGAATTTGTATGTCTGAAGTCTGTGCATCTCATTAGATTTTAGGATTTGGATTATTTATGTTTCACCTTTTCTTCTACTGATGGATGAAAATTAGTTTTAGACCCTTATTTACAGCATTTGGTTACAGGAAGTTTCTTCTTTTTGAAAAGTTGGAGTAAAAAAGTAAAAACTCTAACTTACATTTTATATGTAGCTTTTTCATTGAATCCCAGTTCCTCACTCATAAACCTTTCTATACATATGGCATCATAATTTAATCTGATTTTAATGTTCCATAAAAATTTTTATTATAAATCCCACTGATATTTTTAATCAAAATTAGATACACATAATCAAAAAAGTTGAGCCTGTCATGAATAATCTTCTTCAGATATAATCTTGATGTATTTGGATAAAGGATTCCTGTTTTCTGTAAAATATATTTTACATAAACCCTTTCTTGTGGGAATAATGATATATATATTTTTTTCTGTAAAATGTTTTCTATTTAATAGTACATTAAGACAAATTTCTGTGTGTATTCATGTTATTGTTTTCATAAACATTTTTAATGACTGCATTATAACCAACTGTATAGATGCTCTAGATATATTCAAGTAATACCAACTGTTGGACAATTAGATTTTTTCCTTTATAAAGAATGCTAGTTGAATATGTGCATAAATACACCTTATTAGGCTAAATAGCAAGAGAAATTGCTGGAGGTGTCCAACGTTTTTTAAAGTCAGAACTTAAAATGTATGCCCAACTTTGAGAATAATTTTTTGTATGATAAGTGACAAATGACACATCATTGTGTGATTTGCATAACTTTAATGGTTACTGAAGCAATATTTGTCTTTATCAATCATTCTTATATTTTTTTCTTCTGTGAATTAACAGATATCTTTTGTTCATTAAAAACGTATTGTTCAGTGCTTTTTTATATCTTAGTTTTATATTTTAAAATGCTTACTTTATTTGATTAATGCCAAACTAGGTAGAATTTAAGTATGAGGAGAGCAAGTAATATTTGGCCTCAGGTCTTATTTCTTCAGTTAATCACCCCACAGTGCACCCACTGGTTACCTAGTCACCTAAACCTTTTGCGCACACACTGATTACAGTAGCAGGATCCACTTATATAGCCTTTAAATTGGGTTTGTTTGGTTTTTCTTTGTATATCACCTGCATTTCCCATTAAATTAGAACTTAAAATGAGCTCTCTGCAAAACAACTTACAGACAAAAGTTTATATGGTAGCAAAACAAAATACATATTTGGTGGGCATAGCTCCTGATGTGGCTAATAGACTTGCTAAATCTGAAGCCATCTGACCAATGCTGAAGTCTTTATTTGTTCTGATTGGTCCAGGACGGTAGGAATAGCTGTATCTCCTGGGCGGTGGGTCTGGTGCTCTGTGCTCCTGCTGCGTGATTTGGTCAGACAAATTTGACAGGACCAATTTCTCAGGAGTAATTCAATCTGACACAGACTCCAAGATTAAATTTCAAGATAAGAAAGTTTAAATTGACTTCAAACTAGACAATATTTTTAATCCAATAGATATTAACAGAAAATGTCACTGAAACCTTACTATTTTCTTTCTATTATTTACAATCATTTAAATTTTACATTATTTAAACTTGCTGAGCCTTAACTTCTTCATCTACAATATGGGATGGGGGAAATAAAATTTAAATTCTAGGATATTTTGTATTACATTAAATTATGTACTTAAAATACTTCAAACCCTGCCTAGGTTATACTTACTTTTTTTCCCCCAATAGATGGAAGCGGTCACCAATGAATTTTAGGATCCAATTTCAGATCTAATATAAAATATAGAGTAACTAATGTAGTTTTAGAACTTTTTATGATGTCTTCAATAGAGATAAGAGACTGCAATACACATTAAAACTTCTTAAATATTTCTTCTACCATCTTTCTGTACAAGAATTTTCTCTGTGACTTTGTTAAGAAAAAAGTAGCCTTGTGTAAAACACCAACTCGACAAGGGGCATTAAGTAAATGGGAAAAGATTTTTCCATTTCATCCTAACAGTGCTCTACTACATGCAATTCATTGTCAACAAAATGATGTCCATGACCTATTATTTCAACTGAATAAATAAAAGACTTTCAAGAAGATTCTTTTCACTGAAATCTTTTTTCTGAATATTCTGTTCAAACATCCGTATGGTTGTCATTAAGCTAAAATAATTTGTACATGTTGTTCTTGCAAACAATTTTATAAAGTTGTAAACTTTCACATTTAAGGTTGGACTGGCAACCTATAACATAGAGTTACATTTTAAATGGGTGGTTTCAATAGGATACTTTTTCTTTGAAACCTAAAGTTGTAGCTTCCCAGAATTTAGGAAACAGCTTTAATCAGTTACTTTTTCTCTTGCTTAGTTTAGTTCATTCAGCCTCCCCTTTCTTCTGCATTGACATTCCCATAACTTATTCATCTTAGGGTGGTTTTGCTGACTCAGTACCACCTTCAGCTTTCCTTGCTGTCAATCATTGACACGTCCAAAGAAAAGCTGACTTGGTAGAAGATAAAAATGCTTCTTTAGATGTTTAGCTTTACAGTATGTGGGTTGGGATTGAAATTAGAATAGGTTTACAAAATACGATGGTATAAAAATTAAGTAATGAAAAAGAAAATCTACAATCTTAATAGAAGAAAAATTAAGAGATGAGGTATGATGGTTAAAAAGGAGGAAAATAAAATTAGAAAAAAACTAGGATAACAAAAGGGACTAAAAACAGGAAAGAAGAAATCCTATTGATATTGTTATAATGTGGCATGGGCGATCCTTTGGATTATCCTATCAATTATGAAGCTTTTTTCTCCTTGAGAAATGAAGCAGTTGGAATTCTTTGTTAAGTCAAAATAGTAACAAAGGTTGTAACCTCTTTGATCAATAGAAAACTAGCTTTCCATAAAACAGATTTTCCATTGATTGGTGACATTTTCATTAATGAATATGCAGGCCGTTCACTCACTACACATCAACGTACACTCAGAATAGGATTTTCTTCATAGTGGTCACTCTTGGCCTTTGTGTAAAAAAGGAACTGTGAACTGTCTCATTGTCATGTTTCAGTAAGTCCTAGAGGAAGACAGTTGTCTAGTAAAAGTCTTAGAATTTTGTCTGTGCTTAAGAATGCACATTAGTAATTGTAGTATAGAATAAATCTTGTTTCTAGTTTGCTCTAGGATAATTCACCCTTAGGTATATAACAATAT
This sequence comes from Talpa europaea, assembly GCF_964194135.1. Taxonomy (NCBI): domain Eukaryota; kingdom Metazoa; phylum Chordata; class Mammalia; order Eulipotyphla; family Talpidae; genus Talpa; species Talpa europaea. The sequence goes on from NC_140076.1 coordinate 97,417,096, forward strand.
TCCCTGCCCTTTGTCAATGGCTTTCAACCCAGGAGGTATGAATAATTTTACAATAATTCACCAGATGACAGTTCTGGGTTCAGTGTAAAAACAATCTCTCACATAGCTGTGCCTGTGTTTGGCTATGCATCCTGGTAACCAATACTACATAGCGGTGTCTGGGGGGAGAATAACAATTAATAACGTGGACATTTGGTAAAATAACAGTTATTTGATTTCTGTAGAAAAATTTATTATCACATACATGCTATTTGTCACTTAAGCATAAAGCATAGTCATGCAGCGGTTCTTTGTAGCATTATGCATCTATTAGAAGTGTACAGCAAAAAAAGAAAATAGAGATATACAAATCTGAGTGTATGCATACTCAAATGCTACATACTTTGTTCTTAAAGGGCAATTTATAATCCATTGTACATTACTGTCTAAACTGGAAAGTTCTCTGCTCTAGGATTACTTTAGATAGTGTGAACCAGTTGCCAAAGTCTTCTGCTGTGAGGCTTAACCTTAAATACCATTGAATATATTGCATGAAACCAGTGCTGGCAGCAAATATTTATTTGCAAATTTAATAATGTATTTTAGGTAACAAACGCATTTGTTACTTGAAAAGAGCTGAGGGGAAATGAGTCTTAAACAGTTCTCTAGCATAACTTTAGATTTCAGCTATGTTGTTCAGCACTACTGTGTGTGTCTTTATGAAATTTGCATCAGTGTTGTTATTGTCCCTGATGCCAACCCCCATTGTCATCCATATCATTTTAGTGCTAATATAATAATGTCAGATGGTTTAAATAGCCCAGAGGTTTTGGTGGTCAATTATTTGTGAAATGTTTTATTTCAGTCTTTTGGTGAAAGAAAATGTTTTACCATAAAGTTGATCTAGATCTTCAGTTTACTCATGAGTTTAAATGGAATTGCAGGGGGCAGATGGCCTCCAGTCTAGAGAATCCAGGATACCAGCAGCAACAGAAATGGAATTATCCACAATCTACTAGAGCCTATGTTGCAGTTGACCTCAGGCCGTGGATCACATACAACAATTGGAGGTGAATGCTAGAAATGTATTACATGATCCTATACTGTAAAATTTGCAAAGTAGATTATGTTGGTATTTTTTTTTCATAAAGTGGTGTTCCTAAAATGTATAAACCACTAAGCCTTATTTACCTGTAGGCATTTGTAGCTAGATGGATGGATGGATGGAGTTAATACACGATCCTATAGTACTTAGGACATAAAATAAATTTTCTTCTCTCTCTGCCAAAGAAGGTAGTTTGCTTATAGAGGTCTGTGATAGTCAAAGTTCTTCATAATCATAACTTTATTTTTTAAAGATTTATTTTTATTTATTTATACATACGAGAACTGAGATGTAAGCCAGAGGTGTGGGGGCGAGCGGAAGGGGGAATGAGAGAATTCACCAGAGACAGAGTAGGGAGCTGAACAGGCAGATCTACTGAAATATACTGCTTAGGGGAGCAGTGGGCGGGACAGGAGAGGTCTGGTGCACCATGTGGGTAAGCTCATGCAGCAGTGGCTGCCAATAGCTTGATAGTGCTGAGACATTAACCCCTGTGCCACCAGGGAGACCCAGAATCATAGCATATTTAACAGGAGGTTTGTTATAATGAATTGCTTGACATGATTGCAGGGACAGAGGAGTCCCTTGATTATGGAGTCCCTTGATTATGCAAGCTGGAAACCTAGCAAAACTGGTGAAAATCCACTCCCAGTCATATAAATAAGAGTCCAAGACAGAAGATAATATCCCAGCTCAAGCAGGCAGGCATTTTTATTCTATTCAGATTTTTAGTGGGATGATCCCCACCCACATTGGGGAGGAAATCTATTTTTCTGAGTCTGTCAATTCAATGCTAATCTCATCCAGAAACATCCTCACAGACACACCCAGAAATAAATTTTAATCAGGAGATCTTATGGTCTAGTCAACTTGACACATAAAATAACCATCACAAGAGTGCTGTAGGAAATGAAAAAAATTGCTACCATGACTTTATACACTAAAAAGTGTCCATCATTTCCAGGTTCTCAAGCTTCTGAAATTGTCATTTTAATGTTTTCCTCAGTCTTCTGTTTATAACTCTCATTTCCATTTATTATTTTCTATTTTCAAGTGATTATTTTTTGTCACATGGAGTAGTTGTTAATTGTTTATGTCTTAGTGGTAGTTTTATGGTTTAGTTGAAACAACTTGGAAACACCATTAGTGATCTTACTGTAGATTTTTACTGTTCCTTAAGAAATATGCACATGCCATTAATACCTATAAATAATTTAGGAAAGTCATTGATAATTGGGGATTAATAGACTTTTTAATTTATTTTGTACTGCTAGGAATAAGTTTCAAAGCAGTTGAAAGCTGTTGAACTGGCAGATAAGGGCAAGAATTTTCTCCAGAAGCCCAGTTCTTCCTTCCTCTGGCTTTTGCCTGCCTCTTTTAATCTCATCTTTGCTTACTACCTTCCTTATATCTTATGTATCAGTGATATCGAACTACCTATAGTGACCTGAAAATGCCAAAGTATTATATGCCTTCATTACTGTACCATGGTGTTTCTCTTCGCCTCAGATCCCTTTTCCTTTCTTGATTGCCTGGTAATCTTCCATTCATCATGGAAAATCTCGCTTTCTGAAATTTTCTCTTATTTCTGTAGCTTTCAAGACAGAGTTAATAACTCTCTCTGCTCCTTCTATCCTTTATATGCACCTTCACACTGCCAATAATGACATTATTTATTTATGAATGTACTCTCCACTTATAGACTGAAAACTCCTTGAGGACAGGGCCAGTGTATTATTCATCAGCTTCACCTGAAACAGCCAGACACTTCAATACATACTTATTGAGCAGAACCACTTGTATCAAGGTGTTCATAAAATAAAAAATTGCTCTCTTTCCATCTCTTTGCTTTCTCACTTCAAAAACTAGAATCAGAAGTCTTCAGTTGCTAGTAGAGTGAACTGATTTTTACTACCTTTCAGATATTACCTAAATTAAAGATCTAGAGATTTGAGTTCAGAGAAGTACCTGCCTTCAGTATTGACTGGATGTGCTTAGAGAGCTTTCCACCATCATGGAAATAACTCAATTAAAATTGCTGCTAATATCAATTGAAGGTCTTTGTAATAAAGTGACTTAGTCCTTTTTTTTTTTTTTTAATGCTTAGCTACTGACAGTTTTTAGGCCTCATTCTGCCCTTTTCTCTGCTCCATCTTTGGACAAGCTGATACAAAAGCCCTGGTGCATCTCCTTTGGTGCCTCTAGGAATTTCAAACCTTGTACTTGAAAAAACTCAGCCTGACCCCACCTCCTAAACACCATGAAAACCCCAAGCCACCTGTTTTTCCCCCTGCTCAGTCAAGTCATTTTTGGACCTGTTTACTTTCTCCAGAAAATTTAATTCTGTAAATAAAACTTTTCGTACCATCTTGATGTGTATATGATACTAGCAGTCTCGGCATTCAAATCAAATTTTATATGGAAGCCCATCCTGATTCTGTGGGGCATCTACATAACTGAGTCTCTATGAAATTCACCAATTTTACATATTACATCTCATTTCCTTTTTCATTTTCTTTCTTATGTTCTTTTTGAGCAGGGTAATGGACTTGTGTATTTTAGGTACATTTCAAACTAATGACATGGGTTCTAGTAACTTCCTGGCTGTCAAGCAGGGTCACACAATTGACCATATGCTTGTGGATTAAATCATAAGGTGGAGTAGCCACACATTACAACATCCAATTACAGCTGTTAACTGTCTTTCATAATCACCTTTATTTTCAAAGGAGAAAATGAATTATTGAATAAGACCCCTAGTAAATATTTTTTATGCTTGAATTCATTAGACTCCATAAAACAACACAATTTTTAGTAAAATCCTAACATTCTGGTATTTTATGTTAAAATAAGCAAATCACTCTTTTCCCCCAATATTTTCAAAGAAGATCAAAATACACTTAGAATATTCCAGTGTTTGAGATTTGGTTTTCTGAGGTAATTTTTTTCCCCAGATTACACTTCAGTGTCTGATATTTCAATAGCTTAGATTTGATTCAAGTCTCATTTACATTAATTGACTGTGTACCTTGTGCTGGATTGTATCATACATGTATTATTTTATTAATTTCCTTGTTTGAATTGAGGTCAATGTGATGTGGCTATTAAGGAGTGATTTTAATTAGTTTCCACATCCATCTCCAAAATGTCTTGTCATTTCCACCTCACTTTCTTAAGAGATATGAATCTAGAATGAAATCGCCCAGTAACACATCCTTTTTCTTAAGAGGGCAATCTTTTAAATTTAAATGATTCTTGTAGCTAGAATGAGATCTTCTTGAGGTCAAAGAGTCCAGATAATTTGAAGGATAAAATGTAGCAAGGAAGCTGAGTTTGGCAGTTTAGGTCTACAAAATACTAATCTGCTTTATTTTAAGTTAGGACAGTCCTATTTCTGCATGAGCTCCTATCAGAATATACAGTCTGAGCCATAGGAATTGCTCTGAGCTTTCCAATTGAAAATTATAAACCAGCAGCAGAGAGCAGTATGGAGCCATTTTTAAACCAGAGAACCAGAAGGCGCACCACAGAGCCCAGAAAGGGTTGGGGGAAGGGTAGGAAAAGGTCCAAAAGCTGTCCAAGGTCTTGATTACCTTTTCTTTATATATGCTTTTCCCCCCTGTACAGGCCCATGTTTTGGATGAAAATTTATATACATATATTTCTTCCTCCTTACTTGCTTTTTTTTCCCAGTAGTGTACTTTTTAAAAGAAGATTATATATGTGTATATAATTTTTTTAAACTAGTTCTCAACTTTATTTAGAAAGAATGAATATTGAACTAAGTTGTCTTGGCTGCAGTGCAATTCCATGCAGGATATATTAATCTACATTTCCTTTGCAGCTTGGATATCCTAGCTTTCACATTCTTAGACAAGCTTATAGATACAGCGTATCTACATGCTGATTTCTTCTAATATTTTCTCTTCGATTTCCCTTGGTAACTCTTTGAGTTAGAGGATGTTATTGTATTGTTGATCTCAGTTTGGCTAAATTTCTATCCAATTTCAGTCAGAATCAAATGCAGTGTTTGAAGAGTAAGCAGAACATGTGAACATAAAAAGCACTCTCTCTGGCCCTGTCATATTGTCTGCAGATGAGTGTGCCTTCATTTAATTAAATGTTCTTTTTATATATATATATATATATATATATATAAACAGAAACATTTATTTATGCCAGTGCCCTGTCCACAAATGATATAAGCTGCTGCTCTTATTTCCCACCATCATCACAAAATGCCAACCTTTGAGTCACATTAGCCTTGGGCATCTAATATAGGTGATCTTTTCAAAAAGCCAGGGCCTTTCTTTCCTCTTTTCAAAGTCTGTCTGGTTGATTACCTCTGTGTGTTTTCTCTATGTGTATGGACAGATAGGGAGCATTAGTGTCAATGAAAATGGGGGCTCTGAAAATCTAGATGAAGCATTTTTCATAATGAAACTCTCCTGTCTGGTGCTTAGTTTATTGCTCTCTTGATTACCAGGCATTGTTTGGCCAGGGGTGGGTTGGGAAAGTCACTAGGCTCGTCATTTCCACGGGGGAATCTTAAATAACAGCCTGAATTTTTCAGCAATGGGAGGGAATTAAAAGGTTATGTCTCTCCTTAAGGCCACCTTCTGACCATGTAAACACTGGACAGCTTTTCCAACAAGTGAATTTTTTAGAACAAAAACAGATCATCTCTTCAGGCACATGTAGTTGGATTTTAAAGAATGATGCCATGGCATTTTTCTTTCAAGAAGGTTAAACTCATAAGATTATATGAAAACACTCATTTTACCCCTGCTAACCTGTAAAGATTTCATTTTGCTTCATTTATCTTCTCTCTTACCCTATGCTAAACCATCCCTGGCTTCGATGAAAGAATCATGTCTCCATTCATTTCCTATCTTGCTGAATTGCCTTCACATTTCCTATCATCTGCACATAATCCTATTCTCTCCATTACTGTCTTAATACCAAGAACAGCACAAGATAATGGATAGGCACTGTAATAACAGCGTGGCCTGTAGGAGCCCCTCGAGGGAAATATCTTTGATGCTGGTGGAATATTAATGCGTCCTAGGTCCCTGATCTTCCTCTTTCACTTCATCTTCTGTTTTCTAAACTACATAATGACTTTCATATACATGACAAAAGCATTAGAACAGAAAAAGCCTCATTGATGAGCAGCAGGGCTTTGTGATATTAAGGAGTCCTATTCTTACTTCTTTGTACAATTTTTGACCACCATCTGAGACTGTATGTGCAGGTAATTTCCAATTTGAATAGCTACTAGTGTAAAGAAGCATAATCATATTGTGTTAATGCAAATGTCCATCAAAGGCTTGGCATGAAGATAAATTAAAATATAATTCTTCAATAATGCATTAGTCCATAGGATGATTTTGGACAGATTAAAAACAAACACCTTGATCTCACTTAGACAAGTGGCGGATTGTTTCCAGGGAGGCTAATCATCAGCAGATTATGAATGGGCCAGTAAATCAAAGCCGCCTACATTAAACCTTGTAGATCAGGTTATAGTTACAATTTGTTGTACATAATTTTCCAATAAAAGGGAAAGAATTGATTTTTTTGTTAAGCATACATGTTATAGCCTAGGAAAATTCAGTAGCAAATAATAGAAAATGTAATGTCGGGGGGACACTTGTTAATGGCAAGAGCTTTTGACTGTTTGCAGTGAGGGCAGCTTCCTTAGTCACTGGGAAGGAGCCATAACTTTCAAAACTTTACCTTCTTTCCTATTTTTGTTTACCTTTTCCCTTTTTTGGCTTGTGGCCATTGTATTATTTGCAAATGTGTTTATGAGAAAGTTAAAAAGCTTATGAAAAGTGTGTGCATCCAAGCTATCCTGAAAAGAGATAAATAGAAAATGCCCCTGACATTTTCTTGAGCCTTTAGGAGAAAGATCAGAGATTTTCTGTGTGAAGAAAGTTGTTTGTGGAGACTTTTTCTCGTGTGGCTGGTTTTCCTTTTACTTAAATGCTGCAATGAAGACTGAGGTCTGAACTTCTGTTTGCTGAACATAATACTTTTAGTAATTCTGTAAAAAGGCCATTGGTTAGGGCTATAGTTTTTTGTTTGTTTGTTTGTTTGTTTGTTTGTTTGAGTCAGCAAACATGGAATAAGCATTACTTTCTTCCAGGTTCACTATTAGGCAGTTGATCACTAACGATGACCAACAGAGATGTGTCCCTCCTGCTCTCAGGCACCTCAGTCTAGTGTCCAAAGGATAAAAGCCATAATCATTTATTTATTAGGCAAGGACCTATCATGTCGCAGAGCCTGTATTAGATAGTGAAGGACATCAAGTTAAGTGACACCAGTTCCTTCTCCCAAAGCATTTTCATTGATAAAAGAGGCTCATGTGTGTACCTATAGTTTTAATTAAGGTTAAACCTAAGAAGTGTATTTTTTTAAAAGATTTATTTTTTTTATTTATACAAGCACTGGGTACAGTCAGAAGCGCAGGAGGGCGAGAGAATTCACCAGAGCCAGAGAGGGGAGCAGAGCAGGCAGAAGGACCGAAGTACACTGCTGAGGGGAGCAGCGGGCGGCAGGAGAGGTCTGCGCGCCATGTGGGACCCTCGCTGGTGGCCGGAGATGGAACCGGTGCTGCAGAGGCTGTGGACCTCTAGTGCTTAACCTAGTTGAGCAGCCTAGTGCTCAACCACTGCGCCACCAGGCGAGGTCCCAAAAGTGTGTTTTTAAGAGAGGTAAAATAAATTGCTGGGTGCAGGGGAGAGGAACTTCAAGTCTGCGGAATTAGTAGCAAGGAAAGATTTGTGGAAAAGATGCCATTAGAAGGATCTGTAGTATTTAGATCCAGTATATTTGGCGGGAAAGCCAAAGGAATTTAGGTGAGGCAAGCAACATGAACAAAAACATGAAATTCATGTTTCAGAAATTGATTTGAATGGATGAGGAGGAAGAAGATAGTGGGGGATATAATTCTTTGAAGCCAGATGATAGAATGTCAAAGAATCAGTACATTTTCAGTCAGCAAAGGGGCAATTTTGAAGGCGATCCTTCACTAGAGTGTAATTAGCAGCTGATTAATTTGGCCGTGTTGTGTAACTTATAGAGAATAAAGGAGAGGCCTAAGCTGGGATAACCAGTCAGGAAGTCTCCAAAAGAATGCAGTTTAGACCAGGGATCTAGTGGAAGAATTAAATGCAATGATGCCAAATAGTAGCAGTCAAATGAAATACTCTTTCATCATCAAAATGTAGAAATGTAGTAAATGAATGTAAAGTCAACCAGGACTCTAAGAAAATGATATCGACGGCAGTAGTTCTGGCATTTTTCTGTGAGTTGCTCTTTGTGAAAATCAATTGTGGGATGAGTGGGGGGTTGAGCCTTTATAGCACATGGGAAACGTTTTCTCGTCAACAGGTTGTACATCTCTTGGCACTAGGGAGAGACTTTCCCACTTTCCCCAGGAGTGCTGGTTTTCTGTATTAGATGTCTAATACACAGTCTTAATTCTGTTTATAAAGCTTCATACAACTTTAACTTGGTAGCTATATAAGGACCTTCAATTGAGGGAGTAGACCAGAGATAATCTAAAATGTACATCTCTGAGTTGAGAACGGGTGCCTATACAAACCTATTACATCGTCCTCTGACCAATTTAAGTTCATTTAAGGTAGTGCAGTGATTGCTATTTTGATGGCTTGGAACTGTGGAAGAGGGTAATGATGGGTTGGGGTAGTGAGCCCTCTTCAAAACTCCATCTAAAGGAAGAAAAGTTATTTAACATGCAACTTCAGGGCCTTGAACTCTAGAAACTGGAGGCTATCACTTTAAAATCCACTTGGGACTCTTACTGTATTTACTTGATATTTTTCTCCTTACATGTGCTGCTTGTGACCTCAAGAGACATCATTAGCAATATGTGTGATAGTAAAACTAAATTCTTAATACTATGCAAGGTATTTTCAACCACATTTGATGGCAAAATGTTCCCCAAATGTTTCATTTTTAGCAACACAGGCTTTCATTTTTAGATAGCTTGGCCTCTCCTGCTTCCATGAAATTAGAGTGATAAGAAGGACTGGCCATTCACTTTTGAATGAGAGAACACCCCTGTTTTCCCCCTTGAGTATAGAGAAGTTAGCCGTGGTCTGGAGACTGCTCTCTGTGAAAGACACATTCTCTCTCTGTCTCTCTCTCTTTCTCCAGCCCTCTCTCTCCTCTCCCCCTCTCTTTCTCTTTTTCTCCCCCACCCCATTTCCTGCCACAGGGCCTCTGGTTTTGGAGAACACAGTATAAATATCCTTATTTTTAAAATGAGGAAGCTGATTTCAAAATAGTTACAGTTATATGCTCAATAAGTGATTGAACGTCTATGATCCAAGATCATTGACTCCACAGTAGATGTGGAGTTCCTGTAGCCACTACCCCATCCTTCTTCTCAAACCAAGCCAATAGATTTATTCCATGACCCACTCTAGGATCATGACCTGCAGTATGAAAAATAGTGAACTAGAATATATTCAGGACAAGGTGACAGAGTTGATGAATGAGATGTTAGAATTCACATCATTTGGAGAATGACTAATAGAGCTGGTGTTATTAACTCAGAATGATTTGCAATATTCTTGAAATCTTAGAAGGGTTTTTTGAGGGTGAGAGATGTTTAGAATTGTTCTTTGTGATTTAGAAGGTAAGGCCAATTTCATAGGTAGGAAAGATCCATAGAAGAAACCAAGGTTTTAATTAGAATCACAGAGTTTTCTAATCATTATATCTGTCTAAAATGACAATGGGGTCACATGTGAAGATATGAGTTCTCCTTCATTCCACTAGTTATTATTAAACACCAGTCAATTTTGCAAGCTACAAAAGATAAACCCTGTGCCCTCATGGAATTTCCATTCTAGTGGGGTGAGACAAATAATAGACAGACAAGGTGAGTATAAGTGCATACCTAAGTAAATATATAAGTGAATAATGTTGGTACATTGTGATAAATATTATGAAGGTGGTGAAATTATATAAGGTAGCAGTGATTCAGGGGGAGTGCTAATTTATGAATTTTAATAAAAAATTTTTTGTTAAGGTGATATTTGAGCAAGATTCTCAAAAAAGTGAGGAACATAATCCTTTGCTATTAAGGAGAAAATTACGACAGGCAAGAGGAATAACAATTACAAAGCCTTGAGCTATGTGCACTTGGTAGATTTGAAGAATAAGAATTAGAGATTTAGGCAGGGAGAAGGCATGGTAGATTATATAGGAGCTTCTAGGTAAAGATGTAGAATTACTGGAGTAAAAAGGGAAGGAATTTGAGCAGAAAAAAAATCTCTGTTTCCCTGTGTTAAACAATATGTGATTAATAAACCTAACAATGTTCAGGGAAGAAATGTAGGCTTAATGCCAAACTAAAGGGAGACTCTTAAAGATACTTTTTGCATTGGAATCCAATGTTCTTACATGGACTAAAAATGGACTTGAAATGATTGGTCACTGCTATGTAACTCAAAAGTGGCCAAGCCTTGGAAGTTAAAGATCTGTCTCTTAGTCTTAATGACTAAGTCTGACCCCTTACATCTGTTGAATAATAATAAAAAAATAGGCTAAACTCTTTTGAGACTCTGCAGTTTAAAAGAATGTTTCAGTTTAAGTGAAATTATTTTAGAGTTTTTAGTAAAAAGCATCAAATTTTGTAAACACTGATTTGATCATTTTTGAATGTTTTATATTTAAGTCCTTATTCTTTATTTTCTGTAGTGGCATATGGAAAAGCATATATCCATGGGTAGGCAGAAGAGTTTAGTAAATTTAATTTAGAAAAAAAACCCCAAAGTGGAAAGTCCTTGGATTTGTGTGATGCCTTGTAGAAAGGAAGAGTGTGTTCTCTTCCGAGAAGAGACATGACTACTGAGAAAAAAACGTGTCTCTTATTTTTCCCAAATGAAAATGGTCCCTTGCCCCTTGAAAACACTTTATGTGAACTTACGACTTCATAATATATGAAAAGTATTCATTCCTTTATCATGCATATCCTCTGATGACTTTAACCAACCTTCCAATTTGACATTAAACCCATTCTATTTTCAATTCATACTCTCATATCTATTATCTTACATAAAATCTGTATTAATAGGTGAAGATGCTATTTGACTCTTCAGTGTTAGTACAGTCTATTGCGTTTTTTTCCCAAGAGACATAACCTTGTTTACTGAACTTCAAAAATAAATGTGACCTCTGCTGGATAGTTTCAACACATCCAAGTGTGATGTGATTGAGGCAGATGGGATGAGTGGAAACCGGTTCACAAGATAAAAGGTTACTTCTCACTCATATTTTACCTTCATCATTTTTCTTTTCCATAATGAATCCACAGAACTCCTGCTGCAGCCAGGAAAACTTTAGAAAATACCATATGTTTCTGATGACCCTACTAAACTTCTTAGTATTTTAAAACATATTTTCCTTGTAACTATTTCTGTGTTATTTCAAGTTCATTGATATGCTATTTAGCTGATGCTTATATCACAGTCTGTATCATAGCTTAGCCTCAAAAAGAACTTACAAAATATAATAAAATTTCATAGACTTACCTGTTCAGGGTCAAGAAAGAAGCTAATTGTTCAGTATACATGTTTTCTCTTAATATAACATGTATTCTTAGAATTGATAGGAAAAGATATAAAGTTACATAAGTATGCCAGATAAATAGGAATGTGGTTTGAAAGTTCTCCACCTTTCCCAGGCTGTCTTTAAATGACTTTTTGCTATTTCTGTAGATAGGTCACACATTAACTCATTTTACTTTCAGATGTGTAAAAAATTATGCGTGAACAAGTTCTCCAAGTTATAGATAATGTAAAGTAACAATTGTAAGACACTGTATTTAAAGCTGATAATGAAAAGTCTATCTTTTCAAACAAACTTCATCCACCCAGTTTCATAGTATTGATAGAAGTTCTAGAGTAAAGAATATTCAAGTAAGTGTATAAGCCTCCAATATTTTTCCAGTAAATATTCAGTCCCGCAATAAGTGCTTTTTAAAACATCTAGTTTTCACCCAACACTGTGCTAGGTAACAGGAAATATATCTAGGGCACTTAAAAATCTAGCTGAAAAGACTATTGAATAATTCAAAATGGTATATAACCAAGTAGTTAGTGACTGACATGAAAACCATGGGTTTTCTAGAGTCTAGCAATTTTCTATTCCCCTCCCCACTTGCAGTGTGGAAGAAGAAACTAAAGTTCCATGACCTGATAGGATCTTCTCAAAGTTATATCCTACTGAGCATGAGTGGAGAACTAGATTCTATTGAGTTTTAACTCACTCTACAGTACTCATCTCTCAAATTCAAAGAAAGAAAATATAAATAGTTTGAGTTAGCTAAAAAATAGGCATATGACGGAATTAAAATCAGTAGACATATCATATATTCCAAATGAGATATGCTATTTTTTTCATGAGTCCGTTCCAACTTTTGATAGCACCATGATGCAAGGTATTTGGCAATTAACGAATTAGTCATATATAATGTACTCGTAATTGATGTCTTGGTGCATTTATACTTTTTTCACCTATATTTGTGTGAAAATGAGGGTGAAGTTTTGTTGCCTTAGAGTGCTTTCATTTATCACTTTCCAAATTTTTCTGTTTCTCTCAACTTTCAGAAGAATCTTTCATCAGTTATTTATGATCTAAGGAAATTTGTTCATTTTTGATAATTTTGCCCTTCATTTCTATTGGGCATATTCAAGTTCAGAGTGATCACATATATCTTACGGTTTCTAAGATTTTCTAGGTTTTAAATTTTTTGTATGGGAGTATAATTCTAAAATTATTTCCATGTAAAATGCCATCCCTTGAATTGTTCTATTTAATTTAACAACTACCTTTAATACAAAATGTTTTTGCTACACATTCTTTTTTTTTTTTTTATAATTTTATTTTATTTATTTATTTTTTTTAATAGAGGCATGCTTTTTATTTATTTGTTTGCTGGTTTGTTTGTTTTGTTTATACATGCACTGAATACAGTCAGAAGCGCGGGAGGGTGAGAGAATTCACCAGAGCCAGAGCAGGGAGCAGAGCAGGCAGAAGGACCGAAGTACACTGCTGAGGGGAGCAGCGGGCGGCAGGAGAGGTCTGCACGCCATGTGGGACCCTCCTCCGGTGGCCGGGGAGCGGCCGGGGAGCAGCCGGGGATCGAACCGGCGCCGCAGAGGCCGCGCGCAGCTTCGCAACCCAGCGCTCAACCGCTGCGCCACCGGGGAGGCCGCTACACATTCTTTATCCTTTTCCAGACAGAGTTCTAAGTTGATACTCAGATTCATTTACTTTAAATAATAACAGATTATGATCTATATAAGTATATATTTATATGAATGAACCATGGTCTACTTTGTCAAGAGAGATAGAAAGCTATTCTTTATAAGTCTTTCATGCTCAGTCTTATATACCATGATGTTTTTGTCAAATAATTCCTAAACTATCAATATAGATGTATATGCAAGCATTTGACATTTGGTGAAGTCTGTTTTATTGTTCATAAGAGTTTTCCATGAACATTTTCTCACATAATGCCTTGCGGATTCGTGTTTTCATTTAAGTGTCTCCAAAAATATTTCTTTATGAATTAACTAATAGGTAATATATATTTACTTAATTATTTCATATTTTCTTAAGATATATATATACATACAGTTTTTAGAGTCCTTATAGTTCATTTGAAAATCAGAACCCAGAACTGGTATTAGGTGCTATCTAATCTATCTGACTGCTTTAAGCTGTTACACTTGCTGTTGCTCCATAGAGCTTAAGTGACTCTCGATTCAGGTGCCTTCATCTTAACCTTGGTCCTGAACCACTTTTCTAAAACCACTGTGACACTTATCTGTTCCCCCAGCTTATATTTTGTGATTACATTTACCCTTTAAGATGTTATCTTATTTTTCTGAAACTTTGTGTCTCTCCCTAAGCATGCTTTAAATTCTCCCTTGCAGACTCCAATCATTTAACTAGGTATTGTTCCCTTTAGTAGAGTTGGCCCCCACATCAAAAGTGGGACAGAGTGAGATTTATTTAAAGTAAAAATTAAACCCCAGCATATGACTGGGGTATCACAATTGTGGTATTGAATAGATATTAGGACTTTAGTTTCCTTTGTCCTCTGCTTTTTCTATGAACCTCCTTCACCCGTACCCCACCCCCTCACCAGACAGAATAATTCCAAGCATGCCAACTGTTACATGTGGTCCTGAAATTATCCTCTGGGAGGAGCATGGCATTTGGAGATGGTGGTCTCCTTAGACAGGTGTTTCCATAGTTCCCTGAAGCATCTGAATTATGACATTTCTATTTCTTCTATAACTCCATAAATATAATTGATAAAAATATTTTTCAAGGATTGTTCTTATTTGATGGCAGTGATTTACTCGAAAGAGAGAAAATCATTTTACAACTATTACATAGTTTTAACAAAATCTTGCAACAATAGCTAGAAAAGGGGTTGTTCAGGCATACAAATAATGCACATACATACTAACTTAGCCAGAGAAAATAGTCCAGTGAGAAAACATACTCTATAGTCATGGTATTTGGTTTCCTTTCTTCTCAAATGTTGAATATCAATGTTAAATACTTCCAGAACTTATATAGTAATGTTTGAAAATGTCTCTGACCTTTACATTATTGACTAGTCCTTTCAATAATTAAATTAAAATCTTGATACAGATTTTCTTGAGGCCACCACACAGACTCCACTTGTTTTAGAAAAGAACTAGTGAGTCACACTGAAGTGCCAGAATCATACATTTACTTGTTTTGTGAAGGTTCTCTCAAATGGGACTAACATCCTATCAAATTATAAGGGAAGGAAGCAAGGTGTTGATAACATTTTGTAAACAAATAAATACTTCAAGCTTGTGTCTCAATTAGGCATCTTCCTTTATTTGGGGGGAAGGAATGTAAACATCAAGTTAAAACTTCACAATTTAGAAATAGCTACCAGGATTCAGGGTTTCAGTACAATGTTAACATTTGGAAAAGAAACTGGAATTCTTAAAAATTTCAAGCAGATAAATGTGGGGGGTTGTTTTCTGAGAAGCTAAACATTATCTACCAAAATCTCTTAATCAGGCCCCAGTCTCTTGTTTTTCTATTGGGTGCCCAGTTCTTTGAGATCTTAAATCCTTTTGTAAACATACCTGTGAGTTTTGCCCTTATACACTTCAAATTTCTCCATTTACTAATCCCTTCTTGCACACACTCCTTGATGTCCTCTCACCTAAAAATGAACGTTTCTCAGGGCCTCCTCTGGTGTCACAGGTGCTTGAGTGCAGCACTGTGAAGTTGTCTGCAGCCTCTACAGCATGGGTTCAATCCCAGCTGGTGGGATAGATACCCACATGGCACGGCAGACCTCTTTTGTGTCACCCAATGCTCCCCTCAGCGTGTATTTCAGTCCGCCTGCCTATTCTGTTTCCTGCTCTGTCTCTGATGAATCCTCTCACTCTCCTGCACATTTCTGGCCTGTACCCTGGCTTTTGTATGCATGAATAAATAAATCTTTTTAAAAAATGAATGTCTCTCCCTAAGATAAAGAACAATATTGAAAAGGATTCAGATATTAATCTTTTCCCAATGCATTTCTTCAAAACATTTTTTGGTCTATCATAAATTTTTCTTTTTCAGAATAAAACACAACATTGGAGCAATTGTCAAAGACCTCTGTAGGTAGTAATTATGATACTATTTTTTTAAAAGAGAAGAAAATGATATGTATCTGGAACATTGGTTTAAAATAACAAGAAATAACTTGAATTCATGTATGATTTATTCCATGTTACATGTTTCAGATTTGCCCCAGTTTAGTACTAGTTGAGTCTCCCATTTTTATTCTGCTCTCATTAATTTTTAGCATCTGTTAAGTGAAAAATACAATAATTTTTAAGCATATTCCTCCATGAGTTAGGTTTGATGGCATATGCCTAAACTGTGCAGTTGTGAAAACAAACTGACAAAAAGATAATTATACTTACTATAAAACAGAAAGCAAAGCTATAGACCAATGAAGTGAATTACAAGGTAAAATTTCTTCACTCCCAAAGGTAAATGATGCTGGGGGATTTTTCTTAAATCAAAATTAACCTTTAATAATTCACATTACCTGCTTTATGAGGATTGCAGCTCAGGTATAAATTACTAATTTTTGATGCTTCTAGTTGTATTTCTATCTATCATATTGTAACTTAGAATGTTGTTTTCTAGCATATGAGGTGGCTTCATACCGTCTTTAAATGTTAGGTTTAATAGAGAAATTTCTTTAGTGCTTTTTCACTTTATAATAATAAATAGACTTATTTATAGCCAATGAAAGACTTTCATCTTGAAAGTTGTGCTACCATCACCAAAAACATTACTTTTAAATATCTATATATACTCTTCTCCTAAGTTGGAGAGTAATCTCTATCAAATCTATATCACTTTCTTTTAAAGATACATTTAAGAGGCAACATAGCAATATAGAAAAATCATTGAACTAAGCCTTGGAAAATGTGGTTTCTAGTCTAGACTCATAGAGAAATCTAAAACATGTTTCTTTCTTGATTTTATTATCTGAGTTAAGGGAATTGGATCAGACTTTCCAAAATATTATTTGTAAATTTAAAACACCGTAGCTCAAAGAGTATTGCTTATCTCAATATACCTAAAACCAGTAAGTCATCCCAACCAGTGTATATATTTGGGATGTGTTCATTACACTCTCTGCTTTTATATTGTTTCATGTCACCACTTTTATCTACTTAAGCTCCAATCGTGTAATATTTACTTAAGTATTGTATAGCAAATGCTTACCATTCCTAGGTTTCTTTTGCCAGACTTTTCTCCTTCTACCAAATCCCTAATCAGCTCTTTTCAAAGGCAGAGGGTTGGACTTCAGACCAAATATTAACTGCTTTCCAGGGAACACGGTTAATGTTAATTTTGTGATTAATCTAAACATTTATCTCTGTAAACCATTCAATTTACTTAAGCATGGATTTCCTGAACTTTTTCCATGCATAGGGCACTGCAATGCAAACATTGATCTTTCTCTTTATTTTAAAGCACTATTACATATGTCTTTGTATACTGAAATATCTGCTTTCACAAAGCTAGATGACTTGGACTTGGGAAGAGGGGTGTATGTCTTTTAAATGGGCAAATTATAAATTACAGAATATTGACATTTTCCATGAAGAAGAGAATACTGGGAAATTGGCTATTTTCAAAACAATCAAAAAGGAACATGTCAGTTGCTTTAAGCAGAAAACTCATAAACTGCATGAACATTCTTATTCATTCCATAGGCAGAGAAATTACCTCTAACAGTTAAAGGAGAGCTTCTACTCCCATCTCATTTCCATTGAAACAACTTTATTGAGGTATAACTCAAAAACAGAAAAGTGCTCCCACTTTACTTGTAAAGTTTGATGAGTTTGACAAATATATACACTGGTTTATCTACCATCACAGTCAAGATAAAGAACAATTTTATCACCCCAAAATAGTCACTCATGCCTCTAACATGTCAACCTTCCTATCCCTTCACCCAGGCAGTCAGTCATCTACTTTCCGTAAAACAAGTTTAATTTGTCTGTTCTATGATTTCTTATAAATTAGATCATGCAGTATAGCTGCTGTGTGTGTGTATGTATGTATGTGTGTGTGTTTGTATGTATTCTTTTGTTCAGCATGTTTTGAGATTCATGCATGTAATTGAGGTTACTGGAAGTGTCTTTCATTGCTAAACAGCATTCCATTGTATAGATATACCATAACTTGTTTTTATTTATCCATTAACAAATTGATGGATACAGGAATTATTCCCAGTGTTTAAGTAATTGTGAATATAGCTCCTATGAACATTCATATACAAGTCTCTTGTGAACATGTTTTCTATTCCTTTCTATAGTAATTAAGGATGGAATTGTTAGATCATGGTAAGTACACACTTAACTTTGTAAGGAAAAGCCTAACTGTTCTCTAAAAATAAAAAAGCAGCAATACAATTATATAACCACCACCAATACTATGTGAAAGTTACAATTGTTATATGTCTTTACCAACACTTGTTTTTATCCATCTTGGTAGTTACAGCCATTCCAAAGGGTGTAATTTTAATTTATAGGTTTCTAAAAACAGCTGATGATGAGTATCTTACCATTCATTTACTGGCTCTGTGTATTTTTTATTGTGAATTATGTGTTCAAATATTTTATCCTTTTTTCATTAGGTTGTTTCTCTTATTATTGAATTGTAAAAGTGTTCTGTATATTCCAGACACATGTCTGTTTTCATATCTGTTTTCATATTATATGTATTATGGATACTGTCTATGGGAGAAAACCTGTGCACTACTCATAATAGCCAAGACATGTAAACAACTTAAATGCTCATTGATGAATGACTAGATAAAAAAGATGTTGTATACATACTTAATGGAATACTGTTCATCTATGAATGAAATCTTGCCTTTTGTGACCACATGGATGGAACTTGAGGCAATTATTCTAAGTGAAATGTCAGAAAGACAAATACTAAATGATTTCACTCATATAAAATACAAAGAAACAAAGCAAATGAATTAACAAAACACAACAACAAAAACAATGCTTAGACTGTCAACAAAGTGTTGGTTGCCAGAGGGGAAGGGAAGGTGGTAGGAACAGGTAAACAGGATCAATTTGATAGTGGTGAATGGCACTAAAATTTTGGTGGAGGGTGTGATGTAAATGTATATTCATCAAGGTGTGAAACTATATTCCTGAAACTGACATAGTATTGTAAAACAATGGTATATCAATTCAGAGAAATAGACATTATTGAGGCAAATGCTGATTCTGACAGCTATGCACATTTCTCTACATTAGTCTGTTCCTATTTCCCAGAAACAGATGATTTCTTTTTCGTTAAAGAGAGAGTCTTTGAAAGCTCACCAGTTTTCTGAGAGTCATTTCTGTGATGGCATTTGTTTTAGCCAGGGTAGAGAACCTGCTTCTCAGGCCTTGGGATGTGTTCATTACACTCTCTGTTAGGTCCTAAGCTACCTTGAACTTCATATATTATTCTTTAATAACAACTTTCATCTCCTGAGAGTGGAACGCAGAAAAACTCACTAATATCAATTGATCAGGTAATTGAACCGTCAGAAGCTCTGTTTTGCATGATGCTCTGGCTTTGAGAATACTTGATAGTTAGTAAATTTGCTTTTGCTAGAAGAAATCGAAGTGATTCATAAAATGAAATTCAAAAGGGTCATGCATGGAGGCCAAAGTGGTTTTGACCAGGTATATTAGCAAAGGCTGTTGACAAGAAGTGAACATTTAAACTGAGAAGGAAATTAATAAGAAGCTGTCTTAGGTGCAAAGGCACAAAAGCTGAATTATATCTTGTGAAGCCATAGGTCTTTTAATGCAGTCTTCTTTATTGAAAAGATAAAAATATTTTTCTCTAAAAATGTATGTGTGGCATGAATATTGTATTTTGTGGTGCATTTAGGTCACACCAGAAATTACTGTCTTATTTTGAAAATGAAAACTAAATGAATCTCAGCTGGCCATTTGTATAAGAAAAACAAAGTACTATTTTTGTTATCCTTTTAATGGAGAACACCCCATGGTCAATTTGTCTGCAGAAATATATGAAATACTTTATTACTTGCATGCTTCTGAGAGCAGATGAGTGAAAGTAAGATTTGATAACTTTATGTGAATGGGTCTGCTCTGTCTGGACAGAGGAAAGCACAGAAAACAGGAAAAAGAGTTGTATAGGATTTTCCATGAGCTGTTGCTGACTGGAGTCACTAAGGAGCACTTTCTGACCTGTAATAATTTATGAAATTTATTGCTACTTAAGCTTGTCTGGACAATTTTGGGCTGTTAAAAGAGCAAAGAATTTATTTGCAGATTATAGCAAGGTCATCTTAAATACTTCACCAGGAGAAAAGGAGATGTGATTGTGTCATCTCTCTGAGCAAACAGCACATCCTTAGATGAGGCAAGGAAGTCTTTCAGACAGGGACTGGAAAACTGTAGCAGATTAGCATAAATGATACAATTAGAGTTGAGTAGGCCAGGTTATGCCATTAAAGATGATATCTGTGACTGAGCTTGAATGTAATCGTTATTCTCTGATGAGAAGCACTACGTTGAAATTGTCTGTTGGGAAGAAATTTGACTTAGGCTGAAGCAAAATTCAGCTTCCCCTGTGACTTTATTTATTTATTTTTTTAGATTTATTTATTTATACAAGCACTGGGTACAGTCAGAAGTGCAGGAGTGTGAGAGAATTCACCAGAGCCAGAGCAGGAAACAGAACAGGCAGATGGACAAAATACACCACTGAGGGGAGCAGTGGGCAGCAGGAGAGGTCTGCGCGCCATGTGGGACCCTCACCTGGTGGCTGGGGATCGAACCGGTGCTGCAGAGGCTGCAGGCAGCTTCGCAACCCAGTGCTCAACCACTGTACCACCGGGGAGGCCCCTCCCCTGTGACTTTTTGTAGGATAAACTTACAGATGTGTGGTGAAGGAAAGGACTGGCAACAATGGAAAATCCATAACAGGCTGGTGGAAGTTTTCTTTTGATAGTCAGAAAACTGAGAATCAAAATCAAGGCAGGAGAAAAAACAAGAATTACTACAGAGTTGAAGAGCTGTGATTGGTCCTAGCCTTTTTAAAATGAAGACTAGAAAGCAGTATTTGGGGAGCCAGCAGCTGTCTTTAGCAGCCCCCCAGACCCTATGGCAATTATAAACTGATTTCAGCAAATATTGGTGATGGTTGGCTTTATATCTTTCGAAGGTAACTGCATTTTTTGACATATCTTAAATTACGAGAGGGGTTTATGTCCTATCACTTTTTCTACATCTCAGCAGTTCCCTAATGCTGGGTTCTTGATACAAAAACATTGATAGTTCAGTTGATATATGATTTACTTTTGGTAACAGGGTGTGGATTATATTCCTGGTTTATAGACAAATTTAACGTTTTCCGTTTGAACTTTTCTTTTTTTCTTTTTTATTTTTATGGGTTATATGCTGCTATAATTTTCACCAGGTCTTTCACTACTCTTACAGTGCATTCAGCATCAAATTTCATAAGGAATAAAAACCCAGAAACTATAAAATCATATAATTTGAATATATATTCACTCCTGTGTATGTTACTAGTATTTCAAACTTTAGTTTTATTTTAAACTAAAATAAGCATACTCTTGTCTTTAGGTTCTAGAAATAATTTTTTCGAGGTTGAAATAAATATTTTCACATTTCATCAGGAACTCGTAGCAAAATGAAGATCTCTTGCCCAGTATACAGAATACATATAATAATATTGTACTAGGATGATATAATGTGATAAAAATTGTTTCAAAGGCAATCATCTTTCAACATATAAATATATCAAAATAAAACACTGCATGCATTAAAATATAAAATCTAACATGTCAAATTCATCAAATAAAAATGTGAAGTTATTTTGCAGATGTAAAAAAAATAAATAATGGCACAAAGATGCAATGCAGTTAATCTGTTTGAAACTGCATTCTGCTACTCAGTAAAATCATATTCATTTAAATTAATTTCTTCAGCAAGCATATATTAAAACCCCACTGCATGCTTGGTATTCTCCTAGGCACTGAAATAAGTTAAAACATACAGATAATACATCTGCCAAGAAACTTTTAGTTTGTTAGAGTGATATAAGACATGAGCATAATTAATTTTATGATGAAGTGGAAAGTGGTATATTACGACAGGATATATACATTGCTGTTGGCATCTAGACAGACATTATTTGCAGCTAGGGAAATCTTCACAAGAGATATAAGTTTATGCTGAACTTTGAAAAACAGTAAAGGAAAAGTCCTTCCAGTTAAAGTGAAGAATTGGTAAAGGCACAGAGGTGGGAAATTATAGCTAGTGTTCCTTGCTAGAGAAGAAGTTCTCATAGAATTTGAGTGTGCACTGTCTTCACCGAGTGCATTTCTTTAGCTGTTGGTAAATTCTATTATACAATTTAGAGGTCAGATTTAAAATGGTGATCAGGGGGCCTCCCTGGTGGCGCAAGGGGTAAAGACGCAAACTATGAAGCCATCCCCAGGGAGCAACCCACATGGCGCAGCAGACCTCTCCTGACTCGCCCGCTGCTCCCCTCAGCAGTGTATTTCAGTCAGTCTGCCTGTTCTGTTCCCCACTCTGTCTCTGGTTAATCCTCTCACCCCCCACACCTCTGGCCTATATCCCAACTCTTGTATGCATAAATAAAATATATATTTTAAAAAATAAAAAAATAGTGATCATGTGCAAAGTTAATTTCTCATTTAGATATCAATTAGTATGATTAAATTCTTTCCTATAGTTTTGGTTTCACAAAAAGATTCTGGGTGTATGAAGTAGAGAAGTATAACTCTCATGAATGAGGGAAGTAGAATAGCATCTAAAGAGTAGAGGAAAAAAATCCGATGGTACAAATAATGCAGATGCTTATTTTTACCTGTTCTTTGTGATATCTAGAAAAACACATTTTAAATGCAAATTTAGTTCAGGTCCAGTGCTGTCATTGTGTTCTTATGTGTAATATTATTTTAGGTAATCCTTAGTTTAGAGGATTTCTATTTGTCTATTCTCTTTGATAGCTTCAAACTGTTGATGCTTTCAAGTTTTAAAAAGTTTCTTTTCCCCCTTCCATTTGAATCAAGAAATAAATTTTCCTAGCAAAGGGTAAGAACTCAGAATGAGGCTAATACTTTACTTTTTCTCTAAAAGCATATCCTACCTTTCATAGCTCTTGTGAAATTAGGATAAGGATGGCCTGCAACTTATCAAATGGTTTTTGGGAAGTAAGTTGGCCAAATCAGAGACAACTTGGTAGAAATAAGGATTTTGTTACATATGCAGTTTATAAGAAAGGATTTCTTTGACAAAAACATTTTGTGTAATTGCCACTACCAACAGCAAATACAAATTGTACAATAGATTAGAATAAATACATAAATTAATAAAAGTTGTAAGCTTGTATGTTCCCATCAGAAAGGCAAAAATGGCCACTAATAAAAACCTTTAAAGACAGATTAGTAATTTAAAATGTGAAAAATAACTTGATGGTATTCAATTAAAATGTCTTAAAGGTAAATGGAAATATGACTGCCTAAGATGAGGAAGTAGAATTAAATACTCTACTAGTCAAATCTTCTAGCCAATAATAGTTCCAAGGAAATACAAGTGTGTCATATTAACATAATGCAGAGTTTAAATAGCAAGAGTTCTCATCACTATAGTTTTGCTCATCAAAAAAAAAAAAAGCCTAAATTTAGTGACCAAAGATGATCAGTTTATTTATCAATGTGATCCTAGCTTAAGTTAAGAAATCTGATTGTTTCTCTCTCATTTCTGTGACATTTATCCTTTTACAAAATTCTTTCTGTCCTTCTGTCTTCCCTGCCTTTTCTCCAACATATGAACTCATTTCCCCAGGTTTTTACTCTTACAGAGAAAATTAGTTGAAAACATTTTATTTAATGTGTCTAAGCACTCCTTCTAGAAATATTCAAGGATATTTTTTCTGATTGCTATCAGACTACCTGAGGCCAGTTGTTCTAGTGTGTGGTAATACTTTGGAGAAAGACAGGTAAACACAAATAAAATGTTAAGTAGAGTTTTTCTATGACATTATTTATGGAAAATTCTGCATTTCCCATAGTAAAAGGCAAAATAGTTATTAATCTGAAGAGAAACCAGAGTATTGGATTTCCCGTAGTAAAAAGGCACTACACAGCATATACCTTATTTCTGAGACTTCTTCCATCAATAACACCTTTCTCTAGAAACACACAAATTAGAGCACTTCCAACTCCAAAATTGTGCCATCTCTTTAGGTTTATATCCTTCAAAGACAAAAAGCTTTTGCTTGGAGCAGGCAGTTGCCTCAGTAGGGGTCTAGCAGCAATGTGGTTACGGGTGATGACACAATATCCCAGATCTAGTACATTTTCAGCTTGTACCCTATTTCAGTTTTGATAAAATACCTGTGTTATTGCCTGTAAGAATTTCAGTTTTTGAAATTAAAACTTTGCCATTGAGCTTAGATAGAATATGTAGAATACTTACTTTATAGATGGTCAGAGAGAAATATAATGGGAAAAGATTGGAGCTGGCTGTTGATGCTAGTTAGCTGTGGCCTGGCTACCTGCAAAAAGTAAGGTATTTGACGGTCACCTCGGTTTTAGGCTCCATTTATGTTGTTATGTGTTAGCTATGGACATTAAGTAAGTAGAGCTGTTTTGAGGATTAAATTAGATGATGCATATCAGGCTTTAGAATATCTGGCACATCCATAAACAGTGTTTTATTGCAGTGTTTCATTACGTTTAGTAAATTGCATTTTATGCAATATTTCTTAACATATTTTGGAAAAGAATTGCCTTTGGGAATCTAATGAAAACTCTGGACCCTTACTCCTCAAAAAATGGCCATGTAACCTAAATTTCACATTTTTCATTGATTTCATGATCTTTCCTAAATGTACAAAATGTGAAGGCTAATTTTATGTCGAACAAGGCTATGGTACCCAGCTGTTTCATCAAACACCAGTCATATGTTGCTGTGAAGATGTTTTTAGATCTGATGAACATTTAAAACAGGAGAATATGGGTAAAGCAGATTACCCTCCATAATGTGAGTTGATGTCATCCAATCAGTTGGAAGCTTTGAGACATTAGACTGAGATCCACAAAGAAGGAATTTTGTCTCCAGACTACCTTAAATTCAAGACTGCAGTATTAAGTCCTACATAAATGTCCAGCCCTGTGGATTTTGGACTTACTAAGTCCCAGAATTATATGTACTGATTCTTTAAGTATATATTTACATGCCTAAGTAGATAAATAGGTATATATTCCAGATCAATCTATATCTACCTACCTATCATCTCTATCTATCCATATCCTATTACCTCCAGAGAACCCTAACTAAACATCTAAGGACTCTCCAAGGAGTTTCTCTCTCTCTCTCTCTCTCTCTCTCTCTCTCTCTCACACACACACACACACACACACCACACACACACACACACACACACACACCCTTGGAATCCTCAGGAGAAGACATTCTGAAAACAACTGGGTCAATCACCCAGTCATTACATCTCTTACAGAATGATTCCATCATTCATTTGATGGTTTATCAGGAGACATAAAGATGCCTATTTAGTAAACACTTCAAGTAGGTATTGAATAAATGTTTCCCATCTTACTGTAATTCATTTCTAGCAGTGTTTGGAGAAGTCAGTGATGCCATTGGAAGCACATAATGACAAGCTCAAAACCTTTTCACCTACTGGTTGGAGAGGCCACCTTGGGCCCCACACACTCTGAAGGATGACTGTGCTAACTTGAACCATCTCAGGCATGCAGGTGAGAAGTTATTAGTCTTGGAAGGAAGACTGAAAGAAATATGAATATAAAAGATCTTTTTCCATCATGCAAACACATAGTAAGGATTTTCTATTTGAATTTTTCATTTAGTCAGGAATTACATAACATTTTGTATAAATCAGGAAGAAATGTTTACAAATAGTATGAAGCAGCTATGCATGAGAATTCATAAGAGCTTCAGAAATAAAGAGAGAAGAGTAGAAAAGTTGGAAAGTAATTACAGATGAAATTGCTGGGCACTATTAGCTGCGAGCAAATCAAACATTTTTCTTGATATTTGCACCGAGAATCTGTGAGATCTATACAATCTCCAGTGCAAGAACCTTCCTCAGAGGGAAATGTTTTTCCCACATTTGGTGATGATAAATGGATGACCAAGTCATTGGCTTCTGCAGTTCTTTGGAAGGATCAATCCACTAAAGACTTTATGCAGAAAAGGGTGGTCATCCTGATAGTGTGTTGGTCAAAGAGACAACTTGCACTTTGTGCTTGGTACCCATATCACCATTATTTCACTCTTTGAATAGCATTGCCTCTGACATAATTCATGACCAATTCCTGATAGTTTCTATCTGTGAAGTGGAAATAATATCTGCTTTTCTCGCAGGAGCATTGTGAGGATAAATGAGATAAATCATTTGAAGTGCTTTGGGCTCCACTGATGATGAGTGCTATGTTATTTCAAAGCATTATTATTTACTTCACAAGTGACTTGTCACCATCCTTTATCTGTGTAAAGCACTTTGAATTCCTTAGAGAATGACTTGATATTGAGTGAAATTTTAATATAAGTGCATAATATGCAATGCATAGAATCTATTCTGTTAGAAGCCCCATTACTATTGTGTGGAGAAAAATAACACATGCTTGTACATTGTAGATCAGAAGAAACGTCAGGGCACACCAGTCCTTTGAACTTGTTTTCTGATCAGGCCTCCCAAACTAGCCTTAAAAACATGTATTTTAGAGACAGACTATATATGAGTTATATACTTGATCTATGCCAGCATGTTATTTAAAATTTCCTATCTTATGTTGCTTATCCATTCAAAAAATAAATTATCAAATATTACTGAATATTTATTATTTGCCACTGGTCTAAATTCTAAAAACATAAACAATTATATAAGAAAATGCCTTGGGGCCTCCCCGGTGGCGCAATGGTTGAGTGCTGGTTTATGAAGCTGCCCGCAGCTTCTGCAGCACCGGTTCGATCCCCGGCCCTGGGCGAGGGTCCCACATGGTGCGCAAACCTCTCCTGCCTCCCGCTGTTCTTCTCAGCAGTGTATTTCGTCACTATGCCTGCTCTGCTCCCCGCTCTGGCTCTGGTGAATTCTCTCACCCTCCCGTGCTTCTGAATGTACCCAGTGCTTGTATAAATAAATAAATAAATCTAAAAAAAATGCTTTACTGAACAAAGAAATAAATCATGTATGAAGAAAAAATGAGTGAGCAACTAAACAGTTAAGTTAGCAATACCAGTGTGACATCCTTACCTTAAATGTTGAATTTTAGGTGAGGAGAATGTTCTCTTTTTCAAATTTAACATTCTAAAACCTTCAAGAGTACTAGTAATAATAGTACTAGAATATATCTATTACTCAATTTTAAGGACACCCTAAAGTCAACATTTTGGTCTCTAATAGAGTTCTCCATTATAAAAGCCAGGGCAGGCTAGAGGGGATTTAATACTATGCCTCAGGCCTCAGTCCTCAGGTCAGAAGAAAATGATAACAGTCCTGGATAGTTTGTTCTTGCCATTCATTAAGAATGTTTTCAAGGGTAACAGAGGCAGTGTTACAAAGGACAAAAGAGCAAATTTGAAAGGAGCTCCAGATGGCTATGTTGGAACTGTTTGATTATGTCACAAAAATTAGAGTAATACTAGAGTTAATTAGAAAAAATTGAATTTGTGAAAGGCCAAGAATTCTTATTGATAGTCAAATTTCAATGCATTGTATTTAAATCCAGCCCTTCATCTTTTTACTGAGTGCCTACTGCAGTTCCCTCTACCTAGGTGTAGAGTGAAATAAATCAGAGACAAAAGCTAAAGATTGTAAAGTGGAGCAGCTGCAGAGAGGTAGAGAACCAGGAAGCTAGCTGTGGAAAAGCTGGTCTAGGCAGAGTAAATACCATTAGATATGAGGTCAGATATGGGCAGAAAAAACACTAGTGTAGAATCTTCTAGGCTGCTGGAGAGAATTTGGCACTTGAAACTATGTGGACATCAACAAGTGGGACAAGAGCAGGTAAGAAGGTTGTGCAGTCACCTGAGACATTCCTGGTGGATGCGTGTCACTACCCATTTGCCAAAATCCGTACAATGTACACCATCAATCATGAAGGGTAATGCAAATGATGGACTCTGGGTGATAATGATGTAGCTATGTAGGTTCATTTTAACATTCTAGATGTTAATAGTAAGAAAAGTGTGAGGGGGAGGAGAGTGGTATGGGGTATCTGAAACACTGTACTTTCTACACAATTTTGCTGTAAACCTGAAACTGCTCTACAAATCAAATTCTATTTTTTAAGTGAGTTGTTGTTTGAGAAGTTCATCATAACGCTGACAGTAGGAGTGCAGTTTGAAACTGTTTATTAAAAGGATGAATTTTATATAAATGCTCTGTTCATATAAAATCTAGCTTCCTTGGTTTGTCATGCAGGAATCTGGGAGGTAGAAAACAACCTCAATTAAAGAGAACTCAGAGAGTTAAAATATTCTTTGCAGCCAGCATGACTGGTGTTTATTTTCAAGCTAGTTTCTTGGGGCAAGAAGGTCGCAACTATTTTCTTCATTAACAACTAGTTATGTTTTGTGACCTAACACAACACCTTATAACATCCAATTATAATAATATCCAATAATAATCTTTTGCAGAAGATTTTAAAGAAATTAAGGGATTGTGTTAAACTTTATAAAGGCAGAACAGCTTTGACTCAGCTAGGATTTGAATTTTCCCAAGGTGGCTTTCCTAAATAACCTTTCATTCAACTCTCTTAGTAAGCTTGAGGAAAGCTGGCTTATGTGGGTTGTGAATATCCCCTTGTTCCTTTAGTTGATTCCTGCTTTGTCTATCTCCCGAGTGTGCTGAAAGCACTTGCCTTTTCTTTAGTAGCTTTGCTAAGGGTGTCAGCGCTGAGAGTTGCTTATTTTTGGAGTGTTAATGATTTTAGATTTTTTTCTGTATACACTGTTCCAGCAGTGAGCAGACTCTTAACAAATCTCCAAAATAAACTCATTTTCCAAGTCGTTCTCATATTTGTCATTTTGAAAGACTGAACAAACATCAGTAGAAGAAGCAGTCCAATTTCTCATGCCAAATATGTGTATGTCCAAGATCAGGATTTCTTCATGTTTAAAAGTGGAGATAAGCCTCAAGTGCTAGGTAGTTTTAATTTGCTTTCAAAGTTATTTTTGTTTCTCTTCCCTTACTTGCTCCCATTTTGATGGGCCTTAACAGTTGGACTGCTTGGTGCTTACAGAAATGATGTGCCCTAGCAGGCTGAAGGCTAGACCAGTTTCTATTTTATTCAAAGAGGATTTGATCTTAGACCAGTGGAATACTCACTTATTTTCCAGATGACTACATTGGTCCAAAATACAAAAGAACCCAACTGTTGTAAAGTCAGAATGAGAATTCCAGAGATAATTGGGTAAAGGTTGGAGGAAATAGGGGATTACTTTTGGACTATTTTTGCAAATCAGTCTATTCTATTTGCAGAACTAGGTCAACCTGAAAAAAATGTCCCATCTTTGGTTCCTTCTCCCTGTTTTCCCTCTTACACTAAGGGAAAGCAGTGGAAGGATTTGAACTCTTTTTTTTCACACTAACTTTTTTTGGAGGAGATCTGTGGTTGGAATCTAGCTCAAGGCTGCTTCCCTACTACCTTCTTCTTTTGTTTTTTTGTTTTTTTTTTTAATTTTTCTAGAGGCATGTCTTATTTATTTATTATTTGTTTGTTTGTTTGGTTTATACATGCACTGGGTACAGTCAGAAGCGCGGGAGGGTGAGAGAATTCACCAGAGCCAGAGCGGGGAGCAGAGCAGGCAGAAGGACCGAAGGACACTGCTGAGGGGAGCAGCGGGCGGCAGGAGGAGTCTGCGCGCCATGCGGGACCCTCCTCCGGTGGCCAGGGAGCAGCTGGGGATCGAACCAGTGCCGCAGAGGTCGCGGGCAGCTTCACAACCCAGCGCTCAACCGCTGCGCCACTGGGGAGGCCCTACCTTCTTCTTTTGTATGTGATTTTCTGTACTTCTTTCTGTCCCCAATTTTGTGATTCCCTGATTAATTGCTTCAGAGATGGCTTTCATCACAACCATTTGTATTGATTCATCCATGTCTGATGATATGGTTGAAGCCTGCTGCTTAGACTTCAGGTCTAAAGAATTTACTCACTAGTCTTATGTCCAAATTTAAATCCTGGTATTTTATTAGCAGAATCAGATGTTAGGCCTTGGAAGGGACATAGCATTATTTTTGTATTGTCATATAATCACAAAATTTATGGAAGCATGGATAGTTTAACTATAGTTAGTTTCTTTCTTTGACCAATCCACCACCTTCACCCTCAACACATTTCTCCATGCTTAGTGAGGTATTTGTCTCTCTGTGAGTATTTTTTTTCATAAGACCACAGGAAAATTGAATAACATTCAGTTTGGATTTCTGAGGATATATTGATGAGATTTGTAGTAGTCTCCTTATCCAATTGAATTATTACTGACTATTCCAGGGTGAAAATGACTTCTACAAATGCTTCTAATGCTTTTCAATTCTACTTTTAAGTGTTTACAAGAGTATTTAAGAGTGGCCACTGCACAAAAACACTTAAAATGTCTGAGAATTTTCCAGCTCATCTTTGAAAGAACTTGAAAGGTTTTTCAAATATTGGCCACCCTAATAATGTATATGCCATTACAAAAAAACTAGTTATGAATTTTATATATTATGAGCTATATAAACATTTCCTTAAAAGTTGTGTAAAGCCTGTCTTTTTCAAGACTCAATCTGATTATACTATAATACGATACCATTGATATTGTTGCTCAAATTATGTCACATTGCATTTGTTTGTCCTGAATCTTGAGTGTCTTACTTTCTTTCCTTGTTCTTCATGACTGACAATTTTGAAGGCTGCTAGTCAGATATGTTGTAGAATGACTGTCAGATTTGCTTTATCTGCTATGTTTCTTATGATTAGACTAGGGTTATGGGTTTTTCAAACAATACTGTCCAGGGTCCTTCTCAATGTACAATCAGCAGGTATTGAATAAGCCCATGAACTACTTAACCTTTATTACTTGGTTGAGATTTCTTTACTGTCTCTTTATCTATGCATTATTCTTTGGAAGTGAGTCCAAGTCTGGCCCTTCTCAAGGGGAAATGGGTTGATGGGGGAGAGTGTCACCTTTTGTGGAACTTAATTATTTGGGATAATTAATCATTTGTTCTCATATAAGGAAGTCTTGTCATTTAGTTATATTAGTGTGGATTCATGAATGTTCATTTTATGTTATAATATTTTGTTGTTTACATTGCTTCAATTTTTGCCATTGAGAGTTCTTTCAATTGGCTTCTGTGTCTCATTGATAAGTCTCATTCTTTTGTTTCTTGATCACTTCCTTACTTTCTACCACTGCAAAATATTCCAAGCTCATCTTGTATTTCTACTGCATCAGTCTTAAAATCAATTCTCTCTCTAGGGATCTGTAGTTTCTTTTATTGGAATGGTATTTAGAAACCAAATTCTAGGTGTTGGGTGTCCCCATTTCCAGTGGGGTGTCATTGCTTCTAGGATTTCTCAATATACACAGCTCAGTATTATATGTCTATATAATAACACACACACACACATACATATCGATTTTTTTTCTGTATCTATCTATATCATATTAAGCTAAACCTGAGGTCACACTGAACTCTCTGACTCTGATCAAGCATCATACAATTTGTTCTAACCTGTTCCTCTTGCCTCAAAGTAACTTCTTTCAGCAATGAAAAGCCTGCCCACCATCCACCATCCCTTTACTTATTTACCCAATCCCCATACTAAATTTAAGCCCTTTCATAATTCTTAATTGTACTACCATGAGAAAAGTATTGGGCTAACTAGAGTTCATGTTTTTATACTGTTGCTTTTCATCTTTAGCTTTACAGTTTATTTTGTCCTTAACTTTAGAGTTTATTTATATGCCAGAACCTTGTTTTCTAAAACTATGTAGGTTGGCTTCTTTTTCCCCTATTTCCTTCAGTGCATAGTGAAGTCATGCATTTGTAACAAAGTTGAATTCATTTGCTCTTCAACATCTTGGTTGATGCTTTCCTGTTCTTAGTTTGCATACATTAAAGTTCATGTTTTTTTGATATACAATTCTGTGGGTTTTAGCAAATGTACAGAGCCATGTATTTACCACCCAATTCAACTCTTTTTTGAACTCAGGTAAGTTCAAGTTCTCATCTCTACCTGAAAATTCTGCTGTGATAGCACATCTCACTATTGCCTACCCCAAAGTACTATGCCTTTCATGGTGGCTCAACATTTTATAAAGACCCTAAATGAAGATAATCCTCTTTCTCCAAACATTCAAACAGAAAAATTAGCAAGTGACAGTGTTGCCAGAGGCCTGAAACTTTGGCAATTGCTGCATAATACTGAGTATGATGTATATGTCTGAAATAATTTCATGGGTTTAACATTTTTTAAAACATGGACTAATGTTTACATTTAATATTGTGTACATTTGTTTCATCTTCATTTACTCTATTTTTCTATTTATAAGTACAACATATTGTTCATATTAGAATAGTCAATCCCAATTATTTCCATTATTAAATAGTCCATAATTTATATCAAATTAACTCTTAAAGTCTGCAAATTCAAAAGCATTTCACTTCAAATAAATTTAATGGACACCTAATTATTATCTGTATAGACAATTCATATATTTTAGTTACATTGCCTTGAATGATTATTTTAGTATGTAATTCTGTTGTCATTAATTCAGATGTTTTTTTTTTCTAGTAATACTTTCTTATTTGTAATTTTTATTTTGGCTTCTATAACATGTTTTGAATCTGAATAATTATCACCCTTCATTTAATTTTTTCTCCTTGGAGATGTAGCATCCTTGGTTGTAACACCTTATAAATCTCTTTTTGAATTGACAAAATGTATCTTTCCTGGCTTTTTATGGAGACTAACAGATGATGCTTGAAAACATATTTTTTGAAAGCTGACCTGGAATACAGAGCTCTCAGATTTACACATTTAAGTATTTTTCTTTCATTCAAGGTTGTCAACATGATGTGTGGGCTTCTACTTTTGCAATTATTTTAAATGTGGTTATTAAATCCCTTGGGGAAATTGTTCTCCAATTTTTGCATTTTCTTCAGTACCCCTCATTTTATTTAGTCAAGGTGTTAAAAGTATAGTTCTTTTGAGAACTATAGTTGCTTTTCATTAAGAAATAAAAAGGAATGGAGAGAGCAGGGAGTCAGGCAGTAGATAGAAAATAATGCTCAGAGAAGAGAGAAATATAGTCAGCCCCACTTTCAGTTTTATATGAAGGCCTGAAAGTCAGAAGAAAGAAATTAACATGTACCCCAAAGTGAAATTTAAGGTCATTCCAGTTATAACTCAGAAACAATATCCAGTCACTTATTTGCGCAATTATCTTTTGTTTTCAAAATAAAATTGTAGTAAATATTTTAAGATTTTTATTAGAAGGTGGGACTGCTATGTATTTTAGTAACTTCAATCAAGTATCTTCTGTTGGAAATGAAATATATTAGCCTTTGTTTTTAATTGTCAAATTAAGGGTAATGAACAATGTGACTAAAGGATTTTAAATAGTTGGCACCAAAGCAATAAACCAAAGGTGGAAAATCTCTATCACAAACAAAGAGCACCACTCTGTGATGATATACCCATGGCAGACATTGCTAGTCAATCACAGTGCCTTTTCCCACTGTGCCCACTAAAGATCCCAAATTCTTCTCATGGTAGCATGGTTAGGTATTTAATGTTAGGCATATAAAAGCAAAGTAAAAGTTAAACTTACTTGCCATTATCATGTAACTGCAACCTTTTCACCTCCATGGTATCAAATACATGGGAAATTATTCTCCTTGCATGCAAGTAGTTGCATAATGATCTCTTGACCATCTCCAATAAAACTCTTCAAACTCTGCATATTCCCAGGACTTATTTTAGTAGATTTGATTTCAACATATATATTATTATAAATTACACAAACTTCTTACTAAAGAACAAGGCAAATTTTCAAAAGATCTGTTATAAATATATTCTTTTCATGTATAGGACATGCTTTCTGCTATCAACATGGAGATTAAGTAATAAAGTCACTTAGCAAAACAGTGAAATATATAACATCTATTTTAATGAAATTCTAAGGATATAAGGATTACGAGTGGAATTAATACTGTAAAATAATGAGCAGGATTTACATTTACTGGGAGCTATGTAGAAAACAACAAATCAATCTACACTAAGTTCATTTAGCCTCAGTTTTACACCTCCTAGGACAGGAATTGTGTAGCCTACAAAACAATTTATATTTTATCTGTACCATCTAATTAATTAAATGGCCCTAGAGTACCAGACTCACAAATCTCGTTAATAGCTGAATACTGAAATAAAGGCTGTTCACCCCTACTAGAATAATATTTGCATATCCCCACCTGTGATGGGTAATAAGTACCTGCCACAAATCAGAATTATGAATTTTGTACGCCTAACAAAACCGCAGGGGAAATTATACCTCAGACATTCCATAATAATTGCAGCTAAGCTGTTTAGTGCCATCCACTTATTCTGCCTGAAGTGTTTAAAGCAGCAACAGTTGTAAATGAATTCAGGCACATATTCAAGGGAATTTTTTTTTTTTTTCAAAAAGTTTTTCTGTCTTGCCATATGTAATTATCTTTACGGAAATATTCAGCTGCATTCACATTTAAAGAAGCAAATTAGAAAAAAAATAGAGTTCTTTCCATCAGTCTATTAGGTGTTTATTAGAAATCTGTTTTTGAAACTCTAGAATAGCTCTGGATGAGTTTTGAGGTATTGACATTCTGAAACTGAGGTTGGTTCAATGGGGTGGAATTCTAATTGTACAAGTTTTAAGTTGGCACAATGATACAGTCCAGGAAATTGTGAAGCAATTATGGAGCAAATGCTGGACTGGTAACTTCAGGTTTCAAGAAATAGCTTATCTAAGTTACAGGATTCAACTGTGGCATCGCTTGGCCTCTGGGAAGAATCTAACTTAAAACCACCATGGTCCTGGACTAGTGGCTGAGAGCAGTGATAGTTGCACAGGGACTATCCTACCTAGGTCTTAATCACTTCAGGGGGAAGTGCTGTGGCAATACTCAGCATAGAATATCAGGTAGGAAGCAATAACAAATACCTTAGTATTAACTACTAAACAGTAAAGACCATTTTGTGGTTTAACTGGACTATCTGATTAAATGAGAAATGACTCCAGTAGAGGCAAGATATGACCTTTGAGGAGTGATGGAAGTTATTTAACTGGGTAAATGGCAGTGCAGTATAATGGAGAAATGTTATCTAAGTACAGAAAGACCATGTCAATTCTTGTCAAGAGTTAGCCTTGAGATCTTGAGCAAGTCAGTTTTTCAGTTACTTTTTCCTCATCTATAAAATGTTAACAAAATTAGTTTCATCTATCTAGCAACTTACTGACCAAATTGCCTAGTGCGGGAGATAGTTGTGTGCCTCAATAGTTACAGTGTGTACCCTTATTAGCTTCATACTATAAGCAACTGTCACCATTTATTTTCCTCATTAGGGATTTGGACAATTGTTTGCTTGCCTGAAGCAAATTTCTCAATCCAAAAGGCTTTACTACAAATTGGAAGTAGGGGCACAGGAAAGAATATATGAAAATAATGTAATCCTTCAGAGACAAAGATTCACTTCCTATCTTTTTTTCTGTGTATGCTTGGCCTGAGTGTGTATAAAAAAAATCAACCTCATTTTCTAGAAAAGGGCTTTAAAAATAATTAGGATTTATATATTTTCGAAAGAGTGAGCAGGGTACAATGAGTCACCAAGAGGTGATTAAGTCAGGTTGTTTGAGGCTCCCCAAGGTGACAAGATGGTCTGTAGACTTTAGAAGAAAGCTTATATAGCCTATTACCATGATGAAGTGAAATTTAAAATTACATTTTATATTTGTAAAGGACTAACAGGCAAGGTCCCTATGGATTGTCAAATACTACATAAAATGCTATAAAAACCAGACCATAATCTCTCACTAACTTACACATTAGCCTCAGGCAGTAAAGATGGTTTTTATTGGAACGAGACTTTGTGAGGGGAAAAAAAAAAGTTATGCACAGTTTATCCTGGCTTTTCAGGCACTTTGCTTCTTCCTTGAGTTAACATGACGTATTCCAAGTGATTAAATAAACTTGTCTAGCAGCTCTTCTTATGCACTTGAAAGGAGGCACAGTAAAGAAGGATTTATTCTGAAAAGAGGTCTTAATTCTATCACTGAAAATGGTCCTTGTTTTATTCTAATCTTTACTACAGCAACCAAGAAAGGCAACTGTAGCCTATTGTAGTGACCCACTGAACTCCAGGTATGACTACTCATTTATGGCATACCTTCACAAACCCAAAGTAATACGTGTGGGAAAAATTCAGGCAATGAAAGTGGTATCATTATCTGCACAAAAATACGTGTGAGGGGGCCTCCCTGGTGGCCTCCGTGGTTGAGCACTGCACTGTGAAGCTGTCCGCAGCCTCTGCAGCGCGGGTTCGATCCCGCCCGGCTAGTGAGAATCCCACATGGTGAAGCAGACCACTCCTGTCTCCCCGCTTCTCCCCTCAGCAGTGTATTTTGTCAGTCTGCCTGTTCTGTTCCCCACTCTGTCTCTGGTGAATCGTCTCACCCTCCCACGCATCTGGCCTGTACCCCGGTTCTTATGTAAAAATAAATAAATTTTTTAAAAAAATGCATGTGAGGCTGGGAGATGGTTTAGATTTTCATTCATATATTATCACTGAGGTGTTAGGCAAGGCTGGTGAAACATTTTGATGAACTGGTAATTTTGCCCTCTTCAAAAGGACTTCAAGCAGCTTATAGTAAGGTTTACAAGCTTACTATAAACGTGGGAGATCTGTAAATGGTCTGTGGATTCAGTAGTGAGGTAGTGAGCATATTGGTGTCTTTTGTTTCTTCATTCAAGAATTAGGGTTTGCAGTAGCCTGGAACTTAAGTCTGTTTTTGTTTTTTTGTTTTTTTTTTTATAGAGGCATGTTTTATTTATTTATTTATTGTATTTGTTTGTTTATACATGCACTGGGTACAGTCAGAAGCGCGGGAGGGTGAGAGAATTCACCAGAGCCAGAGCGGGGAGCAGAGCAGGCAGAAGGACCGAAGTACACTGCGAGGGGAGCAGCGGGCGGCAGGAGAGGTCTGCGCGCCATGTGGGACCCTCCTCCGGTGGCCGGGGAGCAGCCGGGGATCGAACCGGCATCGCAGAGGCCGCGGGCAGCTTCACAACCCAGCGCTCAACCGCTGCGCCACCGGGGAGGCCCGGAACTTAAGTCTGTTTTTAATGGGGTCATATTGCTGGCTATTTACATTTAACTGTCTTATCTTTTAATTGAGTATCTATAAATTTTATCTGTTTCTGGAACTAGCTTGAACAGAAACTCCAAGTGCTGACCTCCCCTAATAGGAAGACTCTGCCATTTGAGGACAACCCTTCCATGAGTTAGACAGATAACATGATGTTGACCCATCTAAGTCCCTAAAATCTCAAGTCAATGGCCTATGTATATTTTCATGTGTTACAGATTCTGAAAATTTGATGTAGTAGACAGCACATATGAGCTTGTTGTCAGACTGTCCTTTGTCCCAGTACTTTACCCATCACTTAAGACATTGGGCAGGTCGATTACCTCCTCTGAACTTCAGGGGTTTTTCCATCTGTAAAGTGTGAATAATAAAAGTAGCCTCCAAATGTGGCTGGAAAGATTAAATAGGATCACTTATAGGACTACAGATAAGTCATGTTACTGGAGCATAGATTCAGGGTATCTTGGAACTCTTCACATTTAAGGATTAAGCAGCAAATAAGAAAACTTCAAAGTCTGAGATAGGGTGGTCAAGTAATATGTTTTTATAAAGGAAGAAGAGATGCAATGTTCATTGTTATGGAGAGATCTAACAATATAAGACAAAATCCCTTCCCCAGCTTTATACCTTTTTCAACCTCTATCTCCATTCTCTCTTCTGCTAGCAGCTTCCTTCACCTTAGCAAACTGTTCTCACAGGGATTCTTTGTTCCTAAATCCCAATATTTTGAAAGGAAAGACTGTAGTTGAAAAGAGCTTGGGTTTAAAGGAAGAGTTTGAGAAATCACTATATCAGTAAATACATGAATTGGGCAAAGTATTTGATTATTTTCAGTTTGTTTTCCTTCCCTATTATTAGAGAAAGTTTCTAATAAGAACTAAAATCTGATCAGAAAGCAAAAAAGCACCTTGTTCTTCACTTGGAATGTGGTAGATGCCCAATATATGGCTTTGCTTCCCTTTCCCCTGGCACAAGGTAGCAGCACACAGCAGCCACCACCATTTTCTTACATCACCTCATCATGCCAACTCCTTCAGGTTAAGAAACATTTTAATGATCTGCACATCTACAATGCCTGGCTTAGTGTCTGAAACAGCCCATGTTTTGTAAATTACTACTGGTTGAATGAAAATGGGAAACTGGGTAAATAACCTTTGATGAGTGTGACACCAGTTTCCTTCTGGTGTGGTTTCTTCTTGAGGGTCTATTGATTTTAAGTTTGTGAAAGATGTTTTTGGGTGTATCATAGAAGTCCTCTGACACCAGTTCAAGTGTAATAAAAGAGTATACAATGATAATCAGCCACATTTTAAGCATTTATTATGTGTATCTTATGATATTTTCTATATGTTATTTTGCTTAATCATCACCAAGCTTTAAGACAACTGTTCTGAATCCATTTTGTAGAAGAAATTAT
Source organism: Talpa europaea (assembly GCF_964194135.1). Lineage (NCBI taxonomy): Eukaryota > Metazoa > Chordata > Mammalia > Eulipotyphla > Talpidae > Talpa > Talpa europaea. The sequence goes on from NC_140076.1 coordinate 97,455,686, forward strand.
TGTTTATACAATTAGGTAACACTAAGTTGCTCAGCAAGATAACCAGAGAGGAAAACTGGATTTTGAATGTAGAATTTCTGGTTTCCAGACTTTATGACCTTAACTACTGTACTATTTGCATAACCCATCACCAAATGCATGTTCTCAAAATATGACTGACCAGGTTCCCCCCTTGAAGGTGCTACAGGATCCCTCTACAGGTTTTTCACGTGCTTCTCCCCTCTCTCCTAGTATTGCGACTCTTTCATTCTTGGAACATTCCATGACCTTTCTCACCATCAGTCATTTTCACACAGTTTCCTCATTTCCTCCCATTAAATCTCCTCTATCCCAGCTGGCAAGTGTGTTTCTTCTCCTTGAACAACCCCTGAAATTACCCACTTGATGGAGGCACTGAGGCAGTGGGTTGGCGGAACATGGACTTGAAGCTACATGAAACCTGGTTAAGATTTGGGGCAACCTGTTGGCCTTTTGTGTTTTTTTTTCATGTTTTATTTTTTTTATTTAAATTTTATTTTTATATTCCCCATACAATTACAACCCCCTTATTTTGACCCCAAGCCCTCCTTTCCCTGCCCCCCCACCATCCATAGAGTGTCTCTGGTTCATAGTTGTTTGTTGATTTTGATATTTTCTTTCTTATAGTTATTCTTTTTCCTGGTCCCTTACTTAAGTTTTCTAGATTCCTGCCAGAGACCATCCGGTATTTTTCTTTTTCTTTCTGGCTTATTTCGCTGAGCATGATCCCTTCCAGTTCCATCCATGTTGCTGCAAATCACATGTGTTTATCTTTTTTGAATGTTGAGTAATATTCCATGGTATATATGTACCACATCTTCTTGATCCAGTCATCTATTTTTGGCCATTTGGGTTGTTTCCAAAGCTTAGCTATTGTAAATAGTGCTGCTATAAACATAGGGGTGCAGGTGCTCTTTGGAATTGATGTTTCTGTGTCCTTTGGGTAAATCCCTAGGAGTGGAATTGCTGGATCATATGGAAGCTCTATGTTTAGTAGGTCCAGAAATCTCCACACAGCTCTCCATAGTGGTTGGACCAGTTTGCACTCCCACCAACAGCGCAGCAGAGTTCCTTCGTTGGCCTTGTTGGCCTTTTGAATGAGGAAATAGCAGTTTGTACTTCATATGCTTGTTTTAGGGACCAAGTAAAATAATGCGTGCCAACCACTCACAGATGTAGGTAATTAATGGATGATATCTAGTATTAAGATGATGAATATTTTTATTATCTCAAGATTTCTTGCTGAAATGATAGTCTAAACATTTTCAAACCTTTTAATGTTCATTTCAGTTATACCTAAAATAAATATTTATTAATGTATTTCATTAGATATTTGTCTTCAGAAGAGAAACAAGGCCTAGGCATCGGTAATTGAATATGGTATGTGAATTAAGAAAATGGGGATTTCTGGAGGGAAAATGTTCACATAGAACATTGATTTATCTGCTTTTGCAAAGCATATAAATGAGGACAAATAAGGGAATTAATTTTTGACATTAAAAACAAAGTAGATATTAAGTTATATTTGAAAATAATTTTGACCCGGACTAAAATTATTTTAACTGTTACAGTTTTCCTTTACATCGAATACAAATATCTTCTATCTAAATATCTTTTATTCCTTCAATTGATTTATTAATGCTGTGCTATGTTAAACAATAATAATGAAGCTATGTTAAAGAATTATGTTAAATGTGATTTTTATGTCTATATGCAGACTAAGTAGACTTAAGGAAGGTTAATCTCAGTTTAAAAACACTGTCCTTCACATCTCTGCAAAATGCTTCTGCAACTCTCCTTTCTCTGTGTCTCCTAAGATTTGTTCTCAATGATGACATTTCCATTATCAAAGATCTTAATGTTTCTTTAAGATTTACCAAAGTAAAAAATAAAAAGTAAAAGATCTGCCAAAGTGCATAATTAGTACAGTCTTCTTCTTTTGTTGTTTAAAACAGTCAGATTACTCTGCAAGATGCCGTAGGTAGAACACTTGGAAAGGACATGTAGGAAACACAAATTCATTCATCCCTGGCTACTGTAATCACCACCTTTCTGTATCACTTTGTATAAGTGATTTCCCCTTTTTGTGTCTTTGTCATTTCAGCTGTAGGAGGAAGAATTAAGCTATAGGTTTCAGAAAGTCCTCTCTAAGTCTAGATGTTCCTTCCTGATTTAACCCTTCCAGACTTATTTTTTTATGACATCCCTCTATGTTTTAGTAGTTACGGCTAACCCAGACTATCTACTAGTTTGTGTACTGTCCATTTCCTTTCTGGCTTCTGTTCTTTTGGTATTACTGACTCTTCTCTATAAAAAGTGCTGTCATTACTCTCATTTCAAATTTCTCCATTTCTTCAAGATTCCTTTCATACTACTTTCTCCACCAAATCCTCCCCGATATCTCCTAACCCATGGTAATACGGTCTCTGAAATTTTGCTTGGAACACTTTTCTATATGAAATAAACAGACTTTTATTATAATGTTTCTTATTTTATCTTATCTACAAGACTTGGAGCAAAGGCATTCTCTTCCTGGTTTCTGCATGTTTTTGAAGCACTATAGAGTGCCTGGCACATAGTAGGCATTCAATCAAATTCTGTGGAATGGAAAATCTTGTCTGTTATTCTGATACATTGTAAATGGCAAAATTATCTCCTGTTACAGAAAAAGCTGTTAGCTTTTTACTTGGATTCCATTTTGTGTATTATTTTTGATTGTTCAAAGATGAAGTTTAATAGTTTTTTTTATTATACTGTATGAGTATTAGCTTTCCCTTGGCAATAAGACAGGCAGAAAGATGATGCAGTTTGGCTTTTTCTTTTCTCTAAGCCATTATGCAGAGAATAAGCTCTGTGTAATGAGGTCATACCCCTATGTTTAACAAAGAAACAGGTTGCTTTTTAAAGTTAAATATCTCAAACCATTCCCTGCAATCAGTTAACAAATTCTACTTGATTAAAATGTGCACAATTTTCCATTTGCTTAATTTCGTTAATTAAAAATTTTGGATCAAAATATTCAAGAAATAAGTCTATGTACTTCCTTTCCTTTCGAAAGCATTTGGCTGTCATAAATGAACTATTAAATTAAAAAAAAAAGAAATTGCAAAGGTCATTCCCAATGATAAAGGCTCCTGAGAATGTTAATGCAAAGAGATCCCACATTTTCTACCACCCTTGCACTCTTAGGATTATGACAGTGGCTCTATAGATCTGATGGAATTTGGGAGGTAAAGGGATCTAGTGGAATCATTTCAAAGCTCTGGAGCTTTGGGCCTCTGGCTATTATGGCTGAGTAGCTGAGACTATGCAGAAATGGTTGCTTTGTTTGCCCTGAATCCCTGAGCCATCTGCACCACACAGAAAGCACGGAGAACTCACATTCAAAATGAATATTTAAAAGTTCACTTTTGATGTGCTTTTTTTTTGTTATTGTAGTTTTTATTTGTAGTTTCTTAAATCTCTTGATCTCAGCTGCCCTGTCCCTCTTTGTGTTGAACCATTCTGTAGTCCATGCCAAGGGATAGAGAGGAGAGAATCAAATGGGAGCTCTCTTTTAACCCTTGAATGATTTTCATGGTAAACAATCAGGGTAGTCTCAAATCCCTTCAAGATGTGCTCATCTGTGTTCACTGAGAAATTGTAGGACTGAAATAAATATATCAGGCATTTTACACTATGTTCTTGTTTTTGATGCTTTTGAGTGCTTTAACCCTTTTAATGTTTCAGATCATTGTAGCTGTGTGGTAACAATTAAAATCAAAGTCCTTTCATAGATTGTTTAATAAATGTGTGTACCAGTTCTGAAAAACCTTCAAAGTGATGGTATGTGTGAATTCTCTGTGTAGGTCTTCTAGATTGGAGACATGTCTGATAATGTAATGATTACAGTGGCTTGTAATGTACGTAAGCAATTCTTGCTAAGGTCAGAGGCTGTTGTCTTGGGGCCACCTAATTTTTGGAAGTAGTCTCTGTTTATATCTATAACTCACAATAGTGCAATATTTCAGTTTTATTCATTGAAACCCAGAATACAGACCCTTAAACCTCCCAAATTTGATAAAAAGCCAGTTGAGAACTGTCAGAGAGAGAGAGATCTGTTCACACTTTGATTATCACGTATGACTCTTTCTGAGTTGGTCCTGTCCAACACTAAATGCCTGATTCTCTAGCTACCGCCTGTTGAAATCTTACTTTGGCACAGATTTCTAAGTATCACTATATTGATATTTATTGCTGGATAATCTTGATGTGTGGCCTGTGTCTTGTGACTGTTGAATATATATCTCAGCATCTAACCATTAGATGTCAGATAGGCACCAATACCCTCTCAACTTTCAACAAGGAAAATGTCTCTAGATGTTGCCAAATATTCCCTGGGGGACAAAGTTGCTCTCCCCCCCTCATTTGACCACCACTTCATTGAAACCTCACTTAACCTTTTATAGTACCCAAAATATACCATACTCATCACTTGGGATGGCAGAAAATGGTCAGTGTTTTAACAGGAAGGAACTCAGTGGTGAAACACTGTAGGAAGGACAAGAGGGGGAGAATTCAGAAAAACTTCATCAGACTACTTTTTTAAAGGCATGCCATTTCAAACTGTGAGTCTGATTAAGGAAGCTGCTACTGCCCCTGACATGGCCACAGCTATCTCTCACATCTAGGAAGCTTCTTGCCAGACTGGAGATTCCCAGCACATGTCTTCCTACCATAATTACCAAGACCAGAAGAAGCAACAATATACCCAACCATACTTTGTCATTTGAAGCCTCACATAAGTATATATCATCCATTGGCTGAACCTAATTCACAAGTGACGTCTGGCTTTAAGAAAGTTTGGGAAATTGTGGTTATTGTTTTCTGTCCTCTACAATGCGCACAATGAAATATGTGTGGGCCAAAATACCATATCCAGTGGGCTGTGCTGTGGCAGTTCTCTTGTTTTGTTCTTACTGCACCCTCTGCTAACATGTGCTTAATTTGCTTGTTCACTAATTCATTTATTTAATCATTAGTCATTCTCTCAACTAGCACTTATTGAATAGGATATTAGAACTGTGTCAGGTGTGAATAGCTTGAATTAGTTTATTGACACTTTTTGATATGGAAAACAAGAAATTGAGTGGTATTGGAGATGGCAAGAGTGAACCTATACATCTCTTTGGAATTTTCTTTCTTTCCACTTTTTCTCAACATCTTTGCCTAAAATGGTGGGCTTCTCCATGAGATGTGGAACCTAATTAGTACAAGTTCCAGATTCACATCCTAAAATCTTCACAAACATAGATGCAGTTTTCAACAAATATGGATTGAGAACTCTCTTAAGTCTTTCTCTCTATGCTAGGTGATGGGTCTGGGCTGCAAGGAACATGAAAGTAAAGAACTATATTCAACAAAATTTTAAAAAGAATAAATGAGTAACAGGGAAAAACCTTAGTTCTTCCAATTTGGGTCATATGCTTCTTCCTGAACCAAGCAGTGGATAGGATATTATGGTTAGTTTAGTAAAATGTTTATACATTTAGATCATCAGTTAAGGTAGGAGAATTACATGGCATGTTTTTAGAGGGGCGCCCATAAGACAGAAAGCTTCCATATTTGTGTCAATTACAGCTGCCTGCTGGGTACTGTGTTAAGTACTGAGGACACTGCAGTGAACAATACGGTGTTCCTGGGAAAGCTTTTCGGTGAAATCTGATCTAGTCATCACCTACCCGTCATAAACAGAGCTGACCACTACCTCTTCTGGGCTACCATAGTTTGCAGGTATTATTAATGTTGTTATTATTTAATTAATCCTCAGTAGACTGTGACACCTTGAAATGGAAGCCTCTGACATCTTACTCTAGCACTGTGCCTGGTATGTAGATGTGATTCCATAAATGTTTGTTGAAGAAAATAAATGATGATTGATTGAATGAATGTATTCCTTTCATAAGGAGACATCTGTGAATGAGGGCCTAACTCTTTTCCTAAAGCAACCCTATTGGAAAAGCAAATCTGGCTCACTGGAGGTGATGGAGGGGCATCTGATCTACTCTGACATGTTTCAATTTAAGCTTATCCTGCCTTTGCTCCTTTGCTGTAAGTCTATCTTCTTGGCTATGGGATTTTTATTGAATTTTTGATATGTGAATGAATCACCATGTAAAATGTAAGTTCTTTCTTGAATAAAATTACACAAACAAAATACTCTTGGAAAAATGAGGCAAATAACTCTCTTCAGTGGTGGTTATTTATAAAAACCCCCTCCACTTTAAAATGCTCTTATTTCAATATCCTTAAGTGTCTCCAGTTGGAGTTTTAGTGAGAAAGACATATGATCTGTGAGAAGTGGCATTTTATCTTGGTTGGCTATAAAAGCATTAAAAAAACTTATAATGACTGAAAGTATTTTCACTCACCATATAAAATGCTTTCAGAATTCCTTTATCTTTTTAAATAAAAATGGGGTGCACAGGGGAGAATGAGGTGAGGATGACTATGATTAAAATCAATGAAGACCATTGCTAGTTTTAACACATGATGACAATATTGTACGCCATAGTGGCACATAAAATGATATCAACCATAAATCCTTTGCCCTTTCTGATGCTGCTGAGAAAACACATGAAATCATTTTGACTGATTAACAAGGCTTTGCTCTGCAGGCACTACTGACCCTGAAGTTATTGGTATTACCTAAAGTATTTGAAGCTATAAATCAGGAGCAGTTTGCATTATTAGCAGTGGGAAGATGCTTCCTAGGAAAAAAGGGAAAGACAAAAATTATTTAGGTTTATTTGTGATTTGTTTCTTACTGTATTATGGTTGGAAAAATATAAGAAAGTGTGTGATACTCAATTCTTGCAAATGAGGATATTGAAAATTAAATGAGGCACCCCAAATTCAGAGGATCTCCACAGGTTAACTTTTGCCTTTGGAAGGACTGTTCATAGTTGTGTAGATGGAATAGGTGTGACCAAATGGGACTTGATTCTGTAGATTTCTTATTCTCACTTACTGATTGTCCACCTCACTTTGTGTGTGTGTGTGTGTGTGTGTTATTTTTACTAAGGTAACCTTTACCAATATACATGATTTAGGGGTATAAGTTCACAACTCTTCAGATCTATGTTACCACAGCATGCCCTTTACACAGCTCCCACCATAGTCCATCAGACCCCATCCCTGCCTACCTCTCTCTTATCCTCAAATTGCAATAGTAAACTCTTGGTTATAGCCTTGTGGTTGTAGGGGAGTACTGGGAGAGAACAGAAAAAGATTAAATAAATTGTGATCTAAGTATGGAAAAAATAAAACAGCCATTTGTCAAAATGAAAATGATTGAAAAAATCAGCTGAAATTCTTCACATTAAATGATATCTGTTTTTTGGCATCACAACCAACAGACACTGTGTTATATTATTATATTAATTGGAGGGTGCAAAGGTTCATTCTTAACCACCCATCATCTATGTACCCCTCCTGATCATCCTATCAAGACCCTCTCCCGAAAAGAAAAACAACAGCTAATTTATGAAATGTTTAGCATTGCAAAAATGTTGCACTGACATCATATTAGCTAATATCAGTAGTTGACAGACATTAATAAATACTAGTTGCAAGTTTACTAACAACTGTCTATGAAATCTATTTGATATTATTTTACTACTATAAATTCTTTTTGTTGCAAACAGAAATATTCACATTAATTTAATTGAAATATTGGATATTAGCCCCATCTGAATTGGACTCTGGGAATACATCTTTCTTCTCCTTACATACCTGTTTTCTGTTGCTTCCAAGCCAGAGGGTTTATTTGGACAGCAAAAACAATGAACTCGTTTTCCATGTTAGATTGCAGACAAATTGTGCTCTTTTGACTTTCCTTCAATCAAATAGCAAGGCTAAATGGAAAGTGAGGCTGTAGAAGGAACCCATCTTGGATATGTGGCTTATTGTTTGGGAGAGGAGCTCTGTGTCTTCAGTGGTGGGAAGACGCCATTTTAATTGCTTTTGTTTAGGGCTGAAAAACACTAGACACTGCTTTGGGTGAGGTAAATAGACATTTTTGGCCTCAGTAACTCTTTGTTTTTCCCTGGTTAAATAAATCCCTTTGTTGTTTTCTGAGCCTGAGTAGTCTTGCAATTGTGTGCAAGACTGAGGAACTGAGGGTGACCAGTAAACTATTGGAGCAGTGTCATTGGGCAGCTGTAGTGCTCCTTGCTGCCCTGTGTCACTATGAGAGGTGATAATATCAGTGTTTTGTACTGACCATTTCCATCTCTGCTTTTTAAATTTGTCAGATATTACAATATTTAATATATATTAAAATTATATATTAGGTTTTTATAAAGTTTATGCTTACTTTTAGGTTGCAAAACCGTAATTATTGCAGGGAATAATCTTGTTTTTATTCAAATGGTATCAGTTTCAATTCTTTTACAGTGGCTTCTCCATTCTGGGAGGTTTAATCCTTGAGTTTTGGGTAGTTTTCATAAGTATTCTTGAGATCTATATGGAGAATATCATTTTGTTTTCTCTATATGAGAAATGCTCATGGAATGATATTTGAGAATATTTTTCATTGCCATTACCTTGACTCATATTTTATCTGAGTCTAATATTCCAGGCTACACATTTCCTTAGAACCTCACAGAAATTGCTCCTTTGACTTCTGACATCGAACATACCTTTTAAGAAGCCTGAAGTCAGCCTAAACTCTTTACTGCCTGAATTTAATGTAGCTTTTCAAGGCAGAATTACTGGAAACTGCTTCCTTTTTGGATTTCAGTGACAATCAGAATTTGTCTCAGTTCTTTGTCAAGGATTTGTCTTTCCAAAGCAGGTCATTTTAGCTGTATGACAATCAGTTTTCTCTCCACCCTCCACATATCCATTTCCTTTTTTTTTTTTTCATCAAAATTATACCATTTCTATGTACAAACTTTTTGGAATACATCACAAAAGATTGGGAGTGCTACTGACCCTGCCTGTAGAAATGAATGTTAACAGAGAATTGTGCAAATAGAGCATAATAGAGTACAATACATGCAGTGAACACCCTAATTTTAGAGAAAAACACATAAATCAGTGACTGCTTTCATATATAGTAGCTTCTTAAAAGTACAACCTCTGAGGCATTGTATCTGGGAGGGAAAGTAGCTTGTCTAATTTTGAAATATACTTGTTGGCCACTCACTATCATCTGGCAGTCACGAAAATTTCAATAGTGAATGAAGGCTAATCTGTTCAGATTTCTTAAAAAGAAAAAATATAAGTCTCTCCACATACTGGATGGTTTATTTAACCATGTATTTAAGCCATTGAAATTGATGGGCTGGTCTTTTGTTTAAGAAAACTTCTTTAATGTTTATGATTTAACATCCTAGTCCACATTGACCAGGCATTTGCTGACATAAATTTAGTGCAAAATTGCCAGTTATTTTAATTTATGAATTGCCAGTACTAGCAGAATGTGTAGCACAGCTGTTACTCAATATTAGAAGGACATTTTTAACATGATTTTTCTACATGATTAAAGACTATTGTAGAAGCAGAAACTTAAAAATCAGTTCCATGAGCTACTTTGCATCCTCATTGTTACACTATGATATTTAAAATAAGGCAATCTGAAGGTGTATGATGTGTATTTTTCCCTAACTTCCCTTTTCAAAAGTAGTATTGTTTCCTAAAACACTGGGGACATTATTTACCCTTTCTATTTGAAAGATCTGTTGCAGATTCAGTATACCAACAAAAATATATTAGGCACCTAGTCTGTCTTAATAACTGTACTGGACACTGTTCTCACACAGATAACTCTCATCTTAGAACTTATTTGCATGAAAAGGAAAAATGGACTTTATTTTTAAGGGAATTCAAAAAATATTTAGACATGAAAAGTGAATCTAGTACAAGCCCTTATTTTCCAAACTGGAAATATTTTTCTCCATACTATGGAAAGCCAGTTTTTAAAAAAGACAAAGACAATGACTATCTCAGTCCTTTCTTCAAGTGGAAAGCAGTGACTGGGTTTACAACAGAAGAGAAACCTAATTTCCTTATCCCAATTTCTTAAGTTTGTAGTAACATTTATCAGAAGCTTCATGCCACTGATGTTTTGGCAAGTAGTACTAATGCTATTCCCTGTAAGACAGACTGATAAAAGCAAGCACTGCTTCTATGTAATGTATTATATCAGAAAGGCTTCCATCAACTTTTTCAGGGTCCTAAAGCCAGATTTGAGCTTGGTTTGATCATTTATTTGGATTTTCTTAGGACTGTCTATTCTGGTAATGAATTAAGGAAATGATTTCCCACTGCTCTGTTGTTTGATGTTTGTTTTTGTTTAGAAGAGAAAGAGCATATTTCTAATATTCTGAAAGGACTAAAATGTGGTAGTTTCTTCTAAAGTCTCAATTCTGTTCACATATATCATACATACATTGTTTCTACATGAAATTTCCCTGTAGACAGATAAGCATAAGTAGACTATTCCCATTTGTAAAGAGTGGGAAGAGACTCTTCACTTTTCAAGACAAGGAAGTGATGGCTACAGATAAGAAGCACTTGGCAAAACACCAAATTTGACAAGCTCAAAACCATGTTTTTTCCAAACACTTTTTACATGTTTCAAGGATAAAGAAATCCTTTAGCTCAGATGCATCATTTCCATAAAGTCTCTTGACCCTGTTTCTAATGCCAAATTTTCTTAAGTTTTTCTTCAAAAAGAGATATGAGCTACTGTTTATTCCATTCCCCTTCCCCCTTTCAACATTATACTCCTAACATAATACTCTCAACTACCATATTAAGCTGAAGGATATAAGAAATAGCAATGTGCATTCATTCATTCATTCTTTGGTCTTCCCACAGACATTTATTGAATGACTACTATTCACCAGGCATCATTCAATATAAATACATTAAAATGTGTTCCCTGTGCCCAAGTAGCTCATAGTTTGGTCTCAATAGATTAAATGTAATTGACTCTAAGAAACAGGCACCAAAAAACTATTTTTTTAAGTACTGTTTATCTTGGTTCTGTATGATCTTTATGTTATAAAATATCACCTTTAGAGCTAAAGGAAGGATATGAGATGGTGATCTTCCTTTCAAGTCCTCTAAGGTACAGGACAGTTTACAGTTTTGGTCTATTCTCCGTAAAGAATGAGGACATATAGAACTTACTTCAGCTTCCAGTAGTGCTTACCCACTTGGAAGCATCTTTGAGAATGAGATCCATCACAAAACACCCTATGCAAATCCTCAATTCTGAATTTATTTTAAAAATACAAAAAAAGAAAGCATTACCTTGCTCAGTGCTGTCAGGTACTGTGCTGTGGCAGAAACTCAGAAAACCAATTCAGCGATTTAATTAAGTCCTCACAGGAGAGCACACCCCAACGAGGCAATTTCTGGATGGCGAGGTCCCCTTCCCTGTTGGGGTTTAACTGGCATCTCTTGGGTAACTTCAGTAGCAAAAGGATGAAAATTTGGTACTTTTGGCTCCCATTTAAGTGTTTTAGGCAGACAGCAAAGTGAGGTAGCTATTTTTTTAAAAATCATTTCCAGAACACACAAGAGAGAAATTGTCATTTCTCAAAAGTCTAAAAGGAAGTCTGCTAACACCGAGTTTTTGAAAGAGAAAGTAACAAAATCAATGAGGAGAACGAATTCTGAGATTACTGTTTGAATGAAATGTTCTGATTAACACTAAAAATGTAATTCTCTATACAGTAACATTTCAGGCTGAAGGGTGATTTCACCAGAGAGGTCTTTAAAGCAGAAAGTGAGGAAGGCAATCATTTTTTTCCCCACTAATTACTTAAATATGAAAAGAAATTTTAATCTGGAAGTGCATTCTCTCTCTTGAATTTCACCACACAACAGCAGCAGACTTGTGCCTCAAAGTGCTGAGATGCAGTTAAAATATCAGCAAAATTTCATCATTTTCCCAAACTCCACGTGTACCCTTCATAATCATTAATTCAGACCAGCCCACACTGGCATGCAGCTTCTTAATTTAGCAATTCTAGTGCTGGTCTAGGCTTTGTTTTGCTGTCAAGTATTCGACTACTTCTTCACTGAAGTATTTCCACATTATATTGTCCAGGACAAAGCTACTTTGTATGCATAGGGACTTGCTTCAGGATTTAAACTCTTTTCTATTCTACAGTGGTTAATTTTTCATTTATGTAGCATCTTACTGAAGAGTAGTCAACACAGTTAGCAATACATTGTGCAACAATAAATATTTTACTGGGTATATAATCTCCACAATTTAAAAGTTTTATTTTTCTGTGTGGATCTGTATAAAGCTAGAATTGTTACCATTTTGTGAATGCACATTTTTAATAATATGCTCTATAATCACTATCAAACAAATGACCTGCACTTTAATAGGCGCTCCAGACATTAGTTGCCATTTCTGCTAAACTCAGTAAACTCTAATAAAGGTATTTTATAGGCAAAAGGTTTATTTTTTTAAGAAGATATATTACATAGATTTTATCAGCACATAAAAATGTTATCCTGGGAACACTGGATGATTCATCTCTTTCTAAATTATAGCACATTCCTGTCACTTTCACATGAGATCATTCTAATTTTTTAAAAAATACATATAATAGTTTGAATTGGGTCATGTTTCACACTTTATTCCATTTGAATTAATGATGTTATTTACTTGGAGTTTGATTGTATACTTGCCTCACATTCTACGAGGTAGTTCATAAGCAGCAGCCAACATAATAAAGAAGGAAAATGTTATTTACTCTCTTTCGCAATTCTCAGGAGCCTGGTGTAAATTCTACCCAATAAAATGTGCTTTTCGTTTGTTTCTGTATTCCTTTAAGGCTCGATGTACAGGAGCGAGCAGCAGCAGTGCTCAGAGTTGCAGCCTTTGTAGGATTTTACTGGTGAGCACCTGCAGTGCTTGCCCTTGATCTGGGAAACAAACGTAGTCTCAGCTCAGGAACTCCTTGATCCAAGAAACAAAATTGTCTCCTGCCATGGAACTTCAGCTTCAGGAGTTCATCCTGGCCCCAGGAGAGGCCAATAATATCACATAGCAAGAACTCTAGTGAGCTGTGCACAATAAATATTTTCTCAGAACAGCTATAGTCATTAGATGAGAAGTATATACCAAGCAAATGCTCTTGTATTTCTAGCAATGGTTTGCATTTGTCAACTAAATCTACACTCAACATGACCCTAGTAAAAGGTCAGAGTACCAGGATTGTTGGTGGGAGTGGCCATGTAATTCATGTGGCAAGCAGGGGAAGAATGACTGGTATCAGAACAGCAAAAGCATAAGAAAGAGTCAAGTTGCTTTTGTCTACATTTCAAGTTTAAGAACTCCCTACCATATTTTTGTCATTCAAAAAAAGAAAAAAACACTTGGAGTTGAACAACAAGACTTGCATGCTAGACATCTTGGCGATTTTAAATGCCAATAAGCTTGTGGATCTGTGATTGAAGGAAGAAGGGACTCCAGCACCCTCTGTCGTTACCTCAGTTCTGGGGCCCCAACAACATATTAAACTAACATTTCAAATACTCATGAGCATAGGCAGGTAGCTGTAATTGACAGGCATCAATTGACCAAGGAGTCTTGAAATGAGCTTCTTATAATGGGGAGGGGCATTGTGAGAATTAGCAAGTCCTAACTAAGCTACTCAAACAGGTTGGGTTTCAGTTTCCCCATTTTCTATAACCCAGATGCAAAGGGGAGTACCTGGACTTTCAGGATTGAAATGAAATATAGTGAAATAGGGCTCGTTATGGTCTGAGTATTTGTGTACCACCAAATTCACATGTTGAATTCCTAATACTCAAGCTGATGGAATTAGGAGATCATACTTTTGTGAAGTGATTAGGTTTAAAGACAGAACCCTTGTGAATGGGATTTGTGCCCTTACAAATGGGGCCCTAAGGAAGTAGCTCATCCCTTTCACCATATGAGGATACAAGAGAAGTCAATGATGCCTGGGAGGCTCTTCATGTGACCCTAATCTTGGGCTTCTGGGCACTAGGAACTGTGAGAAATTTCTGTTGCTTATTGGTCACCCCATCTGTAGTAGTTTGTGTAGGAATCTGTATGAACTAAGACAGAGCTCTACTCAGCTTACATTTCTATAACTCTTGAGATTTGGGGGGAGGATTGAATAGTTTACATTGTCCTTCAAACTCTGTTTGACTGTTTGCCTATAATTATCCACCATTCATCTCATCTGTCACTATTCTATATCCAACCATACATGAAATTCAGTCCCTTTGCCTTTTTAGTTACAAAATAACTATAATCAGCCCAACAAAAACAATAAAAGATAATTAAACAAATAATTACTCCCCCATCTCCCCAAACCATAATAACAAATAAGACCTTTGTGTGTATGTGTAGAACAGAATTTAGATAATTCTTGGGGAGATAGAGAAGTTGGACATTTCAGCAATACAAACCACTTCAAATCAGTTATTGGGTCTCTTTTTAGAAATCCATTAGCAGACACTTAAAGATCTACAAATAAACTAACCTCAGTGTTCTGTAGGATATCCAGAAACTTATATTTTCTTCCTAATAATTGTGTTTCATAAGTAGTTTGTATATTCCAGGTCTTAATATGTCACCTCCTCAACCATAAAGAGATTTTTTTTTTACAACTTGATTTTAAATGTTCTTCTCTTTCCCTGTTATGTGTAATATGTGAGTCAAAGAACTGTGTTTAAGATTATCTATGTTAGAAATCTGGACATCCTCAACATTGTATAGACTTGAAATGCCTGAGAATTGTCCAAGTCTTTGTTTATGATGGGCAGACATTGGCATCTTCAAGGGCTAGGGGAGGAGTGGCTGAGAGATGATGTAGATTTGAGGGATGTGTGTGGCTATGTTCTGGGGAGAGATGTGGCCAAGAGGCCCTTTGCATACTGATAGTAAGGCTAAGGGATGAAGCTTGCGGTTCATGGCACTGAGCCTGTGTATTTCTCAACTGATCAGTGACAGACATTTTGCCTCAATGATGATGATCAAATTAGATGTGCCAATGCAAAAAGAGTTGCCACAGGGTGACAACCCACATGCTCCTTCACACTATCATCTTGCTAAATTTGTCATGATGAAGCGTCTGATAATCAGTTTTGTAGATCTAGAACTAGAAATGCTCAGAATAGCCTAATTCTCAAGATGCTGAAATCTAACCTCAAGTACCAATTTGCAAATTTGCAGTGAAAATCAAACTGCATCTTCAGATGCCACGTGGGGCTTTGTTCTTAGCTACCGTGTAATGATTTTAAGGTCTCATTGTCAGATGCAACATTACTTTTTTATTTATAATTTCTTTAGGTTCATCTTAATATAGCCCATAATTTAGGAAAAAAAAAAAACTTGAAGATCAAAGAATCAGATCTGATGTAGGTGTGTTGACTGAAAATTTAGCTCCTTTTTCACTATACCAAGCTGCAGAACTTTGAACATAGCAAATAAATATTAAAAACTTGTACTGAAACATAGAACACGTGTACTTAAAATTGTTTCATTTTCTGTTACAAAACAGAAACTAAATGCCTGAAAATAGTTGTAAATATCATGAAATGTAAATGCCACTCATATTTTTCTTTAGAATGTGTTTGTAAGAGTAACCAACTTTAACATTGTAATGCTTGCCCTTTAAAATTATGTCAGCATTTTATTCATTTCAACAACAATGAAACCATTGGAATGGAATATTGTAAATAAGAATGATAGTTGAAGGTAACCCAATATATAATAAGTCATTCCTTAATATTATACAGATTTTAAAGATTTAGCATTTGACCATTATAATATCACCATCCCCAATTATGACCATCAAGTGCAGCAACATTTTATGTCACTGGTTTACCATCTCAATTTTGCCTAATTCTTTCTTATAATGAACTGCTCAGTTTATTTTCTCTCT
Organism: Talpa europaea; assembly: GCF_964194135.1. Taxonomy (NCBI): domain Eukaryota; kingdom Metazoa; phylum Chordata; class Mammalia; order Eulipotyphla; family Talpidae; genus Talpa; species Talpa europaea. The sequence continues at coordinate 97,471,636 of NC_140076.1, forward strand.
GGTTTTAAATATCTCAAGGCACAGCACTTCCTTAAATTTTATGATTAGAGACACTTTCACAGCCTAATAGATTTCATTGTCAGGATTTTTTTTTTTTTTCCTTGAAATGTAGCCTGAAGTTTCTTTCTTTTCTTTTAATTTCATCCTATTACTCATAGTCATATCATCTTGTAGCTAGTTAAATAATTTCTCTCCTAGCTTTGTTGTTTATACCATCGGATATCAGTAGGCCGTTATCTTGTCCTTCATAGTCTTTGCCTCACCAAGCCATGTATATTTAATTTTGTTAATCTCTCTTCATGAATCAGTCACCTCAGATCTTCATCATTCTTGTTGTATGTCTTTCAGCACTTTCCATTGTCTATCACTCTGATAATACAGCACCCAGAATGAAACACTCTTTCACTGTGTCGTAGGCTGGATATAGAGAGCATCCTTTATTTTTGTCCTAAGTGACATGTTTTCACTTTGTGTAGCTAGATGAATTTGTGGGAAATTCAATGGTTATACATTAAATAGCATTTTTTTTAAGATTTTGTTTATATAATTTTGTATAGAAGACCTAGGGTGTAGTCCAGAGGTGGGGGGAGGAAAGGATTCACCAGAGACAGGATGGGGAGCAGAACAGGCAGTTCTACTGAAATACACTGCTAAGGGGAGTAGGCAAGGCAGAAGAGGTCTGCTGTGCCACATGTAGGTTAGCTCCCTGGCGAGGGATTGAACTCAGGCCCATTGGGTGGTAATGCTGAGACTTAACCCCTAGGCTGCCTCCATTCCAAATGGTACTCAGGTACATTACCATAGGGTTTGAAATCTCCCACGGACCCCCAAAATGATATATATGTGCACAATGGCTAGGGGATATCTCTTGAAAATATTCAAGGATCATTAAGCATTTATCGTTTCCTGCTGAGACTTAACCCCAGGCCCATTGCTGAGACTTAACCCCCTAAACAGTGTTTTAAATGCACCTGGTTTATACAGAGCTGTTTTGTAAAACCAAATAAAATTTGCTTTGTATGTGAAGGGGAAACGATTGGAAGTTCTCTTTATTTAAATATTTTGAAATTAGATGTGATCAAGATAGCGGACAATATTCATGATTTATTATAATATCTAGCATTTGTAGATCAATTTATTTTCAAAATATTTTTATCTGCTTCTCTTTCAACCATATATGCAACATGGAATACTATTTCCATTTTATGAACAAGAAAACCAGATTTCAAAGTTTTGCAAATGTGCTCTGGGTGATACAGAGTACAATGGCAGAACGAGGAATCACCATGGCCTGTTGCTTCCAAATTAGCAAATTTTTAAATAGGAAGTCTGGGGTAAATAATTGGGGACAGAATTTGAGGTAATGTAGAATTGTTTGGAATTTTAGTTTTCCCACTGACTGGTTATTATGGATAAATTGAGTAACTTTCATGAACCTTAATATTTTTATTTGATAATGGACAGGATATTTTATATCTCAAGGAAGGATGTGAATGCTAGAGAAGATAATCAGTGAAGCATTTAAAAGCAGAAGAAGCACGCATCACTGACCGTTTCTCATCTGTTTCCATCACCCACCTTAATGAATATATAAAATTTAGATTTTCTAAAAATTTGTCATAGTTATCATCTAAAGTTTTAATGTAGTGTAAAAGAGAGGTTTAATAATATGATAAATATTTCTATAGCCTCATGAGCCATTACTACTTGTCCCTTGAGATAATTTTAGGGGATGTATTTATTCTTGTTAATTGCACTATCTAATGTTTTCGAAATTTAAAGAATAATAGCAAAAAATATCAGCTAAAACCACTGGTAGAATAAACCAGTGCTTATCATATACTAAGGCAGTTATGCAAGTTGTTCCTGGGGTAATGCAGGCATGGATAACTTTAACTAGGAAGCAACCTGTTCCTACTTGCTACTTCTTCCTTCTACTTCACAGAGGGAAGACAGAGGCTGCCTCCATACCAGATGGTACTCAGGTACATTACCATAGGATGTGAAATCTCCCACAGACCCCCAAAATGATATATATGGGCACAATGGCTAGGGGATATCTCTTCAAAATATTCAAGGATCATTAAACACTTACATTTCCTGTATTTCCCTTGTGATATGTTTGTCCATATTGCATTGCCCAAAATTCAAAATACTCAAAACAGTATGGATTAGTGACACTTGATGATGTTAGTATAATAAAAGTATTTGACAGAAAAGATTTAACTTTATCTGAGCCTTGCACTTTCAGAAAACAGATGTGGTTAAAGAAATCTCCCCACCCTTGTGTTCTGAAAAATATCTTGCAGTAAAGAAACATACTTTCTCATAGGACTTAAATGAATGGCATGAATAAGGAATTTAATATCCTAGTCTGAGATGGACACACAACCTCAAGATTTCCATTCTTTGCCTCATAAAAGACTGGGTGATCTTTTGTCCCCACTGACCAATGAGAGCAAAAATCTTTTTAACCTGATGTGACCAAACATTCATAGTTAAGCTTTTCTCCTCCAAAAGGACCTTGAATTTTGATCCATCCTCGGCCTGAACCAACATCACAATTGAAAACAGCTCTATTTTAATGACCCTTCACCAAAACAGACCAGAAAGAGGGGCATTCCCTGATGATCTGTACCATTAAGATTTTTTTTTAAAGATTTATTTATTTATTTATATAAGCACTGGGTACAGTCAGAAGCGCAGGAGGGTGAGAGAATTCACCAGAGCCAGAGCAGGGAACAGAACAGGCAGGCTGACGAAATACACTGCTGAGGGGGGCAGCGGACGCAGCTGGAGAGGTCTGAGTGCCATGTGGGATCCTCGCTGGCGGCCAGGGATTGAACCAGCGCTGCAGAGGCTGCGGGCAGCTTTGCAGCCCAGCGCTTAACCGCTGCACCACCAGGGAAGGCCCGTACCATTAAGATTCTTTCAGTCATGTTTACTCCTTCCTCCAGAAGAAAACCCTTTGATAAACTTGCAGTCAAGACATTCTCCCTTCTGCAATAATAGTTTTTTCAAACAGACTTATAGACTTCCATAAATCTACATTTATCTTTATTTGATAATATATTGAATAAAACAGAAAATTGTGAGAGTTCTGTCAGATATAGTGAGCTTTATTTAATGAGATAGTTAATATATATTTTATCAAATGACATTAAGAACTATTTATTTCACTTACAGTGAATTCTCACTACTCACAAGAAATGAACTTATTTTAAATGTATGATGAAAAATTTTAGATGTCAGCTTTAAATGTATAAAAGGGTACATGGTTTTTCAAAAATTATTGTAGAAGCTACATGAGCAAAAGAATTTGAGAACTTCTGCTCTAACAAATGGAATCTGGGGATGTAAATCATTGAGAAGATATGGTTCTATTTCAGGCTTGCTCCCTGAAACACTTTGATTTATGACTTCTCCCCCTGGGAAATGAGAAGAGCATTTGTATTCACACTTTTTGAAAAGATGTCTTAAAATGAGTTATTTGAATTCCTCTTCTGGGTGAATGTGTAGTGCATGTATGTAGGGGGCATCCTGCTGATGTTGGGGTTCTGCTGACAAAGGCTGGACCTGCTAATTGAGCAGCTTCAGAGCACACAGGAAAGTAGACCCTAAGGTGTCTTTCCCTGAGTAAGTCTAGGGCAGCCTGAAGAGGACAAGATGTGAAATCTCAGGACTGAGATACAAAACAGATATTGACAGAGCCAGGAAAAGGATTTGGTAAGCAGAAGAGGTCCAGTTTTTGTGCAAACCTGAGATCTAGTCCAAGGACGTAGAGGACCTTGTGCTGATTAGGATATGCTTGGGACTAAACAGTAGATTGAACTGTTTAAAAATTGACTTTATACATCGGCTCTTACATAGAAATGATTCTTCTGTTTATCTAAGCCCTGAAGCTTAATTTTATTTTTTAAAGATTTATTTTATTTATGCATACAAGAGCTGGGGTGTAGGCAGAGGTGCAGGGGGCATGGTGGGGGGGCGGGAGAGGATTCACCAGAGACAGAGGGGGGAGAAGAACAGACACACCTACTGAAACACACTGCTGATGAGAGCAGTGGGTAAGACAGGAGAGATCTGCTGTGCCTTGTGAGTCAGCTCCCTGGCCAGGGAGGGAACTCATGCTGCAGTGGCTGCTGGTAGCTTCATAGTGCTGAGACTTAACCCTCTGCACACCAGGGAGGCCCTGCAGCTTCATTTTATCAATGATAAAAATTCAAAAAGGTTGTTACTACTACTTATTATGTTTTTAGTTCAGTTTTGATTCCCAGTTACATTACTCCCTCCATGAATATGTTGGAGAATAGTCACTTGAAATGCATTTAGTTAATATCAATTGTCTCGAACCTCTCTTTAAATATGTTTGATAAAATATTACATTCTTAGGAAGTCTTTTTGTAATCAGTAAGTCAGAAGATGGTGAAAGATATACCTACTAAAGCATGGGCAGGAGAGGGGACACACAGGAATACTGCTGTGCCAGGTAAAGCAGCAAGAGAAAGCTCTCACTGTTTCTAAGCATGGGGGCCAAGGAGCTTGGCAAGCATGACCAATCCCTAGTGAAAGTGAGGACTTGGAGGAGGGCTATAGAATTGGATCATTGGACCCAGAAGTTGTAGAAGCACATAGGATCTACCAGAAATGCAGACCCCAAAAAGATGGAGGCTGTGCCAGTGAAACACTCTGGCCTCTCCTCCTACTTCTGACTTCCTGCTGGTGCCTCCTATTGGCCCCACAGACTGGAAGCCAGCAGGCAAGGGAGCCCATCTATTTATGGAAGTTAGTAAACATATATTTATATGTTATATATCTGTATATATGTACATATATGTGTATTACATATATGCAGTATATATGATGAAAAATGGGAACAATTCTCATGTAAAAATCCCTAACTTTCCTCACTAAATATGATTTGAACATTCTCTTCATCTTATTTCCTTTTGTTTGTAGCAACCTTTTGTTTATATCAATTTTTATTAATTTGGTGAAACAACATAATGCTGAATATAAGTAATAATTGTGATAAAATATCAAAATTTTTATTAGAATAAACAGAAATTGATTTGGTAGACCTACTCATCTACTAATCTTTTAACTTTATTAAACAATCAAAAATTCTGGCATTGATTTGTTCCTTGTATTTATTACTTCTGATTGAATTAACTTATTGATATTTCAATTTTTTAAAAAATGATAAATTTCCAGAATTGATTTTGTTTATTCCCATGAAATTAAGTACTGGCTTTTTCTGTCTCTTCTCTCTCCTTTCCTGTCTGAATTCTACATCTTTTCAAAAACAATTTTGGTTATTTAAAATGTTATTGATCAACTTAAACCTCTATAGATATTTAAATTTGTACACATACCTTGTATTTATACATTTAAATAAATATTATTTTATATTCATTATCTCCAAACAATGTTGATCCATTGCAGATGAACTTGAAACATGAATTTAATATCTCACTATTATTTATTCAAAATATATATGTGTGTGTGTGTATATATATATATATAATTAGACATCCATGCAGTAAAATATATTAGTGGTTAACTACTTAGTATTTATCATGTGCCAGTCTATTAAAGGAATTATTTCACTTGTGCCTCATTATATCCCTATGACTCAGATTTCATTATCAGTTTTTCATGAGAAACTGAAGTGCAAAACATAAATGACTTGTCTAGTGTCTTAAAGTGAGTAATAATTGGTATTTTTTGATACTTATAAATCCACTTCCATTGTTTATTATGAGAGTGAACTTAGTCCCCACTCTGGGCTCATCCATAGGGTTTCTGGTAGCTATTAGGGGCTCTGGAAACACCAAACTTTGGGGATTCTCAGCAACAGAGGTCAGAAATGTGACGGGATCCAGTCATATTGGTTGAGGGTGTCTTTGATCTCCTTCTTGGAGGCCTTATCCTCATATTTCTGGTCCTGGGCCACCAGGGTTTGGAGAGGGACTGGCAGATTGAATGGAACTGAGCCACATGACCACAGATCTTTACACAGATGCTGACATCTATGCCTGTTAATAGCTGCTGACCCAGTGACAAATCAGGGTCTAGCTGCTTATTTTGAATGTATGTGGCTTGATAGTCTCCTGGAGCCTCTCTTCATCTTAATGATGCAGTTGCCACTGCTGTGAAGACAGTAAAATTGCAGTGGGCCCTTAGACTTCATGGTTGTGTTATATGGAAGAGCTCCTCAAAATTATTACTTAAGGGATCAAATCCAAAGGTCATGTTTTTACCCATTCTGTACATGATATGGTTTACTATGAATAGTAGTAAAGCATTGATATGCTAATTTTGAGTTTACAGACTATTGGCACAGAAAGGGGATTGACAACCTTCAGCTGAGGGACCAAATATGACTTCCTACCTGTTTTCATAAAGTTCTGATGGATGGAGCACAACCACACTCCCTTATTTATATATTGTCTATAGTTGCTTTTGTGCTACAAAGGTAAGAGTTCAATAGCTATAACAAGAATTGTGTACCTGCAATACCTAAACTATTTACTGCCTTACCCTTTAGAGATGTACAGAGAATTAACTATAATGAAGGCAGTATATATATATATATATATAAAGTTCAATTGGACTGTAATTAGTGATTAATTGCCGTTGAAAATACAAGGAGTTGGAAGTTTTTGTGAAAATGACATTGTGACTACATCATTCACAGAAGCGTGGAACCCTAAGTCAGTACCCTGGAGTGAAGACCAGGTACTGTGAATTTCTTTCCCCGTTGTAAAAAAACTAGGTAGGGTGGTTCTTTTTTCATTCCCTCCTTATCACTCACCTCACCCCAAGACTGGCAAATTCTACCAATAGGGTGTTTCTTTGTCCTCAACAAAGTGTTTCAGAGACATTTAAGCAAATAGGGCTCCCTCTACTGATGATCCCAATACTATTGACATGGAAATGGAAAAACTCTGCTGTCCCAAGGTTGTTTTTGTCCAATTCTACATCAATAATATATCTCTCAAACATCCACATCGTCTACTTCTAACACTGCTACCCTGCTAGTGGCTGAGCCTCAAAATGATCTCCCTCATCTCCTGAGAATTGTCACTCTTATGTGACAATTCAGTTGTTTTTGGTGAACTGTGAAGTTCTTTTTAAACTCAGATCGTTCCTTAAGGAATATATCTTCTGAAAGATTTTCAAACATTTATGAACATAAAAGGCAAGCCAAAGTAGGCAGAGGGCCCACTCAGGAAAATCATTAACAGTCATTCCTGCAGGGAATAGGAAAACTCTTGTAAGAGTGTCTCATGTCACAATAAGAAGGAAACAAAGCGGGAAACCATAGAGACCAGGAAAGCCATAAATCTCTGTAATCCCTCTAACACGTTATTTGGAGTCTTCCTTGCTCAGAGTGAATGCTTGACCTAAGCAGCTTTTGACCTCTTCCATTTCTTTTACTACCCTGTATTTCTATTTCATCAGGCATGACTAGCTATGCAACATAGGCCTGATTTCCTAAAAGGAGTTAATCCTTTCACTTGAAGCCAGAGATGTATGAAACACAAATGGAAAAACAATTTTGACCAGGAAAAAATCAGTGAGAACTAGAAGGTGGAGGAGAAATCTAAATTGTCAGGAGTAGGGCATGTTGTCTCTTAGTCTAATCAAATCTGACTTCTCTGAAAACAAATTAAGTGTTGGCAGGAAGGCAGTTTCAATTAGGAATAAAGTATAGAAAAGTATGGTATAAACTTGGATTCCTGCCACAACACAAAAGATTTGGTGAATTAAAACACATTTTCTTGACTTATGTATACTTATTACATAAATCAAGTAAGCTAAACTAAATGATTGGCACTATGTAGTGTAAATATAATGTAATTCTTAAATGCATTACTTGTTAGTTCTTGCTCTGGGTCTAGTTTTGATCCCTAGCCATTAATTATATACAAGTCAATGAAAGATGACTTTTATTATAGGCATCAGACTTTAAATCAAAGAAAAGAGGAAGGACCACATCCCTGCTAAGGGGGACACAGAACATAAGAGCCAATTCTAGACCTAGAATTAAAAGACCCAGATTTTCTCCTTTGACTTCCAGTGTAATCTTTGAGAAAGCACTAGAAGGTGAAGTAAGTTGGCTTCTCTCAGTTGTCATTGTGTCTCACCTCTATTTCCCACTACCATCTTCTATCTAAGTGTGAAAGAGCTAGGAAAAGAGGAAAAAGCAGAAGATTATCTTTCTAAAATGTGGGAGCTCAAATTTTCACTTTCATTTGTAACTGCTTTGTTTCGCTGGCAACTTTTATAAAGGTATGCTTAAAGGCAAATGCTTCTTTATACCTTGAGTCACTGTTCCTTTGGAGACTCTTAGTTGTTTATTGAATTCTATACTCTTTGTCGTCTATGGTGTAGACATGTAACTGAGGACATGGTCACCCAAAGAGGTATTGCCTTTCTCAGCCTTTGCTTGTGTGGGACTGTCAATGGCCAGTGTAAATTTCTGTCAATGGTATGTGAACACAATGGGTGTGAAAAGGTTTTTGCCTCATTTCTCTCTCTGGTTCCAGGCTTTAACTCTGTTCTTCCAGCTAGCTGGAATGATAATGACTAGAGCTCACTCAGCAGCCATGCACTGAAGATGGTAAAGATGCTGTCAGCTCAGTTCACAAATAACTGCATTAGTCACATCCAACATGGAGCGATTACCTCAGTCCCTTAGGAGAGAAAGATTAAGCCACTTTGTTAAATCACCTTTCATTAGGCCTTGTGGCAGTGACTTAACCTTTTACCCTAACTTATGCTACATCCCTTTCCATTTAAAGATAATACAGTGAAATTCTTTTTCTATATTAATATATCATATTAATATATTTTAAAATATACATCTTTTAAAAAAGATTATGCATACAAGAACTGGGGTATAGGCCAGAGATGTGGGGGAGGTGAGAGGATTCACCAGAGACAGTGGGGAGCAGAATAGCCAGAGGTATTGAAATACACTACTGAGAGGGGCAGTGGGTGAGACAGGAAAGGTCTCCTGCACCATGGGGGTTAGCTGCCTGGATGACCTGGGATTGAACTTGTGCTGCAGTGGCTGGCAATAGCTTGATAGTGCTGTGTTCAACCCCTGTGCCACCAGGGAGGCCCCTAAAATATGCATCTTAACTGAAACATGCTGTCAGTTATTTTTGAGTAAAAACAAACACTTTCAGAGCAAAAAGTTTCTCTCCCTCCTAAAACTTAGTTTTGATCTCAGCCTTTCCAAAATGTTTAATCTTATAGTTAGTTTTCAATAAAGTTCTTTATCTACATTATTCAAATTTTTCCTGAGTTTAATGTACAGTCAAAACTTCTGTGACCTGAAAAACTAATTAAACTAATCAATCAGTTTAGTAAAGTGGCAGGATACAAAATCAACACACAAAAATCAGTAGCCTTCCTATACACAAACAATAAATCTGAAGAAGAAGAAATCAAGAAAACCATTCTTTTTATTATTGAAACAAAAAAAATCAAATACTTGGGAATAAACCTAACAAAAGAAGTAAAGGACCTATACAAAGAAAACTAAAAAACACTCTTAAAAGAAATAGAAGTAGACACAAAGACATGGAAAGACATCCCCTGCTCATGGATCAGAAGAATTAACATTATCAAAATGGCCATCCTACCATAAGCAATCTACAGATTCAATGTTACTCCAATTAAAATTCCAATGTCATTCTTCAAAGAAATAGAAAAAATATTGATGAAATTCATATATAGCCACCAAAAACCTCAAATAGCCAAAACCCTCCTGAAAAAAAAAAAAAAAGAATGGAGGCATCACTCTCCCAGATTTCAAACTATACTACAAAGCCATAATCATCAAAACTGCATGGTATTGGCACCAAAACAGACACATGGACCAATGGAACCTAATAGAAAACCCAGAAATAAACCCACAGATCTATGGTCAACTAATCTTTGACAAAGGAGCAAAAAATATGCACTGGAACAAAGAAAGTTTGTTCAATAAATGGTGCTGGGAAAACTAGGTTGCTACAGGCAAAAGTAAGAAGCTTGACTACTACCTCACACCATGCACAAAAACCAACTCAAAATGGATTAAAGAACTAGACATAAGACCTGAAACCATAAAATATATAGAAGGAAATATAGCAAAACACTACATGACATGAACCTCAGACATCTTTACAGATGTATCACCCAAAGCAGTGATAGTGAAGGCAAAGATAAACAGCTGGGACTACATCAAATTAAAGAGCTTCTGCATAGCAAAAGAGACAATAACAAAACAAAGAGAAACCCCAAAGACTGGGAGAAAATTTTTGCACCCAACACTAATGATAAAAGACTGATCACAAAAATCTGCAAAGAGCCGATGAGACTCAACAAAAACAAAGAAAATAATCCAGTCAAAAAATGGGTAGAAGAGCTAAAAAGAAACTTCTCCAAAGAGGAAATACAAATGGCCACCAGGCATATAAAAAAATGTTCAATATCACTTGTAATCAGGGAAATGCAAATCAAAACTACAATGAGATACCATCTCACACCAGTGAGAATGGCACATATTAAAAACTCTAGCAACAACAAATGTTGGTGAGGATGTAGAGAGAAAGGAACTCTGCTGCACTGCTGGTGGGAGTGCAAACTGGTCCAACCACTATGGAGAGCTGTGTGGAGATTCCTCAACCTGCTAAAGGTAGAGCTTCCATATGATACAGCAATTCCACTCCTAGGTATTTACCCAAAGGATACAGAAACTAATTCCAAAGAGCACGTGCACCCCTATGTTTATAGCCGCACTGTTTACAATAGCTAAGCTATGGAAACAACCCAAATGCCCAAAAAGAGATGACTGGATCAAGAAGATGTGGTGCATATACACCATGGAATATTACTCAGCATTCAAAAAAGATAAACACATGCAATTTGCAGCAACATGGATGGTGCTGGAAGGGATCATGCTCAGCGAAATAAGCCAGAAAGAAAAGGAAAAATACTGGATGGTCTCACTCATAGCAGGAATCTAGAAAACCTAAATAAGGGACCAGGAAAAAGGATAACTATAAGAAAGAAAAAAATCAATATCAGCATACAACTATGAACCAGAGACACGCTTTGTGGGGGAGGCGGGGAAAGCAAGGATTGGGGTCAAAATCAGGGGGTTGCAATTGTATGGGGTATATAACAATTAAAACAAAAAGAAAAAAATTCTGTGACCTTCTCTTTAGGTCCCTTGTGTGAGTATTCATATGAATAAACCAAAGATTCCTGTGGCCACCATTCCTACCTCACACACCTGCTGTCCTCAGAAGTCACCAACTATTATTCATCTTAATTGAAGGGAATTTCCTCTGTCCCCTATATTATTCAATCTTTAACAGTACAAATAGAAGCAGTTATTTTTTTAACAAAGTTAAAAAAACAAACAAAAACCAATTTTGCAGAAGTGTTTCATTTTCGGAAGTGAATTGGATTACAGAAATAACAAAGATTAAAAATTTTATCAGTAGTATTGATCTACTAAATAGCATAAAAACAGCCCCCTTAATCATCTGTTTTCTGTGATAAACTACTTGAAGTCAAGGACAGGGTCTGTCTTGTTCAGCATTTATTCCCACCCACCTAGCATCTAGCTGGCTAGTACAGATACTAAATATTTATTAAATGAATAAATAAATGCCGATTTTTTTCTCAATACCATGATGCTGTAACCATTTTTATTAATGCTGAGTCCTTGAAAAGGTGTTCACTTCATGTTTCTTTGTTCTGGCAACAGATACCAAAAATATGACAGTAGATTTGATATGAAATTAGAGTGTGGTTTGGACTATTTATATATGAATGCTCATGATTGATTACTATTTCCAAAGGTTATTACCCGAGAAACAGTGAGAATCACAGGTGAGAATCTAATCAACACTTTCTGGGTTTATTTTAAGTACTAGTTACAGTGCTTGTGCTGCCTTGGTGTCTACTACCTGACCTGATGCAGTCACTTCAATCCAAGTTTAGCACAGATGTTTAACATACTTAAAGAGAGTTCATAGATGAGATCTGTTTCTCTTTAAAGTTATTGATTTTTTTGGTCCTCTTTTACAATACTGCTAAAAATGCAGCCCAGTGATTTGACATGACATTTGTCCCCACATGAAAATCAATTAGTGATATAACTGATTAGTAGTCCCTATTTTAACTGGTATCAGAGTACTATTGGTGGTTCCAATAAATTCAGCTCCTTTGAAAAAAATTAAGTTCTGCCTCAAATTATTGTCGAGATGGGGTCTGTATTTTGCATTATGCTTTCTTTCTCTATCCTTAGTTCTAAGAGTGGAGTAAAAGTTTTATGACATGAAAATAAAAATAAAAAAGAGTTGGCTCAAGAACCCCTCACCCCATAAAGCTGGGACCAGGCTTGGCACTGACTAGCAGTGCTGACTGCATTGCCAAACCAGGGCCAGCGCCTGGTTTGGGCAGGTGGCTTGGGTTTCCTGCAAAGTCCCTGTGGCTACATAGAGGGGCTGCCATCAACTAGAAACAGTTGCGTTTGTAGAGTGTTATTTATTTACATGTAAGGCCATAGATCTTTCTTTAGCAGCACCATGTCTAAAGCAAAGGATTGTGAATTGAGAAAACCCAACCACTTCAAATCCAATTAAAGATAGGCAACTAATGGAGAGGCAAGTGGGATTATTTGGCAAGTTAGAAATTAAAATTCATGCACCCTGAAGTCTGTGTTGAGATAGCAGTGAGGAAGGAACAGGGACTAGGGTCCCCTCTGGCTCATACCTGTAAGACAAGTAATCAAGTGGCTCAGCAGTCTTATAGTTGAGAAGCTCTTCTCCTTCCCAAATTTATATCGTTGTCACCTCACGGGCGGCAACCTTGGGAGTGCTGTGGGAGGGAGAAAAAAAATAAAGTCCAAGTAAGAAACAGAGAGAGTCCTAGAGGCGCTCCATCTCTGGAGATAACAGTGCCAATATCCAGGCCAGTCTCACATTTTTTTGGTATCAGAATCAGGGAAGGTGGGCGAGTCCGTGGAGTAATGTGAACAGGAATGTGCTTGGTGGGGATGTGGACTAGGGATGCAAGTAGCCTGGCACAAGCTAGGGGGCCGTGAATGGGTGCTATTGCATGGTGCTCCTTTGTTGCTACTGAACAAAACATCCTATCTCTAGTCCATGTTTTACACTTAACTTCCTGTCAAGATGGTCTAGCTGGTTGTGCTAATCTGGCCGTAATGTCTGCCTGCTGTTTTCAGCAGATATCCTCAGACCAAGCCTTTTGTCCTGGTGAGAGGCTCCCTGCTTGACTCTACATTTAACTTGACCAGCAGCAATTCTGGGCTCCAGGCAAAATCCCAAGAACAAATTTGTCATCAAATTTGCCCTGATATTGAGATTATCTCTTCTTACGTAAATAGGATTATCTGAAAAGTCTTAAAGTATCAAGAAATTGTCAGTAATATTAGCTATTGTCATTAAATTGTTATTAACTTGAACCATGCTTTGACACTATGTATTCCTGAGACCCAGTTTTGATACAAATAACACCCATGACCATCATCAAACAGGAAATACCATGAATTTCTATGTACAAGACAAACTTTAAAAGGAGTTGGGTCTAGTACTTTTCTTTTATGTCTGCTGTCTTATTTCTAGTAAACAGTCTGTTTTCTCTTGGTCATCTTGGTAAACAATTATAATTTGGAAATATAAGAATCACATGTTTCCATTTAATAATAAAAAGTATATATTTTCAAAAAATACTTGGTGCTGTTCAGATACACTTAAGTATTTTAATTATTTTTCACCTGATTTCCTTAGATTCTGTCTTCATAAAATCAGATGATTCAGAAACTGTATGCAGGAGGGAAAAAAGGAAGAAAGAAAAAGAACTTTAAGTGTGTACAAGTAGACTCTCAACTCATTAGCAAGTAATATCCAGAAAAGACAGTTACCATATGGACTGTCGTTACTGAAAAACTTGTTTCCATCAAGGGGAGGGGCTGCTAAGAGGCTCAGGGATGGTTGTTAGAATGAAGCCTCATGCTTATTGCTTCTGTCTTCCCGAGCAAGATTTCTTTCCCCTCTAAGCCTCTCTTCCTCCCCACCCCCTGCGTTGGCTGACAGAGGCTGTTGCCTTTAAGGCTTCATTTTCTTTGTCAGCCTTTTTGAATGTTAATGTCTTTGCGACTCATTAACCTGGGGTAGTTGTTTTGCTCTCCAACACTCCAATCACCAAGACATTGCATCAGGATGAACTGGGGCAAGGCAGCCTCCAGAAACACACCTGGGTCTCTGGGCAGTCATCTGCAGGCGATTGCCTCCAGGTGTTTGCCAGTGGGAACCCATTGAAAGTCAATGCAATTTAGAGCAATTTCTCTGGCAGTAGAAATTAACCTGCAGGAATCTGCCCGCAACAGGTGTATTTTAGGGCAGTCGTACCAGCGTCCTGCACTGCAGAGACAGGACCTTGACTACCAGGTGTAGGGCGGGAGGCTAGATAATTGGAGGAGGCAGGAAATCAGCACAGAGAAGATGGCCAAATTGCAGGTCGGTATGGGTTGGTATAATTATTGGTTAACCCTTTCCTGCCTGTTAACTAAAAGCTATTGTATGTTGGAAGAGCCAGAAAATGTTCGCTGAAGGGAAAGGAATTATCACTCAGAGTTCAAGCAGATTGAATTTTTTGTTAACTGAGGTTTTCAGCAAATCATCTTGGGTTTAGTGTCTGCAACTCAGAATATAAAATTGCTAGAGGCCCACAGATCTTCAGGAAGGCAAGGGAGAGGTGCATTTTAAGTGTCTGAAAACCTTCTTCAGAAACAAACATAATTTTATCAAGAGTGTTTGGCCCTTTCCACTTCATATAGGAACAAAGAGATTCAGGAAAAGGGCACTTATGTTCTGTACCTTTTTCTTTCTGGATTTGTACTTCTTTATATATTCTTCCTCATTGCCTCATATATTCACCCCTTGATTTAACTCTCTCTTCCTACATGATTATTTCTAAAAAAAAAAAACCCCACAAATTCCTGGAAAACATATTTCCAAATTTCTCTCTGCTAAAAGCAAAAAGACTATTAGTAAATATGGCCATTGCAATCAGGTATAGCTTAGTGTCACAGATATGCAATATAGAGGACAATTTAGCATCTGAGAGTGGTTAGAAATTACTACTCCTGAAAGATAATTTCAAACTTTAAAAATTCGACTATAACTTTTAATTATTAAATTGTAGCCATAATTAAAATTTCATATAATTTTGAATTTACCCATTTCTTCCATGAGTCCTCTTCATGATACTGACATTCACTTTCAGTTGACTGTTGTTTTGACAACTGACCTTTATTCATTGGCCCAAAAAGTCTATGTGATTCACTTGTAGTATGAAATTATAGCACCCTTATAAAATGATCACATTTTGCAATTTAAAATTATTGTGTGTGTTTGCTTAATGTTTTGTTTTTAATGTGTATTCTTTCTCTCTCCTACTTGACTGTTAATTCCATTAGTCAGAGACATGTTTCTATTTATTCCTAATGCCCATAACAGTGCCTGGTTCAAAGTCAGTGCACAATTTTTGTCAAATGAAGGAAAGAGTGAGTGAATAAATGCATATTGGAGTGTATTACTATGTTCAATTAGAATGTACCGAGTGTTTAATAGGTGACTCAAGCGCCAAAATACATACATGCTCAAGAAATGCCTTTTAGTAAGCATTTCTTTCCATTTCCCCAAAATGTAAGATGAGGGGTACAACTCTCTCTAGAAGATTGATGGCTTCTCACATGTAGTTCTCCTGGCATGCATTCATCTGTGAACTATGTCAGCATTAACAATGATGTCTAATAGATGATTGCTCTAATTCTTTTTCCAACTGCCATGTGTTCATTATCATGAAGTGATATCCATCCCACTTCTTTCAAAAAAAAGTTTCTATCTCTTCTGAGGAAGTAAATATATAGCCTTGTAATACAACTGAATATGTGATTAACCATTTCCCATGCCCTTCAATGATAAGTTCCCTGAGAGCACAGGAAGTGTTTACTTTTGCATCCTCTGTGTCTGGCATATTGTCATGCTATCTAAGAGAAAGGAAGAATTAAGGCTGGCAGCTTCAAGAATCCATGTGATGTTTCCCTTTCTCTTCTCCCTCTAACTTCCCACTCCCCCATTGTGGTTGACTATGGCAAATAGAGTACATTATTTAGCGAAGACATGGACCTGTGAGAAATTGGTATTCTGACACCTGAGAGAGACACAGGCAAGGATGAGACTTCAGATCCTTCAAACATAAGAGGAATCAATGAAGCCCAAGCAGGTGAACTGGTAAGTGAGCCCTTTTGGGGATCAGGGAAAAGTCTCATTAAAGTTGCAAGCACTGTCTAAAAAATATTCAGAGCCAACTAGAAATATAAAACTAAAAGCTCAAGCTTCAGGAAAAGACAATGAAGAGTGGTGCGCATTCTGACACCCCCTGGTATGTTCTGTAACAGTTGGCTGCAAGGAAGGGCTTGAGGAAGCAAAGCTTCTAATCTGTACTCTGATATTCATTAGCTGGAAGATTTTACTCAATATGATTTAGACTCACAAAGTGAAGGTACTCCCAGTTTCCTCATTTCACCTTGTTAGGGTCTAATTTTTTTTTTTTGGAAAGGTTTACTCTCTTTTATTCACTCAACATTTTTCATTCACTCAACATTACATGAAAGACACCACCATAGTCTAATTTGGTGTGTGCTGTAATTGTGTGCTTTGGTGTCAGAATACACAGGTTCAAATCGTGGCTCCATCCCTATTACTTAGAAGGATGAACTTGAGCAATTTACTTCAGGGTCCTGACCTATAAACTGAGCTTAATAAAAGCTCCAGTGGTTAACATGAGGATTAAAAGGTTGAATCATCAGATGTGCATAAAATAGTGTCTGGAACATAGTAAGAGATTGGCAAATGTCAGCTATTATTACATGTCTGGGAGAAACTCCCAGAGTATGTGTCCTATGACTCAAAATCAGGAGAAAAACAAGATAAAGAACAGTGCATGTCCCAAAAGTGCAAGTACACCGTTTAATGCCAGAGAATTTGGATAAGAAAACTAACAATTACACTTAGGATATGAGTGTCATACACAGGGTCTCAGGAGAACATGAACAAGGGTGCCAGGTTCTACCTTATAAAGGTCAACAATTTTTTTCTGGCGCATGGGCAGGATGATGATTACTGACAAAGGGACTGACATCAGTGAAAGAGATTTAGAGGCTTTACAGTTGTCTGCCTTTGGGAAACTGTCCTAAATCTTAGCATGAATCTCTGTGCTACATTCCCCCCACCTGTTAAAAGGACTTCATAATCCTTTAATAACATCACTGGGGCTTCTTAAATATTAGAAATGTATTTATAAACAATAATAGAATACTACGTCTCTTAGAACAAATAGCATTTTAGAAATTAAGTAGATTTGGATTCAAATTATGGTTTCATGTCTATGAATTTGAGCCAATACCTAATCTTCCAGGACCTCTTTCTCCATTGATTAAACCATACATGCTAATGCCTAGTTCATGAGTTAAAATAGGATCATCTGTGAGGAAGCACATGCCACATATTGGCAGTGCCATAGCCACTCTTTGTATTCCCTTATAGTGAAGGTTTTCAAAAGCAAAATTTTTATTTATTTATTTTTTAAATCTCATGTCTTTTTTTTTAAGATTTATTTATTTATTTATACAAGTACTGGATACAGTCAGAAGCATGGGAGGGTGAGAGAATTCACCAGAGCCAGAGCAGGGAGTAGAGCAGGCAGACAAACGGAGGACACTACTGAGGGGAGCAGAGGGCATGGCAGGAGAGGTCTGCGTGCCATGTGGGGCCCTGCCGGCAGCCGGGGATCGAACTGGCGCTGCAGAGGCAGCTTTGCAGCCCAGCACTCAACCTCTGCGCCACCGGGAAGGCCCAAAAGCAAAACTATTTTAGATGCAGAAGAGCTATAAAGATTGTTCATCAATATAATCATTTGTCTCATCCTGGTAATAACAACTTGAAAATATGGCTCCTAGAGACATTTTTTGTAGTGTTTTAATCACAGAGGTTAGAATTTAACAGCAATGAAGATAAAGGAGGAGGCGGGAGGAGAAAAAGGAGGAGGAGACAGGAGGATTCTAAATCAGCACATCTTGTACAGCTTTTGCTTAGGTAATAAGTTTCCCTGACATTTCATCTCATTGAATGATAATATCATAAATAATTTTCAACTTTTTGGACTCTTCCAAATCTATGTTGACCCCAGTCAAAATAGATCCTTTTCCATTTTGATCACCGCCTCCTTATTTTCAGAAAGCTCTAAAGTCAAGTATCTGCCAGAAGCAAGCCCAAAGCTCTTTGACAAATATACATTTCCTTCAAAAGGAAAAGTCAACATAAACTGAGAGAGGCTGCAAAACATATGACATTTAGTCCAGCTTCCCTGCCCTGTTTTCTTGTACCTTGATACATAAGGTCTACCTGGCCCATCCATACTTTTCTGGGGCAGTGTCACAGGCACAACTCTGTTCCTTCAAGTACAGTATTATTCCTATTATAATGAAGTTAATTGCTGAAAGAGAAGTGATAGACAGCTCAGCTGTAATCTGCTATCTTGCCATAGGAGTCAGTTTCAGGAGTATCTTTCAATGGCTTAAGAATTATATTTCATTCCACCCCTCCTAGCCCATCCATAGATAGTCTTTCTCCCAAGCTATGCCAGGAGACATTTATATCACAGGATAGCAGGCTCCACTGCAGGGACTTGCTACAATAACTTCATTTTTATCATAGCAGTGATTTTACAGCCTCTCCTTTATCCCTGGCAGTGTATGCACATTCTCAGTGTTGTGCTTAAGTTAAAAATAATTGTGGAATGAACTTCAAGTGAAGGAAATGGAAGTTGTGATTCCCTTGTAGAGAATTCTTCTTAGAAGCATCAAAACTGCTGGAGGAAGACTTCACTTTATCAAATGTTTCTCTTCATAGCAGTTCATTAAGCTGGAAAATGCAGAAATCTTACTTTCATAAGTGATCATAATGATAAGAATGATAAATATTCTGAAAAATGAGAAAAGCTCTAGCTCAGTCTCTTTCTTTTGAATATTCCTTCTTGGACTATGTTTGTTATTTTTCTGATTGGCTTCAGTGGCAGACAATTAGCACAAAGCACTTTCCATTTGGATGAGATAGCACCATGGTGGAAAACACAAAGGAAGGTGAAAAGTGTTGGACAGTGTTGGGCTAGTAGGGTGAACTGCTGTAGAGAGAACAGCCCAGGCAGCTTGTTATTATGAAACATCCTTGGTTGCAATAGGTTAGTCAAACAAGGGTGTTTCTTTTCTTCCTTAATTAACAACTTGAAGGTAAATAATTTTCCTCTTAAGCTCAAATCAGCATCAAGCAAAAATCCACATGTCCTTTGACTTCCCAAAGCTGCAGCACGAAGCATCACAGACAGCCATTTCTTTAGCCCCCTTCTGATTTATTAACTTAAGATAAATGGCTTTGCTATCATAACCTGTCAGTGCCATGCAATGAAAAGGAAATCAGTGGCAGTAGCCACGTGCGAAGCTGCTCTGTGCAGCCAGCCTTAGACACTGGAGTCAAACTTTCAATAACTCCACCACCTCCCCTTCTAGGAAACAGCCCACCAGCACGTTTCTCATTCATTAACTTTCTAACCACATCTGTCTTCGCAGAATCTCTGAGGCAGCCGAACATGATGTATGAAATAAAGAATCCTGCCCACCTCATGCACAAAGAGCAAGAAAAAGTGGAGCTTAGTAGAAACAGTAATATTGTGTATGGCTGTTTCAGCAGACTCAACTGGGAAATCTACCCCTTGTGAAGTTGCAAGGGAAAGGAGTGTCTAGCTCTCTGATTTTTAATTTCTTAAATTTGATTTCCCTAAGTATGAGTCACTTCCTAAGGCAACCAGCGAGACCCAACTTATCAGTAATAGCAAAGATAAGAAATAAGGAAATCCCCCCTAAAATAAACATTGTATGTCATACCTTATCCTAGTCTGTCAATGAACTTAGAACATATTTTTATACAATGACTCAGTAACGCATGTGCCAAAGTCCTTTTGAACTCAGCGAGATTAATCTCAAAAGCCAGGAAGGTACTTCGGCAAAAATAGATGATTTTGTTGGGATTCTCATGCAGATGTGTAGATGATCTATAAATCCATGGAGGTCATTGACCACATTTATAACATTTATGGTAACACAGTCTCAATAGTGTATATATATGGAGATCATTTCACTTACGGTGGAATTTGGTCTTTTTTTCTTGTCTGTCATAATGGGATATCAAGAAACATTATCTATAAAAATGGCCTGCCAGACTGACAAGACCTTAGTATTTTCCTTTGTCACCTGCAATTTCTGAGGTCTTCCAAGAAGGTTTGCCAGAACCTTTTAGTTTACCCAGCAGTAGCCACATGCAAAGCCTTAGACACAGTCAGTAATGGCTGCCTCATGTTCCACAATAGTCATTGCCTTCATGGTGAGGATTTCAGAGTCTATACTCATGTCTGGTGAATTCCAAAATTTGTCACTAAAACGATTCAGGTTAAGAACCCAGTGAGAAACACCCACTTTGGCTCATCTGACCTCTCTGATAAGCTAGTGTCCAGTTGCGAGGGTTGGCCAATAAGCACATCTCCATCAAGGGTGACACATCGATTTTGGCAGCTGGAGGAACCTCCATTGAAGCACAGAACCAGGCGTGAAGGGTCATTCACTAGGGAGTGGCATCACCTTGTTGGGAGATATCTTAGTCCAGTATTGAACCAACAGTTTTACTTCAGGGATGAGGCATGGTGCATACACTTTGGGCATAGAGACAAAGGAATCCAAAACACTGAGGGCAGAATTCCTGTTTAAAGTCATGACTGGTATTTACATTTCCTTTGTATTTGTAACCTTTCCTGACTTTCCCCCTGGAATGCCTGTTCATTGTTGATTTTACAAATAACATGTGCTTGCTCTCTGGCAGACCTTATAAGGCCTGGCATTGCAGATCAATGGTAGGTGAACCTCTAAAGTTTCTGCCCTCAGGGAATTTAAAGAGAAGGAAGAATCTTCTAGGAAGTTGCCCACCTGAAGAAAAGGATAGGTGGTGGGCATGGTCTAGGTTATTCCAGCTTTACCTGGAGGGGGCTCATTTGGCTGAGTGTCACATGTCCCTGGGTGGTTTCAGGATTCAATAAGTTGTGATCATAGAAATAAAAAACCTTGAAAATATGCATACACACCCAAGAGGTGAAATTTCCACACAAACGGGTTTCAGGAAAAAGAGCAAATAATATTAGAAGCATTTTGGTTTCATTGCTTGGGACAGTGGTGATGAGAACAGAAGGGCAAAGGTATGGGGGCAAGGAGAATAATTCTGATAGTTGAAAAGACTTTAAAGACATTGAGCTTGGGCAGTGAGACCACTGAGAGAGAGGAAAAACAAGGGAGACTGTGGGGACCAAGGTCAAGCTGGCTGATTTCTTACAACTCTGCTCAGTTTATCTCCACCCCCAATTTGCTCCCATCCCCAGACAATTTGAGACTATGGACGAAGATCCATTTTGCCCTTCATATCCTCAATATTCTTTTTTTAAATGGCTACAATGATCTCAGCAAAGGAATTTACTTAACCATCTTTAATGATGCAATTTTATCTTGTCAGTGAAATAGCTGCAATTAAAACAAATTATCTTTCCATTCATAGCTTAATTCAGATGGCATATCTGGTAGATTCTTTTAAGATGTTAACTTTTATTGGTCTTTTCTTGTTTCAAAATTAATTCATGTTTATGGTTTAGCATTTAGAAAATTGTAGTGAAGGGCAAGTTCATATTTGCATTGTTCATGTTCATGTTTGCATTGTTCCTCATGGTGTCCCCAGTGTCCAGTTTAGTGCCATCACAGAGGCTGGGGAGGTTTGCATGCAGAGCACTGGACCATCCAGAAAGCTACCCATGATTTCAATCCCAATAGACAGTGTCCTTTATTTTGATACCTTTTTTTTTTCCAGTGTTTGTAAGCAAGCCTAGACAAACAAGCATATGTCTGTGTAAAAATGTGTTTACATAGTTTGTTTGACAAAGCACAAAGTCGGATAGCTGGTTTAGAGCTTCCATGGGAAATGCCACCTGAGGATGAGACTAAAACATTAGAATCATGGTTCTTAACAGCCCTGCTTCTATGCTGCCTGGAGGTCAAATAAATGACTTGTGCAGAACAAGTATTTTAAACCTCTCCTATTTTGAGGTCTCTGGCTTTTTTGCTCTCATTTTTATCTATACATTAGAGAGAAACATCTTTGTATATCATAAATAAGATTAAAGTAGTTATAATTCTAATTTGCATGTGCCCTGATTTTTTTCACTGAAAAAGTAAGAAAAACTCAACATGCCTCCTTTGCTTATTGTTCACTAAATGGACTTTACATTTGCCTGTAGGTTAGAGATGAGACCGCCCTAGCATAAGTCTCCCAGAAATTGAGTGAGAAAATAGCACTCTGGGGTTAGGAATATTTGGGCAATTGAAGATTTCCACTTTCAAGGATGGCAGTTCATCAGTCTATGTGTCGAGAAAAGTAATGCGTACATTGTGGTACATTTATACAGTGGGACACACCAGTTACAAACAGAACACATTCAAGTTATGTGCAGCAACATGGATAAATCTCATATGCAGAATTTATGAGTAAAGCAGAATTAAAGGTATAGTATATTACCATGTTTATAAAGTTTAGAAAGCAGAAATATAATATATACTTCTTGTGGTTACATTCACATGCAGTAAAAATATAAAACATGCATGAGAATGATATGAACTTCAAGAAATTCATTACTTTAGGAAGAAAAGAAAATGGCATCATAAAGAATACAAGAAGATTTGAATGAAATTTGTAATGTTTTGTTCTTTAAGCTGAGTATAGAAGCTATGTGGGTGTTCATACACACAAAACCATTTTTGTTCACTAAAATATTTCATATAAAAAGAAATATAAAAAAGAAGATCATGATATATTTGCCATCTTCAGATATTTGAAGACCTAGCATGTTGATGTTGGGCAGTATCCCATGACTTGTAAGCAGGCTCTTCTAAAGGCAAACTTTAAGTCTTTTTTTTGGAAAACTCCTTAACAGTTGTATGGAAAAATGGACTCTCCAGACACATGTAAAAGAATGAAACTAGAACATTATCATCTCATATCATAGATAAAAATTAATTCAAAATGCACTAACAACTTGAATACAAAACCTGAAACCTTAAGATACATAGGAGTAAACATTAGTGGTAAACTCTTTGACATTGATCTGGGGAATGTCTCTGTAAATTGAATCCAACAAGGGAAAAAACAAAAGCAAAAATAACAAATGGGCTACATCAAACTTAAAACATTCTGCACAGTGAAAGAAACCATCATCGAAATGAAAAGGTAAATGATTGAATGGGAAAAGATATTTGAAAATCCTATATCCAACAAGAGGTTCGTATCCAAAATATATAAAGAGTTCATGCACCTCAACAGTAAAAAATATATTGCCCAACTCATCAGTGAATGAGCAAAGAATCCTAATAGACATTTCTCCAAAGAAGACATAGAAATGATCAACAAGCATATGAAAAGATGTTGACCACCACTTATTATTGGGGAAATGCAAATCAAGAATGCAAATCAAATGCAAATTAGAAGTGCAAATCACAATGGATATCAGCTCACATCTGTTAGAGTGAGTTATCAAAACAAACAAACAAACAAGGGCCTCCCTGGTGGCGCAAGGGGTTAAGATGCAACCTATGAAGCTATCCTCAGCCACTGCAGCACGAGTTTGATCCCTGGCCAGGGAGCTACCCACATGGTGCAGCAGACCTCTCCTGACTCGCCTGCTGCTCCTCTCAGCAGTGTATTTCAGTTGATCTGCCTGTTCTGTTCCCCACTCTCTCTCTGGTGAATCCTCTCACCCTCCACACCTCTGGCCTGTATCCCAGTTCTTGTATGCATAAATAAATATTAAAAAAAATTTATTAAAAAAAAACAAGAGGGGCCTCCCTGGTGGCTCAGCGGATTGAGCATAGCACTGTGAAGCTGTCCGCAGCCTCTGTAGCTCGGGTTCAATTCCCAGCCGGCCAGGGAGATTCCCATATGGCGGGCAGACCTCTCCTGTCTCGCCCACTGCTCCCTTCAGCAGTGTATTTCAGTCAGTCTGCCTGTTCTGCTCCGCACTCTATCTCTTTTCCACCCTGTGCCTGTACCCCGGCTCTTGAATAAAAATACAAGAGCTTCTGTACTTCTGGGATTTTATCTGAAGAATGTGAAAATACTAAATTGAAAAGACATATGCACCCCTATGTTTAGTACAGCATTAATTACAGTAGACAAGATATGGAAACAACCTAAGTGGTTATCAATGGATGAGTAGATACAGAAGATATGATATATATTTATCTCACATATGAGATATATATATGTGAGCTATATATCATATCTATCATATATCATAGATATCATAGATATATATATATCATATCTATCATATATATCCTTTGAGATATATATATATATATAGAAATTTATATATCTCAAAGGATAAAATCTTCTGTTTGTCACAACTTGGATGGATGGATGGATGGGTGGATCTTGAGGGGATTATGCTAAGTGAAATAAGTCTGAGAGAAAAAAACCATATGTTTTCATTCATGTGGAATATAAAGAAACAATCAAATGAACGAATAAAAAAAGAACAAACTCTCTATACAGAGAACAAATTGGTGGTTACCAAAGGAAAAGGGAGTTGTGGGGTTGATGAAATGAATGAAAGGGGTCAATTACATGGTGATGGATGGAATCTAGATTCTCAGTGACAATCATGATTGGTGTACAGAGATGTTGGATTGTAATGCTGTATACCTGATAATTATTTGATGGTATAAGCCAATGTTCCCTCAATTAAAATTTACTTAAAAAGAATGAACAGTATCTTCTATATGAATTAAGAGTAAATGGCAGTCCTCCCTGGTGGCACAGGCAGTTGAGTGCAGTGCTGTGAAGCTGTCTGCAGCCTCTGCAGTGAGGGTTCAATCCTGGCCAGCCAGGGAGATACCCACATGGCGCGGCAGACCTCTCCTGTCTCAGCTGCTGCTCCCACAGCAGTGTATTTCAGTTAATCTGCCTGTTCTGTTTCCCGCGCTCTCTCTGATGAATCCTCTCACCCTCCCATACTTCTGGCCTGTATCCTGGTTCTTGTATAAATAAATAAATCTTTAAAAAAAAAAAGTAAGTGGCACTAAGGTCTTTCACTGTGTAAGTCACAGTGAAAATAGAGTTTACTTGTCTTTGTCTTAAAAACAAGGATTTCTTTTCTCCAGCAAAATTCCCAGGTTATATCCTGGTTAAACAATACTTCATAGCAGTGCCACTAGATTATTCTGCTTCCAGTTTTGTCCCTGAGCTTTTGTCATTCTTTGTGTCAGCTGTAAGGACTCAGTGACACACCTGTGATATTATTATAGGAGTTCCCTATACCTGGAGACATTAAGGAAGAAGTAGATGGTCAAAGATGCTATAAAAGGAATTCTAGTAGCCTCTGGTATGTAGCAACAGATAATCTGTGTATTTATTTCTGTATTCATCCATTTAAGAAATTCTTGTTTACTTTGTGCAAGGCACTTTGCTTGTTCAGTCTCTAGAGCTCTAGATTGTTTTTACAAATGTGTCTTATGTTCACAAAAAATGAAAGTTGAGATATAAAGGCGGAAGAAATGTATTTTAAGTAAACAATAAGGCAGGCAGGCTGTGGTTTGCAGATGCATCACTGTCTTATTGCCAAGAGCATTATGAAAGTTGCAGGAACATTTTGGACATAATGTTTAAATTCACAGATTCATAGATGTCTCACCATTGAAGAGTCCCTAGAAGTTATCTAACTAACTGAAATTATTCATTTTACAGATGAGGAAACAAAAGCCAACCTCTTGACTAGATACCTATCTATACAACACCCTCTCATGGATGCTTCATGGTCATCTCATGTAAAATAGATCTGAGACATCTCAGAAAATCTGCCCCCACTTCTGACTTCCCTTCCTTTGCCATAATCATCTGTCTGGTTGCTTAGGTCTGAAATCTGCAAGTCACTCCTAATTTTTCCCCCTCTCTCTACCATCATATCTAAATGACACTAAGTCCAATCGTCTCTGTCTCCTAAATGTACTTCAATATGATCTACTTCTCTCCATCTTCACTGCCACTCTCTAGTTCAATTTACCATGATGATAAGAGTTAACTATTGCAATGCCTTCAGAATCATCTCTGAGCACACAGAACACAGTCTCTCCCTCCTGTGGAGGACCCATGTAAGTGGTCCTACAAAACCACAGAAACATGAATCCCGGCGTGACACTCCCTTACATAAAATCTCTCTTTGCACTCTGTCTTAAATCAGGAACATCAGTGTGACTATAAGCCCTGATGATCAACCTCCTATTTACCTTCCCAAGTTTATCTGACACCAGTGTTCCATCAGGCTCCATTCTAGACTCATTGACTCCTGAAACTTTCTCAAGCAAGTTAGTTTCTCACCTCAATCTTTCACGTAGTGTTCCCTCTGCTTAGAAGTCCCTACATTCTCATGAAGGACTCTTATGTTCCTTAGGTCTGGCTTAAAAGTCATCCTTTTAGAGAAATTTTCTCTGTCAACCTTATCTACATCAGTCTCCCATTCATTCTTCATCTGTGTGTCTTGGTTGATTCCATAATATATATCTATATATTTTGTTGCCATCTGGATCTGGCTATTGCTTCTCCTTGACACTGTAGAATGCTTTGTATAGTTGACCAAAACATATCCAGTGCTTGTCAGAATGCTTGTCACCTAGTCACACTAAATTATTATTTGTTGAATAATTTAATGATTTTGCAGTCATTGAAGGTTTTTTTTTATTGACTGAAAATATATTGCCTGAGGCAACATGTAGTATCAAAGAGTGAGGAGTAGAAGATAGCACCACTTTGAGATGAAATTTCACTTCAAAGTCAGCAACTCCTCAAGAAACAGTTCTCTGCGTTCCCTATTATGCCATTATCCACTCTCCACTACTCTGGCACATTAGCATCTCTACTTACTGACCTTTTGTATAAGAATAAAATAGAAAGTAGCTTGCAACCAAGAATACCTGAAGTTTGACATTTAAAAAGTCTCCTTAGGAGAAATAATATCCTGATTATCTTTGATTGTGCTAAAAAGTTGTATTTTAACATTATATTTCATTTTGCATACTCCCTAAGGGTAAGTTTTCTCCATAGGAAATACGTGGCAAGAGAGAGGGGAAAGAAATGTATTATAAGGAATTGGTTCAGCTGATTATGGAGACTAAGGCTATAATCCAGAAACAACTTCACAGACACACCCAGAATAATGTTTGACTAGGACCTGGGTACCCTGTGGCCAAGTCAAGTTGATATATAAAATTAACCATCACAAATGCATAGCAAGCACATTCACAATGAATTCATGAAGATTATAATTCAAAACTCCACAAAAAGACACAAGATTATATGTGTGTCAATTAGTGATGACTGTACTGCTGATTCCTTCTAAGTAGGTAACTAAATTTATTAGAGCCTTATATTTCCCTCTGGTATTATTTGGACAAATATATGCAAATACAGATACATATATTTTAATTTTTTCTTATTCAAAATGTGATGCATCCGTATTTACTGCTTCATATCCTATAATTTTCACATTCTGGAAATCCTTCTCTATTCATGTCATAGATTGATACAGATTTTCCTTTCTTTTTCAAAACTGCATAATAGTCCAATGTGTGACTATATCAAAGTGTATTTGGCCAGAATCCTGTAGTTGAATATTTTGGTTGCTATACAGAAAGATTGTTCTTGAAACAGGATGCCTTCTAGTACCTAATTTATTCCAGAAGAATTTATTCAGCTAGTCCTATATTTGCCTGGTTCCTTTGCCAGCTCCTATCCCTTCCCAATGCATATGGGTATAGACCTCATTTTTCAAGATTCACCATTCTTTTTAGAACAAATTTATTATCAGTTTGTTTTTGCAGTTGCATTTCAAGGTCTCCCTTTGGACCATATTGTTCTTCGCTTCCCTGACACTCTGTTTCCCCCACTCTTGGGATCCTGTTTAATCTTAATCTAGTTCCCAAAAGTTCCTACTCAGGATGGTGTTCTTTCTCTTTAGCAAAGTCTGTTTCCTGGGGACTGCTGAGCTATCTATCTGCTCAGCCCCACCCCTCAGCCTGTCCACACTTTACTGTTCTGCGCCATTGTTCTACAGGGCAGCCTACAAGTTTTACTGGTCTTAGCTATTTTAGAAATTTAGAAATATTTTTTATGGTTTCCTAGTTTTGGTTAAAAACAGAATTTGTAGGTATTTTTGCACAAAGTCTTGTTGCTCTGTTTATTTTCTGGGAGGAAACATACAAATCAAAACTAAACTACTGCTGCTTTCCTGCAGGAAACCCTACTGAAAATGCTCTGCTGTCATCAGGTCTGCCCCAACACTTGCAGCTCTAGGAGAAAAATTACATATGTAGGTCAACACACCATATGCCATAATCTTTAAGGGTTATAAATCAAGCTAACAAAACTATTAAGTGAGACATGTTCTATTCTCCTTCCTTAATAAATCTATCTTCATAATGACCTTCATAATAACAGGCAGGCTGAAATGATAATTTTCAGACTTTGCTGAGTTACACAACAGCTCTCATCCTGCTGCCCTTACTGCTTGTTTTACCACCTTAAACTGTCCCACACCATGTTCTTCATGTACACCACATGGACTCTGCAGCGTGAGTGTCCACATTCCCTCCAAGTCATTAACAATTAGTTGGCAACCAACAGGTACAACCAACATTGGCGCAAACCTCCCTTGGAAAGTCCAGGGAAGACTTGAGGCCTCAGAGGTGCGCCTTTGAGCACAAAATTCTTGGCCCTGAATACGGCAGGGCAAGGGAAGGGGAGGAATCAAAACAGGGGAGGGAAGAAGAGCACAAGGGACTGTGGTGATGTATCAGGGATGCTGTAGTGGTGGGAGAACTGTGGGGGTGACACCTGCGGTGAGAAATCAAATACTGTACAAAAATGAACAACAATGGAAGAAAATAAGTGTAAATTAAAAAAAAAAAAGAAGGAAATTCTTAGCCCTGGTTCCTCACAGCGTGCTCTACAAGTCAAAGGGGACAGTTTTCTTTGACCCTGTGATCTTCTTACCCAGTGAAGAGGCGAACTGGCTAAAGGAGAACAGTATAGGCACAATATATTTTCCCAGTACTGTTTGAATTTCTACCATTAATATTTTATCATTAAAAGCTTATTTTTTAAAGAGGGGGATTTAAATAAATCATTTTTAAAAATTTTTAGACTATTCTGTAACTTTGCTATGGAAAATTTAAAAACCAAGTAAAAAAGTAAGGTTGCTGGTAATTTTAATTTCCTTTTTTTCCCTATAGACTACAAATTTTCTGCTCTAAATATCTATGATTTTCACAATCAGAGAAAGAAACTGTTATTAGAAATGAAAGACTTCAAAAATAAAATAGTGAGCCCCCTAAAAGGGAAGCTAATGCTAATATTTATAGGCAAAAATAATAAATTACATTCCATATTTTTCTAGTGAGCCCAGAGCCTATTTTCCAAATGTTTTTTCATGTGTGATACAAGTGTGCTTGTGTGTGCAGCTCCAGAACTTAAGAAATGAGTATCATTCAAAAATTTCCCTTATTGGACAACTTATTTGCACACTTCCCATGTCAAAGGAGCATTGGTTTAGAAGTTCCCAGAATTAGTATTCAAGTGTATGTGTTGGGGTGGGGGGGTAGTTCTGGTATTTGATTTATGACCCTTGCTCCCTTTGGGTCCCAGTTTCTCATATTGGAAATCTTTCAGAACTACTGCTCAGAATATTTCCCTTCTCCACCAGGGCACTCCTAATTGGATCAAAATGCTAGTATTATTAAACTTTTATTTTGTCAATTCCTGTTACTTGTACATAAAGCAAACAGGATTTCATCTCTTCTGTTTATGAAATCTGTTATTAAATGTTCAACTAGGACGTTAGTTAATTCTTTTTTAAAAAAATGTTGGACTTGAGTTAGTGACCAAATACCCATTTAATTCATCTCAAATTCACTATTTCCAAATCTCTCTATTTCACCACTGGTTTTTTTTTTTTTAGATTTATTTATGCATGCAAGAACTGGGGTACAGACCAGAGGTATGGGGGAGGGTGAAAGGATTCACCAGAGACAGAGTGAGGAGCAGAACAGGCAGATTGAAATACACTTCTGAGGAGAGCAGTGGGCAATACAGGAGAGGTCTGCTGTGCCATGTGGGTAGCTCTCTGGCTGGGGATTGAACTCGTGCTGCAGTGGCTGTGGATAGCTTTGCAGTGCTGCGACTTAACCCCTTGCACAAACAGGGAGGCCCCTCACCACTGTTCTTCATCCATAGTATTTCTTCTCTTAAGTCAGACCTCTTTGGGAAGTCACAAAGCAAAATACTAAGTGAGAATCTTTGATTTTAAATAATTCTTATATGCCCTGAATTAATGGAGTTTTGATGAAGAGGTTATTTCTCCCTTCTGAGATGTTCAACTTTGACACTGTATCCTTGTTATTGGTGGTTTAATTTCATCATAACACCATCGTCATCACAAGACAGCTTCTCTCTTTCCCACAGGTGTGTCACCTATTCTAAGTGTGCTCTGAAAAGCTTTTTGAAAGTTTGCTTTGCATGTTAATATTTTTTGGTACATTCTCTTTGTTTTGTTTCCTTTCCCTAAGAACAGTTCTTTTCAAAACTGCATTTTGAGAATTTTTTTTATTTTTCTTTTATAGTTTTTTTATATATATTACATAAAAATTAGGAAGATTATTTAAGCAAAAAAGAAAACATAAAAAAGAAAACAAAAAAAAATCATCTGTAATTCCACTACCCAAGATAATTGTTACTATCCTCATTTTAGACACAATGAAAAATAGAGGTTTGTTTTTTTTTTGTTTTTTTGGGTTTTTTTTTTGCTTTTCAAATCCACTGCTACACATAATACACATAATGGAAGCCTCTCCAAGGATAACCCTATTCAGGAGCAATTATTCTAAAGTGTTTCCTTTCTAAATATAGAATCTAGAATCTGCAAATTTATTAAATGCAAGGATGACATCATATAAACAGATATCCAAGCATCTATGTCGTGTTCTTCAAAGTGCTTATCTCTGAAGGTGTGTGCCTCTTAACCTTTTTTACACCAAATTTTGCTTGAATTTTATTTCTCCTTTCTACATCATCTAGCCAGCCATGCTGCCTGTGTAAATACAACTCAGGCTTTTTTCTTCTTGATACCCAGAAATCCATCTTCAACATTTTCGATCAGTGTGCAGTGCATTCAATACTACAGCAGATGGTGCTTTTTGATGATGTGTTTCTACATGAAGCAACATTTTGTCCTGTATGCTGCATTATCAAAAAATCAAACATGTAATTATGCAAATATGTATGCCTTTATAATAATCAAGTTTTATTGTAAATGGTTGATGCACATCAATTTGATCCTGTAGTGCTGTTTTAAGTGCGGTTTAAGTGGCTTTTCAGTGTACCCAGAGGCAACACAAATGCATCTCTGGAATATTAATAAAATCCTGAATCTTTGAGACCCCAACTGGAATCTCATTGCTTGTACTGATTGAAACAAAATGCTAATCCTTTCCTTTAAAAAATCCCCTTTGTTATTTAAAACACTGATATTAGTATGATATGAAGGGCCATTTTATTTTAAATTGTATTTTAATGTAGTTGTTAAAATAATGCCTAATCATACTATATTCAGTCTTCACAATGTAAATTTGATGAGACATGAATCCAATCATTTTGCAACAATGAATGCAGTCATGTATTTTAACCAGTCCGGTTTTTCTAATTCCATAAATTTCTATTGCCAGTGGCTGTTTACCGGTTTCACTTTTGGAAGCATTAGCTGTGCTTTGTGGGAACATGTATTGTGAATATTCATTGCAGAAACAATTGACTTCTTGAAAAGGGTAGGGGGAAGAATTCTTTAAGTTGAATCCCTATGAGCATTTTCAAGCAGGATTATCACATAGCGAGTGGAATTATTGAACAGAATCTGGGTTTTATACATTAGATTGTTTCATTGGTACATAATAGTAACCACCCATCTCTGCCCAAATACAAACACGCTCACACATTCTGTTGTGGTTAAACTAAACAGATGGACTGTGGGTACTGATAATCTATGATTGCAAATTATTTTCTCTTGTTTCTTCCTCCTAAAGAAAAATAAAAGGATAAGAAAAGCTGAATACAAAAGAAAGAGCAGTGTAGCTTTAAAGGATAGAAAATAACCACATAATTTCCTTTTTCTATTTCCGGTTCTCCTTCTTTTTATATTTACTTTGCTTATTGAGTTTACTGTAATTATGGGTTGTGTTTTCAATGGCCACCACTTCCTCACAAGATGAAATAGGCACTTTTTCCCCTTTTGTCTTAGTCAGGTTTCCCCCCACACACAGTCCTTCATCTCTCCGTAAAGCATTTCTTTCTTCCAAATATGTGGATTCATTTGATGTTGTCTTTCTTTTTCACCTATTATTCATACAATGCCTTTAAATCTCTATTTTTATTTGGTCTTTGTGTGACGTTCTGATGCACAGGCCCTAAAAAACTTTGCCCATGCTCACTGAGTTCTTAATTTGGTCCCTCTGGGGGTTGAATATTTTCTACCCCAGGTAATGTGTGTGTTACTTTGCCAAAATCACAATATTTTGCCATTTGCAAATTTTTCATCAAGAACAAGACCGGATGGATGGATAGGTAGATAGGTTTGAGAGGACAGATATAGAAGTCATATTGCTCTGGAGACTCATTGCCTAAATGTCTATCTATAACCATGTGTTGAAATAAGAACTAAAACTTCTGAATTTCTATTTGAACATTTTTTAAAGATTTATTTATTTATGCATACAAGAGCCGGGCTACAGGACAGAGGTGTAGGGGGTGATAAGAGTCACCAGAGACAGAGTGGGGAACAGAACAGGCAGACTGTCTAAAACACTCTGCTGATGGGAGTAGTGGCAAGTCAGGAGAGGTCTGCTGCACCATGTGGGTCACCTCCTGGCTGGGGATCAAACTCATGCTGCCTTGACTGTGGATAGCTTCATAGTGCTGTGACTTAACCCCTTGTACCAGCAGGGAGAAGCCTGTATCTGAATATTTTTAAATTATTTTAATGCCCTATCACTTTCTAAGAATCTTTAAGAGTTTAAACTCTCCCTGTGATTATTCTCATAGATATTAATTACCGATGCCCATTTTGTTTCCTCGAGGCTAATTCTATTCTTGATGGTTGTAACTGTGCTGTTTGTCTAAGTCATTAATATTGCTCTGGGTTTTGTTACCTATTGCTGCAATGAGACTTTGAATATAAAAATGGAGCAATCCAAAGACTATTTAAATTGCAAGCACACACACGTACACAGACATCTACATTAATGTAGGTGTTAAATAATGTTAGTGGTCATTTGTAAAGGTCAAGGAAAGCTATGGATGGTTTTCAGATTCCAAGCCTTATGGTTTCTTTCTTTTCTGGAACAGGGACACTGGCGATGACGCCTGGAATCAAGAAGAACTGACTCCATGTTTATGTATGTGTGCCCCTATAGCTGGGATTTTACTTATTACCATGGTATGAGTGGTTTAGGGTCAACCCTAGAATCCTCCAAAAACTCATGTATGTAAATCATGTGTGAATAAAAAATATTTCATTCAGATGTTAAACCATATAGGTAACTTTTATACAAACATAGGAACAAGGAACAATTAATTATGGGGGTTTGCTTTCCCAAGAGTCATTTTTGGTTTTGCAAGGTAGGATTCATATATATTCTGAAGTATATGTTGCTATTTCAATCAGTCCTATTCATCTTAATCAGGAAAATCAATGGTATCCCTGGCCTTTTGATTGCTTTTTAAATATGCAAATATAATATAATACTTTTATTCAGCTTTTGAATTTAACTTTAGATGACACGACATTTCAAGCTCAGTTTAGAGATAAAACACAACAGTAATATACACAACTATAGCATTGATTTTAATAGAGTAACAAGAAATGTAGTCACATATTCTGCTTAAGTTTCCCCTGCTGAAATTGCTTCTGCACCAGAGCCTATTACAAATGCAATTCACTAAGGTCTTATGGGTGACAAAGCTTTAATTAGCATCACATTGTTTTCTAATGTGATTTTGCACTTGTAAAAACAGGATTAGGAATCAAAATATACTTTTATAAATGCCAATTTTAATTGCATTACTGATGGTGTGCAGGTCTTTAAGCACTCCACACAGCTTCTCATGTAATACCTCTCTATTTGAAGGATTAAGTGTGAAACATAAAGAAAAGATGGCATATATTGTCTAATAAAACACCTTTAAATCAGAAGAGGAAATATAGTCATTTTTGGTACACAACATTTCATCCAACGTCAGCACCTCATGAAGTCTATGCCCCCACAGCAGTCATAAAATAGACAAAACTTAGTAATTCTCTGTTTTATTTCATAGCAGGGAAATTAGAGCAGCATTCACAATGGGTGTGCCTGCTTGAGAACAAACCTCAAGACACACTAGTTTCTTTCTAGGACTTCTTCCCAAACCACCTGCATTATTGTCTTTCATTTACCATTCTTGCCACTTTTGCTTTGTGTTTGTGCTTATTGTTGTTGTTGTTATGTGTGATCCATTGAGGAAAGTGTCATCCTCTCTTGCTCAGAGAAATTTTTGTAGGTGATCATGACCAGAAGACTTGATCCTTGAATTAAAGATTTGGTTTAAAAATCACACCATTTCTGGGCCTCCACTGGCGGCGCAGCGGTTGAGTGCTGGGTTGCGAGGCTGCCTGCAGCCTCTGCAGCGCCAGTTCGATCCCCGGCCACTGGCGAGGGTCCCACCGAAAAAAAAAAAAAGAAAGAAAAAAAAATTCACACCATTTCATCATCACATCTTGTCTCTATTCTGAGTGCTTAATAGACTTGTGCTCACTCACCTGCACCAAACACTTCCCACAGGTAAGCAACAACTTTTCCTCACCTTTCAAACAGAGGTGGATACAAAGACACAGTGAGGTTAAACAATTTATCAAAGGTTAGCCAACATTTCAGTTGGAGAAATAAGACCAAAGCATGTATTTCTATTTTCCAGCTTGCAGCTCTAATTACCAGACCCAAGAAAGATTAAAAACTGGACACTAGGAAAGGATCTTGTTTTTGTTTTTTTAAATGCTATTTTTGTTTTGTTTTTGTGGATGAAGCAAAGTGTATATCCAGGCTTTGGTTTTTTGGAGAGGGATTGGGGCTGAAATAATCTTAGTCAAAAGCAATGGTTTTAATTTTGAAATGTTGCCTCCGTGCTTCAAATGAAGTGATTATTTGGAAAACTGATTTTTATTCTATAGAGGTGCTACATAGACACAGCTCTTTCCATAAACTATGTTTGTGTCCATTTAGCTTTTTGCTTAAATCAGTGGGGAGGGAAAACATGTTATATTCTACTATAAATGCGATTGTGTCATCTACTATGTTTTAAAATTTAAAGTTCTTTTTATTTTTACTATTTTTTAACTAAGATTTTAATTTTTTTCAACCTAAGGTAAAAACCAAGAATAGTACAGTGAGTTCAACTATTTTAAATCTTGATTTTCTAAGAGGAAAAAACCTTCCTGCCAGATCAATGTAAATTTTAAGGTTTTTTTTCATTTCTCTTTAATTGCTTCTTAATTTCTTATTGATCCACTAACTAAAGGATTATTGTTTGATTCACTGAGTGAGCTGGCAAGATTGTCTGGGTGAAATTAAATCAGTTGACCTAGCCTCTTTTGCTGGAAATTGGGTTGTATGATTGTAATAGAACTCCATGCACTCAATAAGGCAAAGGAGAAAGGACAGCCCAGCCAAAAAGCTTCATAACATGCCTCCTTTTTAAATTCATCACCACGCCTTTGCTGTGCCCCTTTGGCAGAGGGACTTTGGGAGGAAAACTCTGATGGGAATAGATTGGGTTATTCCCAAAGCCTTATTGGGGCTCAATTACTACAAATTTTAGCTTTATTTTATTCTTATGATATGACAATAACTAAATAGAAAGATCAGTCATTAAGCTGCTTCAGATCACCTCTCCAATTTTTTTTTTTATTAATAAATTTTATTTTTATATTCCCCATACAATTGCAATTTTCAATATCAATTTTTGGTTTAGTTTCGTCTCTTCTTTTCTGTCCCTTGATCTTCCTTCACTCTAACCCTATGCTAATTGTCTCCAGTCTGTCTTAATTCCTATTTGTCTCACTTGTATTCCACTTAACTAATGCAGAAAAATCTATGCTTTTCGTGCCATTGTAAGATTTTGAACACTTTTGAATATCAGTACAAGTCCTGTGACCTCCAGAAAGTTCATCCTGATATGGCTAACCTGTATCTACCACTCCCTTCTGAGACTTTTTTATATGTGATCTTGTATAATTGTACATGGTGCAAAGCCTGCCTAATTTTCTGTTTCATCTATGTCAGTCTTATATAAGTTGTAGATCAATTGGTCTTGTCTTATTTTTTAATCTCTCTTATGTCACCTCCCCTTACTTTACACATCATAGATCTTATCACAGAGACAAATGCTAAAATGAGGCATGGCCTGAATATCAAGAGGAACACAGCAAGTAAATTAGAAAGTGCCATATCCTGACAATGAAGGGGGTCCGGAAGCACAGGGAACAGGGTCTAAGACTTACCCACCCTAAAGGCATAGCATAAAAAAAAGAAGAGAACAGAAAGGATCTGTGCAGTCATTGGCTGGTGTTCCAGCATTATAAATGGGTAAGTTCTAAGAGGGTCTGGTCCATTTGTGATTCCAAGTATATAAGGATGAAACCCCAGACTGATCTCAGACTGGGCATATGTCTGCAGCTACTGGATTCAGGTGGAAACATCTGCAAGGCAGAGGAGAATGAAGAAATAGGGCCCTAACACTTCTGACAGATACATAAATAGTGCTTAATAAATGCTAGTTTATTAATTAAAGTCCATTTAGGAGAGAGCTAATGAAACTCCTCTGTCCCTGAAACATAGCTCAGCTATCACATGTAGATCATATTCTAGTTAAAAGTTCATGTTTTCAAACGTTATCTGCCAGTGACCACTGGTCAAAAGGTCAACCTCCAGGGGCAGGAATAAAGGTTTTCAAAGCATCTATTTCAATAGGATAACCCGATTTTTAAAAAATTATATTTTCTTCTTATTGCAGTAACATTGGTTTCTGACACTGTACGTGACTTAGGGGTATTGCTTCACACCATTGCAAATGTATGTTCCCACACCACACCCACCATTACAGCACCCAAGTCCTCTATTGTAGTTAATTAGGTCTCCTTTCTTCACTCCTCACCTCCACTCTTCATGGCTAGTCAGATTCCTAGGATTTATTTGGGTTTAGTCTTGTTCATTCCTTTTTTTAAAAAAAAATTCCACATATAAATGGAATTATCCAGTATCTGTCCCTCTCCCACTACTTATTATAATCCATTCAGTTCCATCTCTATTGCCACAAATAGCAAGAGTTCATCTTTTCTTTTATAGCTGAATCATGTCCCATTGTGTGCATATACCATGTCTTCTCAGTCCACTCATCTGTCCTTGAGCAAATTAGTTGCCTTTATAAGAGGCCGTTGTAAATAGTGGAGCAATGAACATAAGAGTACATATATCTCTTCATATTAGTGTTTTTGTACCTTTTTGGTAGATCCCTAGGGGTGGAATTGCTGGATCATATGGTAGGTCTATTTTTAATATTTTGAGAAATCTTCCTAATGTTTTCTTTATTTTTTTAATATTTAATTTATTTATGCATACAAGAACTGGGGTACAGGCCAGAGGTGAGGCGGGGTGAGAGGATTCACCAGAGAGAGTGGGGAGCGGAACAGACAGATCTACTGAAATACACTGCTGAGGAGAGCAGGCGAGTCAGGAGAGGTCTGCTGCACCATGTGGGTTACCCCCTGGCCAGCCGGGAATCGAACTCTTGCTGCATTGGCTGCCAATTGCTTGACAGTGCTGTCTTTAACCCCTGTGCCACCAGGGAGGCCCCATAGTGTTTTCCATAAGAGCTAGACCAGTCTACGCTTCCATCCACAGGGTACAAGGATTCCCTTTTTTCCACACCCTATACATCACATTGTTTCTGGTCTTTTTGATCTGAGCCAATCTCACAGATTTTTTTAATTGCCAGGTTTTTCTTCCAAATAGACAACTTACTGTCTTTTGTTGAAGACTATAAATATATTCTGGTAGCCAGAGTCAATTTATAGTCAAGTAGAGAAGTGTCTTGTGATTACTTTTACGAACTTCAGTCCTACTGATGTGTAGGTGGTCCCTACCTGTCTCTCTTTCAAATATTTTTTTTCCACCTTGTATACCACACTGCCCCCCCCCCCACCCATGCTGGAGGATTTTCAGTCAATGCTGAACTCTGAGACAAGTTCTGGACTCATATTTACTTCTATTTCTTACCCATGAAAATAATGGCAAATAAAAGTAGTGGAAACTATTAACTTGATTGCTCAAAGACCCCAATTCTAATTCTACCTATCTGTTGTCCATTCTCTGTTTGGTCTTGAGCCTGTTGCTTCTTCCATAGCCTTTCTGTGCTCTGTTTCCTTATCTGTAACTGTAGAGAAAATCTATATGTACTCAGAGTCCATGTGTTAGATTTTGTTTTTCCTCCTGGGGAGAATTCAAATTTTTGGTGCTACATGTACATTCATGAGGACAAACTGAAATACGAAAAGTGGATGTATATGAAGCCACTTTATGTGTCTTTGTAAGTCTCTGGCAGTTTTATTACTCAGAAGGGAATTTTTCTAATGTAGTTGGGTAGTCTCCTGATGGCTGGATTACTCCTTATCATGGAGCATTGACTGTTTGAGGCTATATTTAATAGGTATAAATTTTTATTCTAATAACTTTATAATAATAATATTGATCCCAGTTAACATTTTCTGAGCAAATATTATGTGTAAGCAACATTCTAAATATTTTGGATCTATTTCTAAAATACATCTGAAAACCTCAGTACTGTTATTATGTCCTTTTCCATACCAGGATGCAGAGAGACATAGAGCTTGAAAATATTACCTGAGATTATATAGAAAGCAGTTAGGGATCTTCAACTGGAAAACCAGGCAGTGCAGCTAAGTATTCATGTTTTTGTTTGTTTGTTTGTTTGTTTGTTTGGGTTTTTTTTGCACAGAAGAACTGGGTTGTTGGCCAGAGATGCGGGGGTGAGAGGACTCACCATACACAAAGTGGGGAGCAGAACAGGCAGATCTACTGAAATGCACTGCTGAGGGTAGCAGCGGGCAAAACAGGAGAGGTCTGCTGCGCCATGTGGATCAGCTCCCTGGCCAGGGATTGAACTCATGACATAGTGGCAATAGCACTGAGACTTAACCCCTAGGCCACCAGGGAGGCCCCAGTATCCATATTTGTTAAGGATTAAATTACATTTCTTTTTTTTCTTTTTTTTTAAATAGAGGCATGTTTTATTTATTTATTTGTTTGTTTTGTTTATACATGCACTGGGTACAGTCAGAAGCGCGGGAGGGTGAGAGAATTCACCAGAGCCAGAGCGGGGAGCAGAGCAGGCAGAAGGACCGAAGTACACTGCTGAGGGGAGCAGCGGGCGGCAGGAGAGGTCTGCGCGCCATGTGGGACCCTCCTCTCGTGGCCGGGGAGCAGCCGGGGATCGAACCTGCGCTGCAGAGGCCGCGGGCAGCTTCGCAACCCAGCGCTCAACAGCTGCGCCACCGGGGAGGCCCCAAATTACATTTCTTTTTGCTGTTCAAAGCCTGAAGAGCAAAACACAACCTTGGCTGATGTTTTCAGAGTAGGTGAAACTTTTCACATATGCTTTATAATCACAATTCACTTGGAGGGTAGCTGTTAGCATGACAAAACAGTTGGTTAAATTTTCATACTTTACAATGTGTACTAGCCAGCAGGGACAGAATGAGGATGCTGATACTCTGAGAATGCCACCCCATTTGGAATTTGAGGGAATGAACCATAACAAGCAACAGGGACACAGAACATCCCCACATCAAAGAGGTGAAGTTAGTCACAAGTGACAATCCAGTGTTAAATAATTAAATTGTTTTAGCTGTTAACTGTAAGTGAATGTTGTTTTTAATTGCACTTTAATAATGCCATGCCCTTTATAACCAAAATTAATGTTTTCTGTCTTTCCGTTTTTGAAGTATGTGCCAGTTTAATTAAACTATTAATGGTAGATGGATTTTAAGTACTTTATATTCTTCATTAAATTGTATCTGTTCAACAAGCATAAACAGAGAAATGGAATTGGTAAGGAGCAGGCTCACGTTCTGCCTGATAAATCACTCATTATCAGGTAAAATGACATAGTGTATTTGTTTATTTGCTTCCACGGTAAACAATTCCATTTCCAGGTGATAATATTCATTGAGTCCATTTAAAAATAAAGACTGGGGCCTCCCTGGTGGCGCAGGGGATTAAGACGTAACCTATGAAGTTATCCGAAGCCACTCCAGCACAGGTTCAATCCCCGGCCAGGGAGCTTAACAGAACTCTCTTATCTTGCCGGCTGCTCCCCTTAGCAGTGTATTTCAGTCAATCTGCCTGTTCTATTCCCCACTCTGTCTCTGGTGAATCCTCTTACCCCCCTACACCTCTGGCCTGTACTCCAATTCTTGTATACATAAATAAATAAATCTTTAAAAAAATAAAGTCTACTGCCTTTTGAAAAATGTGGACAGAGATTGTCAAATATTTGTAAAATGAAACCAAAGTGCAGGATTTAAAGAACAATTTAGACTATGACTTCAGTCCTTAGGACCATGGGTCATAAGCCAACTAACTCATCAGTTCAGGAGAGAGAGACTGCAGGCCAGGGAGGCTTCCTCGCCTCTGTCCCTTCTGGGTTGCCTAATTACAGATGTGTTTCCTATAAACCACAAGAAACCAGCCTAACACAAAGCAGCCAGTTGTTTTTATTGCCACAAATGCCACTGATGAAGTAAATGCTGTGCACACCCAAGGATCTCCTGGATTCAATTCAAGAGAATCAACTGTGTCTGGGTTAAAGATCAGGACAGGGTAGAGCAGGATCATTGCTTGTCTCCTCAGCCTATTGATGACATATGCAAATGGAAAGGGGAACTTAATTGGCAAACACTTAAAGAAGTGGGACAGGATCGAAATTACACTTCTCTAGTAAGAGGAATGGCAGGACTACATCTGCTGCATAGAGTCGGAGATGTAACATGTTATAATAGAGACAAGTGTGTCCTTCCTTTGTGTGGCAGATCAATCAATAGCTTTTCATGTGATCTTGTTCACTATTATGTTAGTAATGAAACCCTCGTGTGATGTGACAACTGTGGAATAACATTTGGTCACAAAGCTGGTGTTAACAAGCACAACTGGCACTCTGGTAATTAGGCTGATTTCTGGTCTCTTCTTTCACAAATTGTCGATAAGTGCAGTAAACAGGCCGTTGGTTCCTTTCTGGACAGCTATATTAAGCTTCATATTCTTGGCAATTCATCTACTAGACTTGTTTGTGAGGGTGAAGTCATAAAAGAGAAGGAAGATTATGTGACAATCTTTCTTTATTGATCAGCCTCTGCATATGTTAACTCATGCATCTATCTAGCTATTGTCTATCTATCATTTATCTAGCTAACCTATTATCTATCTCTACATAAAATTCTGTCGGTAAAATTTAAAGCATATATTAACATATTTAATTTTAATTAACTGGCAGTTGGCTGAGAAGAAAAGTCAGATAAACGGGGATCCCAGTTCAGATCTCTCTGGACTTAGGATTCACTAAAAGGAGCAAGGAAATAGAAATAGACGTTGTATAGATAATAAAATACAGTAAATATTATCTCTTTTACACTTTTGTGTAAGAAAAGCTTTATCTGGAACTAATTAATTTATAGGCTTAAAGATGCATTCCTATATGAATCTAATATTTTCCTTATCCATTCTATTATTGTTGGCCTTGATGTTTTTTCCCTCTATATGGACTTTTTGCAGAAGTGTAAGAATGAAAATCTGATTTACTATAGGCAGTCCATGGGCTCCCTCTGAGAAAGGCCCATTGTTATCAATGGGGGAAATTGCATTTAAATGTGTGTGACACTCAGTTCTGGGGGAGGAAGCTTCCTGGGATGGGATTCCCCACCTCCCACATCCTGGGAGCTCTGATGTGAATCAGCAACTCTCAGAAGGCCTCACATGCCTCCAACCAGTCAAAAGACAACTTTGTTTAAATCATTCACCACATGGAAGCCAAAATAAAAACCAAGTAGAATCAGATTCTGAAGTTCCTCTGAGTTTCAGTCTATCCCAGTCTCAGACATTTGTTTGCTGCTTGGTACACAGATGCTTAGAGACAAAAATACATTTTGTCACATCGAGTATTTTTTTCTTCTGGACTTGGAATTTTATTCTCTGACAGGTTTTTAGATATCATTTGTTGTTATTGTTGATCTAGTGGATATTAAAGTATCTGAATGTAGAATATCATCTCCATCCATAAAGATGATTCTTGCTTTAGTCCCATGTATGCTTTTTCCTCATTTTCCATTTTTTATGATAGAGGTTAAGGGGTCGGAGAGCCCTCTATAAATATGATAGGTCAAGAAACCTTCATGGGAGTGAAACCCAAGTCCTCGGGAACATGGATTTCTGACCAAGTGTGCTTGTAGGCTTATTAACTTACAGACTGATTTGACATAGATTTTACAAAATCCTGCCACAAGCATTTACTGAGTGGCTAAATCACCAGATATGAGGGAGAGATGACAAGACACAGAAGACTTTCACAATGTATATGTATATAAAATCATCACATTGTATACTTTATCTTACAATTTTACTTGCCAACCATGTCTGTCCCCATCCTCACTGTGCTTGCTTTCCTGTAAGTCATCCTACAAGGTTTATCATCCTTCAGAAAGTAAATGCTGAAGCACCGAAGGACTGAAGTTGGAGAAATACATGAATTTGAAGGAGAGTTTATTTGGGGAATCCACAGTATTTGACACTGAGTTGATTTATTAATTTGACAAACATTTAACATCCTTTCTATGGTCCCAAGGTTTTTTAAGCAGTGGAGATAACAAAGAGAAAGGAGAACAATGCCTTTGGAATAAAAGGGTGTAGCTGATATGACATATGTCAGAAAGACATACAAAGACCACACCACAGTGCTTGGAGGGAATAAGGGCAAGAGTTTAAATAATTATAAAGGAGGGTGTACTTGCTGCTAATCACTTAAATGTTCGTGTCCTGGGATCCTCTGAATTCATGCTTCGGTAAAATGAATTAAAATTAGCCCTATGTTAAAACTTATTTAATTTTCTCAGCAATATTTTGAGGCAACTTTCATGGTCTTCATGTAATAAATGGAAAAAATTGAAGCTCAAGGATGGTGATTTCCTGGCCAAAGCCTTAGAAGTAGTAAGATTAAGGCAAGGCAGTCAACAAATAGCTAAGCTTAATTATGCCTCCACCTCACCAAAATTTCCGAGGACTCACAAATGATGAAATATAGCCAGTTACTTGAGATGCATATGACATCAACCTACCACCCCATCCCATCATGTCAATTACAAAAGTACATGGAAGGTTAGTCCTCACTTGGCACAGCCTGGGCACTCAGTGAGGTTATAACTTTGAATTTCTGCTAAAGGCAACCCAAGAAATAGCCCAAACATATAGATACTAAATTAAGAAGTAAATAGTCAGGTCTAAATAACCAGCAATTTGTCCCCCCCTAGAAGCTTAGACCAGGCTTGCAGGCAATGCTAAATTCCTCTTGAAAGGAGAATGAAACAAAAGACACCAATACATTCACTGTTTGACTGTTGAATGTAGAAACCTCTTATAAATCTGCCACATGTTGTAAATCTGACTGTGAAGTCTCTGTATGTGAAGAGTTGGAACTTTACCTTGAAATACAAGGAAATCTTTCATCCACATTTTCCCTGGCCCTTTGCTCTGCCCCTCCCATGTGCTCTAACTAGTCATTAATAGTTTCATCCTATCTCATGCTACAGAATATGCATTTTCTGATTATTCCAGATAACCATCCAATTAATTTACCAAGGGGAAAATGAGTTAAACCTCAGAAACATTGCTGCAAATTTTGTTGCTCAGTGTGTTGATATCAGAATTCATACTCAGCCCTATGCAGTTCTCATTGTGTTACCCACCCTCTTTTGGATGAGGAAATGGTCTTAGCTTGCATCTGGGCAGTTCCAGGAGATGGTAATGATTACAAATCTAGACTCTGGAGCCAGGCTACCTGGAGTCTAATTGCCAGCTTTGCCATTATCTAACTGTGTGGCCTTGGATAAGTTACCTAACCTCTCTGTGTCTCAGCTCTCTCATTTAAAATATGAAGTTAATGCTAATAGTCTCTGATCCCTAAGGTTATGAATATTAAGTAATTTAAGTTATATAAAAGTGGCTGGCACACAGTAAGTACTATAAAGTGATAGTTATGATTGAAGAGATGGAACAGAATGGAGAGAGAGAAGCTATAGGGAGGGAAATGTCGTTTTGTTGATTTGCTGTAGAAGAATGCCTCCTAGATGTCTATG
The DNA here is from genome assembly GCF_964194135.1 of Talpa europaea. Taxonomy (NCBI): domain Eukaryota; kingdom Metazoa; phylum Chordata; class Mammalia; order Eulipotyphla; family Talpidae; genus Talpa; species Talpa europaea. The sequence goes on from NC_140076.1 coordinate 97,516,420, forward strand.
TCAAAGCAAAACTTTCTGAGGTTTCAATCCCCAAAGGTACAGTTTTGTAAGGAGGAAAAATCAGGATAGTAAGGACCCTAGGGATGAGCAAGTTGGAGGCATTGTGGGGTTAGATAGACACACTCACTAGTTAGGGTACTCACAAGTCCAAGACCTCAAAGAAATACCTTATATCTCCCTCATTGCAGAAACCTGGAATATTAAATCTAGCAGTTCCTCTTAGTTATTTGTATTCCTTGTGTTTACCATTGTCTCTTTCAACCAAACAGAGATTCAGAGAAATGACTTGCCAAGGTGAAGCTGCCAGAAAGAGAAAGTCCACACATTTCACTGACGCTGGAGTCTGGGTTGTTCCACTGTAACCCTCTGCCTTAAAAGCCAGAGTGACATCCATGTCTCAGAGTAAGAGCCTAGAGTTAGCAAGTAAAGCAGAAGCATTGGGTTAGGGGTGCAAGCTGTTGAATGATGATGGTCAATGCAGTCCAGACTGTCCATTTTAATGGGGTAATGCAGAAAGAACCTGTTTAGTACTGTGGTACTTGAGGTATTTGCTAATGTATTAATATTGTTCTTACTCTCATGTTGTAATTCAATTTATAAGCTAATGCCATTAAGAATATTTGCTCTCCAGAGCCTCCCCTGGTGGCGCAGCAGTTGAGCGCAGGGCTGTGAAGCTGTCCGCAGCCTCTGCAGTGCCGGTTCGGTCCCCTGCTGCCAGCGAGGGTCCCATGTGGCGTGCAGACCTCTCCTGCAGTGCCCAATGCTCCCCTCAACTGTGTCCTCTGTCTGCCTGTTCTGTGCCCCGCTCTGTCTCTGGTGAATCCTCTCACCCTCCCGGCTTCTGACTGTACCCAGTGCTTGTATAAATAAATAAATAAATAAATCTTTTTTTTAAAAAAGAATATTTGCTCTTCAGAAAAGTTTGTGTAATCCAATCTTGGGAGTTTTCATTGTTGTGTTTTAAGGACATGGTATTTTAAGATAAAAATAAATCAAGAGGTCTGATTGTTTTATACAAGTATGCAGTTGAGATTTAGAAAAGCCATAGTTGACTATATTCTGGAAAATTAAACTATTTGTTATTAAAAATCCATAAAACTAAGATATAAAACATCATAAACATGAGGTCATTTCTAAACATGTATTAAAGAATTTTTGACTTTAAGTCTTAAAAAATGCTTTATTAGTTAACCATAACCCTCTAGATCTTTGTATATATCCCTTGAAAGTTTCTCTTGAAACTTCTACCTGCCATATCATAAATACTTGCATATTATAAAAGTAGATCATATTCCTTTATCCACTCATAGGACATAAGCTGTATTTTAAACACTCATTGATGCACTTGAGAACAAAATTAAGTTCTGGTTCCCATTAATCTATAGTTCTAGTAAGGACACAAATAGCAAGTAATCAAATAAAGGAGTAAAATGATGATATATGAATTAGCACAATGGACCTATGACAACCACTCTCTCTTCAAAAGCCCCAACAACAGACAACTTAAGTCATGTCTAAGGTGCCTGATAGGTGAACTGCTCCATTCTTGTACAGAGCGAGGGGTTAAGACTCTTTCCAGGAGCCTGCTCCCCCATCTCCTGTGGCAGTGGTATTGTGGGCGGGTCAAGCTGGCTCACCATGACACACAGGGGTCAGCTGGCAGGAATGTCAGTAGACACCAGGCACTTCCCTCATCCTATTAGAGACCTAGAAATGAAGGGGGGCAGAGAAGTATGTAGCTGCGAAATTGGGTGGTCTGTTGCAATTCTATTACTCTGAAATGAGAGGACAGAGGATTTGATGGGAATCTAGTAGTCTCTGCTCCTTTGCCGACTTAATGTAGAAAATGTTTTTGGTAAATTGTAATGAAAGTTTCTCCAAAAAAATTCATTAACCATTTCCTGGATTAATATATTCTGCTTCTAGTGATTTATTGTTATAGACAAAATAGCAATTAATTGTTCATAGTTAGCTTTTTCTAAGTTGCTCCTTATGATATATTCCTGAATATATAATCACTGATGATATTTAGATTTTTTTTTGCCAAAAATCATTTTCCAAAAGTGTTATAGACATGTTCCCTTTACCCACAGAATTTCTTTTGTACTTGTACTGAAAGTGAATCTGAACCTTGTTATTCTTTGTAAATATGAGGGAGAAAAACTGTCTCACTGTTTTAATATACATGTCTTTGATCATTTTTTAAGTCTGTTTTTTAATCATTTTTCAATTAGTTGTATTTTATTCATTACCTCTTGGAGTATTTGTATAAGTTTTCATACATTGAAAATCAGTCTTTTGTCTTATTCGTGTGTTTTTTCTTAAGTATTTGTAAATATTATTAGAAGAAATTCCAAATTGGCATATTAATAGTATAAATTATGCTCCAGTAATAATCCTTATAAAAACCCCCAACTACTTTAGTCTCCAGTTCTCAGCAGTCACTACGTCCATTGCTTGCTCTTAGAGTTTCAGGCATAAATCTCAGCTCAGGCCCAAGTACTTTCATGTTACCCGTTCTCAGTCTCTCTAGAGAGACTGGGTTTGGGGAAGCTTTATGGTGTTCTGGGAGAAGATACCTTCTGTTTTCTAATTTTTCTTCAGAATATTAGCCACAAGATAGCCTTGATTGATAAAGTTCATTCATCCGTATTCATTTTATCTTCTGAGAATAATTTGAAAGGGGAAAGTTTGAGGCAATTGAGATTCTCTTTGTTTTGCTCCCTCAATGTATTTAGTTGTCTCCCTCATTCTCACTATCATGTCCCAGATGTCACATTTTCAAACTTCCTTTCAACCTGTCTTATCACTTGAGAATGCATCCTTAAGGAATTGACATATTTTCTTAAGTTCTTAGTATATATTTAAACATGAAGATACATGTGGGATCTATTTCTCAAAAATACATAACCACATTTTGTTGGAACTTTTTAGGATTTTAAATGTACCAGTCAGTTTTTGCTAAATTACATCATGATAACAAACAACTCTAAGTCAGAGTGGCTTATCAAAGACTCTGAAACAATTATTTTTAATTCAGAGAGTGAAATAATGATAATTTAATAATTAAAAAGTCACCGTCAATAAGACCTACTCTGGCCAACCTATTTATTTATTTTTAAACATTTATTTATTTATGCATATAAGAACTGGGGTGTAGACCACAGGTGCAGGGGAGTGAGAGAATTCACCAGAGATGGTGGGGAGAACAGGCAGATCTATTGGAACTCACTGCTGAGGGGAGTAGCATGCAAGGCAGGAGAGGTCTGCTGCATCATGTGGGTTATTCCCTGGCCAGCAGTGGCTGACTATAGGTTAATATATGTGTCTTTAACCCCTGTGCCACCAGGGAGGCCCCTGACCAATCTATTTAAAAATGGAATCTTTATCACCCCTTTTACTCATTCATTTTTCTGATTTTTTTTTTTTGCTTCACCATATTACTTCATTCTAACAAAATAGTTGATTTACTTTTTCAAATTATCCATCTCTCTTCTGTAGAATAAAAGTTACATGAAGGCAAGATTTTCACATTGTTCAGTCATGCATCCCCAATATCTGGAACAGTTCCTTGCATACAGTAGATGTTAAAAAAAAAAATCATTAAGTGAATGGCGGGGGGGAATCAGTGGCTTACAATAAAAAATGTTTCCTATGCATCTCAGTTGCCTCTCACTTATTAAAGGCATCTCTGGTCTACAGTCTTGTCATTCTGAGATATAATTGACAAAACAGACATAATCTTAGAAACATTGTCCTCAAGGCAGAAAGAAAAACTGATGGTGGAACTCAAATCAACTCTTATCGTTTCAACTAGAAGCACAGACCACTTCCAATGACATTCTCTTGGCCAAGGCAATTACTTGGCCAAACAATACGTCATTGGGGTGGGGATGTATAAAGCTCTAATGGGGATTAGTAATGGATATCTGAGACAAATGTATGATCTACTGAACTAGTGTTCTCCTTATTTTTTCTCCTGTAACATGTATGAAAAATGTCACCTGGAAACAGAAATATCTTCACAGGGTATATATGTATGTTCTCTTAAAAGACTAATGCAAAAGGAAGTGATAATGGAATCTAATCTGTAGTTTGGGGGTAACTAGGTGAGAATAATGGCTCTGGAAGAGATCACAATTAGAACTAAATTTGAGTTCTTCTAACTATGCATTCCCGTGTGCCTTCTCTCCATTTCTCTCTTGTTGCTGTAAGACATTCCATGCAAAGGTAGTAACTTTTTGAAGATGAAATAGCTATAATATTGCCTGTTTTAGATACTAAGCAGTATTCTCAAAGCAATATTCAAAATGAGAATTGGTTATATGTGTAACTATTCTATGAGGCTTAAGAAACCTCAAACCAAACATACTGAAAATGTTAATTGAAAAAAAAAATACTTTTTACAGTGACAAAAGCAAAAACTTTAAACCTCCATGAAAGTTCAAGATTTTTACTCAAAATTAAAGTAATTTTGAATATCAATAAAGAACACTGGCATAATATCTAACCTAGTAGTGGATAGATTTCCCAGAGGCTTTCAGGATTAGCTCAGGTGTTGAGAGGAAGGCCAAAGATACCTATCTGACCCAAAGCACAGATAACAAACTTAACAGTGTATTCCCACTAGGTTGATCTTGCAGTTGCATGGAATAACTCAATATATACTTCTTATTAATTTGACCCAAAGCCTCAGATTCATCATGGCTTATAAATGCCTTTTCATAAGCCTATTCACTAACAGTATTCTTTGATAAACCGCATTTCACTCTGACTTTCTCCCTTCTTTCTTATTTTTTCTTTTCATCTTTCCTTTAAATGGCACCTAATGCACCAGGAAGTATGCTACGAGCTAAGAATATATAACATATGTTCCTTGCTCATGAGGAGTTTTCAATCTAATAGCACAAATAGGTAAGCAAGTTGACAATTAAATTAAAGAGTCTAAGGGCTTTCATAACTATATTTATTTGGAAATATAGTGGAGGGGCATCAACTCAGGATAGAGCTGATAGGAACTCAAATGTGAAGGATGAAGAGGTAGACCAGGGAGGAAGAGTACATGGCAGCTTGATGGAGCAAAGTATGCCAAGCTAGAGATTTGGAAAGCCCATCCGAGGGAGGCATGCACCCCTGAGTGTTGGAACAAGAGATCAGAGCTATGGGTGGCCTGGGGAGTGGGCACGTGGCTCACAGGGGAGGAATTTTGCCATTCAAGAAACTGAAATGTCTGGAGACATGTTTGATTTTCACAGCATGAACAGGATGCTACTGGTCTGGCATCTAGTGGGGAGAAGCCAAGAATGCAGCTAAGCCCTTCCTGCTCAACCCCACAGAATGATCTGGCTGCAATGCCAATGTTGCCCAGGTTGGAAAATCTCAGGATGTAGCAAAAGCCATGATCTTTCTATATACTCCTCCCATTTCTTTATAGTATAGAGCCTGGAAAAACGAATAAACCTTTAATGTGATGTCCGTCTCAACAGTTGGTTGGCAGGGATGGACACTATTGCTTGAAGAGGTGAGTAAGCCCTGAGCCCCAAATGCAGTCATCTTGTTATATTGATTAGAGGGAATATCAAGGAATCTTTGGACTGCACAAAGATCCTGTCATAGATTTGCTACTTATTTGGGTAAGAATCTGTGATGAATAAAATATCTGTAATGGATCAAAGCAGTGATTTTGCCTTGAATTCAACAGATTAGTTGAACTGGTATTTTGGAGTTTTAAATGAATAATGCTGCTCTGTGGTGACAGAATAAAGCTACCAGGCTCAGTAGATCCTTCAGATTTTATCCCTCAATCTCACATTCTTTCTGAGCACTGCATGTTTGAATCCTTTCCTCTCCAAACGAAAGAGAAAAAAAGTCTTCTTTCCAGAAATAAAGAAAAAACACATACATTTCAAGGAGAGTCTCAGGGCTTCCTAATACCTGCCTACTCCCCACCTTCCACTAAGGCAAATTACCATTTCTCTTGTTTGTAAGATTTTTGTCTGAGTTAGATGCACATTGAATATACAAATGCAAAAAAAATTAACATAAAAGAAGAATTAAAACCATTCTAACCACACAATTAAGCCACTTGTTCCTCAAGTAGCTGGTCAATAAGTAAACTCCAAGTTTCTCTTGGTTATGTGGATCTTAGTTATTTTATTAACACTAAAAAAACTGCACTATAGTTCTTACATATTACATATACAGCATACACGGTTATATTTAATAATACAATCACAGATCTCCTAAAGCAAGTCGGTGGAAAATCCCTTATTATTAAAGTCTGTTTTGTATTCATTGTCAGGATTAACATTGAAACCCTGGAATATTTTAGGTCCTCTGAAATAATTCAAATTGTCAACAGTTTGGACATTTGCTCTCTCTCTCCTTAGCTATGATTTTGGGACAAAGTAAGAAGATACATAAAATTATGTGTACAGTTATCCAGGGTAATTCTCCGTTTCCAGCATAAAGAAAATTCTGTTTTGCTAAATCTTCTATTGGAATTGGTTAAATTTACCCCCAATTGTTGTTTGTGGTTTGCCGATTAGTTTTGCTAATGAATTAACTAGTGCAACCGACCACTTGCAGAGCTATTCTCATTATAATGAATGTAATTATTTAACACTAAACCAGGACAGCATCTTTCTTTCTCTCTGACAAGCATAATTCTTTATTCTCCCATTAGCCAGGTGCCCTGGTCTCTGTAAACTAGTTATTGACCTGCTCATTTAAGGAGCTTCACTCTTAATGCTTCTTCCCTTATTTAACTCAAGTAAGCTCCTATAATTTCTCCTCACCATACGGGGTTAGCATGTAAAGAGTTCATTGTTCATTTATTGTGAGTAAAGCAAGGCATCAGGGAGCTATTCTTAGATAGATGCTCAGACTCCTGAGCCCTGCTTACTTGTCCCTGGTTATAATGGATACAAAACCGTATGGGGCTGAGCGAGCATCATGTAAGCGCCATAGGAAATCTGAGCCAATGAATCATGGAGCCTGACTCCCGCTGCGGTCTGTGTGCCTGAACAGACTACAAATAGACAGAGAGGCAGTTTAAGCAAGTGGCTTTCAGATGACAGGAATGCATATATTAGGCATAAGAGGAGACTATTTGGATAAGGATGTTTATATATAAAGGACAATAATAATTCTTCCAGCCAGACTCTGAGAGAACAAAGTGTTAGTGAAGAACAATGCCCCCTCCGGGCCCACATTGTTGTGTTTCAGGCATATCTTCTGCCACCATTTAATATCCTTTTTTTAAAAAAAAATGTCACACGATATTGGATCACCTTGGCCATGATGTATTGTGTCAGGGCACATGCAATGAAACATAGTGAGATGTGACTGGCGAAGCCTAAAGTAAAGATTAGATGTCACAAATTAAAGAAAAAGCCACTGCCATCACTCATGATTGAACTTCACTGTGAAACTGGAGAAAAAAATTAATAGTTTAAAATAACACTGAAAAAATGTTGTGTATATGATGTTGGGGCGATAGTGTTTTCTTGCCCCCTCATTTTCTTTAAATAGCCAGACCTGTAGGGTAAATCTGCCCCTCTATCTGTTAGAAACCTAATTGTGCTGTTAAAAAAAAAAAAAAAGTAAGCAATAAACACCCCCACCTTGGGGAAACCTTGTTAACATTTTTATTAAATTTTTATATTTGAATAATGATACTTTAATATATCTTACTCTTGACTGCAATTCCCAGAGTGCTTTTAAGAGTAACTTGGCTTGACAGCCCAGGAATTTTGAGATAAAGAAAAGACAAATTAGGACCTGGCCTATAGGGGGAAACAAGATTATATTGGAAAGTTTATGGTGTGAAGAGAGCAGGAACAGAATCTATTGGTTTCTATCGAGGCTGTTTATGTAGATGTATGGTAAATGAGAATAGTCCTGCAAACACACATAAACATGTTTGCATTTGTCCTCACACATGCTTCCTTGACTTTTTAAGTCAACAATACATTATAAACATGGATGAAAGTAATGGTTTTCTTTCAGAATAACAAATATGACTCAAGTTGGGCATTCACCCAATGAAGTATATAATTAAGAATATTGCCAAAGAAGAGCATGGGCCAGAAAGGAGAAAGCATAGATTTATAATTATCACAGTGTACGAATTTTGAATCTTTTGCTAGAACTGTTGTGGGTTTGATGAGCATGTGGCGTAAATGGGCAATCTAAATAAAATAATTTCCCCATCAAGTAAAATTTCAACAATTCATCGATTTCTCAGCATACAAACTGAGTTCCCAGACTTAGAGATCTGAAAGCAATACTCCCTTGCTGACATTGTTTTAAAAAAGAATTTATAACTTCAGAAACAATGTGCATGTCTGTGTGGTTGTTAACTGTAACCTCTTAGGACAATGAGACTAGGTGAAGGTCAATATAAGTGTTTTGAGTGCCCTGTCTTCTCCATGCCTTGAAGCCTTTGGCATAGAATGTGTTCAACAAATATTTTTGAAAAGAATTTTAAATGAAATCATGCAGTGTGTTGCTGACATGTATTGTTAGTAAAATGTATTTGATAGTAAAAGAATGCAAGAAGATTCAGAAGTTAGATAGGGGAAGCTAAATGCTATATATTTTCAGTGTGCTTTCAAAGTCACTTAACACACAGACATTTTTAATTTACATGTGATCAAATGTGTTGTTAGGTTTTTTTTTGCCTTGCTTGAAATTCATTAAGATCTGTTCTTATCTTCTTTTTTAAATTGTTTTTTACATTTAGATCTTATATACATTTGAAATTAAGTTTTATAAATTATGTGTGGTAGGGATATAATTAATGCATAATGGATTTACTTGTTAAGTATTTGTTGGTTCTTCACTATTATACCTATCACCTTTGAAATATAGTAATTTGTTAGTACTATATTGTTACCATTATTATATTAGTAATTATAAGAGTCTACTTTCTGGCAATCTATTCTGTTCCAAAAATATTTTCTACACTAATATTATTTTAGAATTACAGTTGTGCTCACTAGTCCTCCAGGACATTATAAATTACAATCAGTGATATTAAGTGCCCTGTCTGATCCTAACTTAGAAAATAAAAATCTTCTAATGTTTGTGTATATATTGGCTATAATTTTAATAAATAACACTTTGTTAGGTTAAGGAATATTTTCCCTATCCCACTTGGATTATAGTTTTACTTTATCATTAATTTATATAGGAATGTTTTCTTTATCGATTGAGGAATGTTACTTCTTTTAATTTCTCATGAGAAATGACATTTATGTATATTGTCTAGTAGTAAACCCTTGGCCCACCCGACCCATCAAGCAATCTATAATTTTCTTTTCTTCTAATAGCCTGTTAAAAATAGTTGAGAACATTTTTCTGATTTTCTAATATCTGGAACATTTTGCATTAAAATAGCACTATTTTAATTTAAAATATTGGTAGGGGGCCTCCCCAGTGGCGTAGTGGGTGAGCACTGGGTTGGGAAGCTGCCCATAGCCTCTGCGGCACCGGTTTGAACCCCTGCCACCAGGGAGCGTCCCACATGGCTCGCAGACCTCTCCTGCTGCCCGCTGCTCCCCTCAGCAGTTTATTTCGTCAGTCTGCCTATTCTGCTCTCCACTCTGGCTCTGGTGAATTCTCTCACCTTCCTGCACTTCTGACTATACCCAGTGCTTGTATACATAAATAAATTAATAAATAAATAAATAAATCTTTTTAGAAAATAAATAAATAAAATAAAATACAATATTGGTAGGATTATTTTAAACTGCCTAGTACTGTAATTTGTGATATATATAAACAGGATATATTTTAAAAGTAATCAAATTTATTTAAGTTATATTTTTACTCTTATATTTATTTGAAAATCAGTTTTGGTAAGTTATTCTCTGAGGAAATTGTGCAAAATTTTAAATTTATAAATCTATAAGCATTAAGTCATTGAATTGTATTATAATTTTTAAAAAGTCTGTTTTTTTTCATTTCTAATATTATTTTTCTTGTTCTTTCTTAGTTTATTCAATTATTTTTGTCTTTTCTTTGAACCATAAAAGTTTAGCTTATTTTAAGGGTTTTCCGTAGAACCTACTATATTTTTTATTGTTCCCTCTCTATTATTTTTGTTTCTTTCTGCTTCAATAGCCTCTACTCTTATATTCATTATTTTGTTTACTGTACTTCCTGTTTTAACTTATTTCTTCAATTCTTTAAATTGCTGCCTCAACTCACTATTTTAAGTCTTTTTCTTTTCTAGCAAACATCTAAAGTTAAAAATTTCCTTCTAAGTCACTTTAGCATTATCTCATCTGTTTGATATGTAATCTTTTAATTTTAATCAGTTTTAAAATTGGTAAAAATTTCTTGTATATTTTTGACTGGTTGGTTCTCTAAACTTTGTATTGAATGGGATTGTTTTTGTGTTAATTGTTATTTATTTAAGTAGTGGTGCAATAACTTGTCATCATTTTATTATTTATTTTAATGATATGATGACTTAATTGCATTTAGAGAACATGGTATATAATGTATTAATTACCTATAAGTAAGATATGCTTTGTACTTATATGTCAGTTCTCACAAACATTCTATTTGTGCTTGAGAATAATTATATATAAATCTATTTGGACAAACTTGATAACTAGGATTATATATAAGTATATTATTACATGTAAACATAAATATATATAACTATGTGAAGGAATTTTGTATAATTCTGAGATTATATATAAATCTATTAGGACAAACTTGATAACTAGGCTATCAAGATTACTGATTCTATATACTTACTAATTAATATAATTTCTGTGTAATCTATCAATTATGGAGACCATTTTTTCAACTTGGTCAATATTTGCTTATAATTCTACCAGTTTATTTCCTAATATATTCTGAGGCTATTTTATTAAGTAATGAACATTTTTCTATCTCCTTGATGAATTATTCACTTTTCATTATATTGTTACCCTTTTATCTTCAAGTTTTATAAGTATAGAGTTGCCACAGCTTTTATTTTCATTACAATTTGCTTGTTGCATTTTTTTTCTCTCTTTTAACTTTTTATGCCTATGTGTTCTTTGGTGTGCCTTATGCAAATAACAAAACAATTCTTAAAACCAATTTGAAAAAAACTCTCATTTTTCATTGTTAGATTCGGTTTCTTTATATGCTTTGTTTCCTTGTATATCTGTATGTATGAATTCAGGCATGTTTCTATCATCTTATAGTTTGCTTCCTATTTATCATGTTGTTTTCATCTTTCCTGGAGTCTGGTTACTATAGATTTATATTTGGACCTCCCTTTCCTTTTGTGATACATTTTGTTTCTGTTATTTCAACAATTAGCCTTCAAATTTTAATAAACCTTAATGAGTAACTTTCCTAAGTCTATTCTTACTATTCTCAAAAAATGCAAAGGTCTTCATGCATTAATGTAGAACTCCTTCAGTTTTGTATGTATTGGTACTTGTTATTTTATGTCTACAAAGAACAGCAACTGTAATTACTATTTCGTGTCATTCCTTACTTAGCTCTGCCTGTGTTTTGCCAATTTGCCTACTGCTGTTTCTTGTTCCTCACTCTTTTATTTCTAGAGCTCCTTCTCCCTGTTTCTTGTATTTCACTTCTTCCTTTTTATTTTCTTCTTACAGAAGTATTTCTTTTAGAATATCTCTGGGATGATCAATGAGTGAAATAGTAGCTAACAGTCTTTATCAAGAAATGTTTTATGCTATACTAATACCTCAAAGAGAACTTAACCATATAAAGTTTATATGGACAGTTACTTTTCTATCAGAACTTTAAAGTTAGGATTCCAACATTTTTTAACTACTATCATTGCCTTTTATTTGGAATGTTGCAGCTTTACTATAAGAATTTACTGCTGTTTGGTGTGCCTGCTAACTCTTCATCATTGCAAATAGTTTCCTTATTTGTTTGTAATGTTGAATTGTGAAATGATACTCAACTGGACTTTATCTGTGGGAGTGTCATGTAGCCAGATTAGAATGCATGTCCTTCAAGAGTGGATTTGATTGTGTCTATTACAAATACCACAGAAATAGTCTGAAAATAATAATTTCAGTCAGGAAATAATTTCAGAGCAAATTGTTTTTTGGGTTTTCCAAGATCCTCAGGCACAGACTAAATTTAAATTTAAAACCTTGCAAAGCTAGGTCCACAGGTAAAAATTTCAGTGAAGACTTTCTTCCAGATCCCAGGTCAAAATGGGCAAGTTTCAAGTCTCCTTATACATGCCTCATGCTGTTAGCAGATTTCTTTCTCTTCCCTCAGCTTTCTCCATTTTTAGTTATTAAGTAAGTACTCTTCCAAGATCCTCCTTTTGGATGTGAATCTTATTTTCCATTCTTGATCTTCAATAGTTTCATAAGCTTGTCTATGTCCCCATAGAACTTACTCCCCAAATTTGCAGATTACCCCATAGACTCTCTTAGCATAGCTTTAGCATCACCTTATTTTCTGCGTGTTCTTTTTCAATCTTCATTTCTTGTCCCTACGTATTTTCCCAGTTATCTCGAGAATTTTCCTTTTACAAGATTGTTATGTTTTGTTCATGTACTTCTGGGCTTTTGTACTAGCAAAGAATTTCACGTTCTCTTAGTCACAATTTTTCTGAAACTGAAAATCCTGCAGAGATTGTTTCAAGGTGATATTTTTAAACCAAATCCATCTATAGACCAAACTTCTTTATTCTTTCTTACATTGAAAGTATTCATGTAGAGTTGGATGTCCTTAATGTAGATGTTCAAAATGTTTCTGCTTTAAGAGGAAGTTGGAGGAGACCACTTATGGGATAGTCCTAAATCTGGATTAGGGTTGCCACACTCAATCACTAATCCTGAAGTTTCAGTTTGCTTTTATAAAAGATCTTGACTTAAAGATGAATTTTTTTAAGTGAAGATGCCTAATAACTATATTTTTCTCTTATAATATTGTCAATATTCTAATAATCATAGATCTCTTATTTTAGAGATCTGTTGTTAACATAGCTTTTACTAACATAAAGCTAGCAGCTTGTGGATAGAATATAAATTAGATATGATTGAAATGATATTTAACGAAGCTTTATTCAGTCACTGAGTTATATAAGCTTATTTTTTCCTCTGTTATTTTTACTCCTTTTTCCTAATAATAGGATTAGGGTGTTGATCATAATCCATGTGAATATTAAAGAAAGAATGATAATAATCATATAATTTGCTGCTGCCTACTAAGTGATTATCATAGCCAGATATTATTATGATGAATGGTCCATATATGTTATCTAATTCAATCTTATAAAAATCATGTGATGCTAATGTAATTTCCCCAATTTTTTAGATAAGAAAACTAGGACATTTTAATTTGCTCAAGGTAATCCATGATTCCAAGTAGGTGATCAGTTGAATCCAGGATTTGAATAATATCTACTGACTTTAAATTGTGTGATCCTAATCCTGGGAGGGCTTGTATGACATAATGAAAATACAAACAAAAGTAATCATTTAAAATAAGTATATTAGAGTATGTAATAAAGAATATAACCTTGTTCAAAAGAGATTTCGCCTCTTTCCTTGGGAATGTAATACATGATAGAGTGTCTTTGATTGCCATATAGGTTATATTGCATTGTCAGGTATTGTGATTTGGGATGGGGGCCAGCCATAGCAGGTAATTCTTAAGATAGGGACTGACATGGAGAAAGACCAATAGTGTAATTTAGCTTGGGACATTTGGGTCATAGTATATCAGTCACCTAAAAACTGAGATCCACCATATTGTAATCAGTCAATCATTCAGCCAGTCAGTCATTGTAGAACCCCAATAAAACCTCTGGACCCTGGAGCTCAGGAAAGCTTTGTGGGTTGGCACTATTCAGTGCCCTGCATGCACATTGTTATATATTGATGTCGGGAAAATTAAGTGACCTGATTCCATGGGGAAAGAACAAAGGAAACTCTGTGTTTGGTACTTTCTTGCACTCGGTTGTACATTCTTCCATGGGTTGGTGCATTTTTTTCCTTTATAATAATGATAGTATGACAGATTTTGGTGAGTTCCATAAGAACTGCTAGAGAAATATTGAAACCAGAATCCTGGGAACATACAGTTGCTGTCAGAGTGAGTGTGACTTTATGTGGACTATGTTCCCGCTAACTGTACAGTTGGCCAGCTCCAAAAAATAGAGAGTTATAAAAAGTGAGTGGTGGAATCACTGGAGGAAGGAAATGTCTGTCTAAGTCATAAAAGTATAAGAAGTTATCTAGAAGTTAAGGAAAGAAAGTTATTCTAGGAAAAATAAAAACACATACAAAGAGCGTTTCATCAAATATACCATATAAGGGCCACCCAAACAAAGCAAATAAAGCTACCAATTAAACTATATTATGCCATTAATTCTAAGACACATTCTCAAATGAGAGATATTAAAAGCACCTTAGAATCAACCATATAAATTGTGGTAGACTGTTTAGGAACTGGCACAAATCTGAGTGTCACCCATTCATTAATTATTTCAAGGTCAGTAATGAAGGAAAAAATATAGTTGGGAGGAATAGCAAGAAATGAGCAAAAAGGGGAGTAACTTAGAGGCAGATTAGAACTTAGATAAAATGTTAAGTATTCACCCTGTGCCATCCCTTCTGATAAAAGCCTTACATAAAGTCTTTCAGTAGTTAGAATGACTTGAAAGCACCTTATACTTGTAGAGAAACTAAAGCCCAGAGAAACAACAAGGTTTCCAAAGGTCAGAGCTCTATTAAGTTGGTAGCTTGGCAGGTTTTACTAAATCTAAAATACATATTAAAGTGTTCAGAGTTTTCTGTAGAAGGGGCCATAAGAGGGAATGGCATGGTATTTCTCTTTGGGAATATAACTCTAGCAACACTGAGTAAAGTCTCATAGCAGAGAGTGGTGGGCTTTTGCAAAGGTCTAAACTGATGTTTTGTAGTCATTGCTAAGGAAGAATAGACATTCAGATGTAGAAAGGAAGATTTAGTGAAGCAGAAAAGATGACTTTGAGATTTCTAGATTAGAAGTTTATGACTAGTAGAGTCACAAAACATTTGGAGGGAAAGCAAATTATGAGCTAACATTCAAACTAGTTTCAGACACTTGCTGGCTATTCCTGCTGAACTAGCCCATATATCCAACAGGGCTAAGCAATAAGCAGTTAGATGTCATCATATAGTACAAGTTGAGGACATTTAAGTGAATGAAATCACCAAGGACAGTATAATAGAGAGAGAGAATATGATAAATGCTAGCTCCCTGAGGAACTCTAACATTTAAGAGGCAACCAGAAGAAGCAACTAGAATTGTGAAAAGAAAGACAGAAAGAAGTTACATAGTATTGATATTATAGTATAATATTACTTCAATAAAACTTTATTTAGAAAAATTAAACTGGAAAAAAGAAGATTGTTGCACTGGCATGTAAGAAAAAGAAAGGGAGATAGATCACATCAGTCTCATAGATTGGCAAAACAAAAATCACTAGTGAGTGACCATAACATAAGTTATGGCAAGTTGATTGATGAAGATCAAAACTATATTATAATGAGTTAAAAAGGGGTGTTATCAGTTTATTTTCTCTGTGCTTTGAAATAACCACCATGTGGTTAGCTTACAAGTCTGTGGGACAGTCATTTGGGCCAGGCTGAACTAAGTGATTTTTCAGGATAGAGATGGACTTACTCATGGTAATTTTCGTCTGCTACCAGTCAGCTTCTGGTGGTTGTGTGGTTGTCACCTGGGGTGATGTTGACAATGGTATCACGGATCTTACCCAGAGGCAAGCCCAGGTTGCTCTCATGGCAACTCTGAAGACATCCAAGAGAAAGTGATGAAAATCATGAAAGGACTCTCGAGATCCAGGCATGAACTCCATTGCTCCACTCTATTAACTAAAGTTAACCACTCAGACAGTCACTTTTTTTTTTAGATTTATTTATTTATTTATACAAGCACTGGGTACACTCAGAAGCATGGGAGGGTGAGAGAATTCACCAGAGCCAGAGCGGGGAGCAGAGCAGGCAGAATGATGAAGTACACTGCTGAGGGGAGCAGCAGGTGTGGCAGGAGAGATCTGTCTCACCATGTGGGACCCTCACCAGTGGCCGGGGATAGAACCGGTGCTGCAGAGGCTGCGGGCAGCTTTGCAGCCCAGCGCTCAACCGCTGCGCCACCAGGGAGGCCCTCGGAAAGTCACTTTTAAGAGAAGTAGAACTAGATTTCACCTCTTGGTGGGAAGAATGGCAAATGTACTGCCAAACAATGCAGGGATAAAGATCGTGGCCACTTTTGCAACCACAGTAAGCAAGATGAGGAAATAAAAATGGCAATATGGTGTATCCTATCAATAAAGTGGTGATGAGAAAATAATCCAGAACCTTAATGGAAAAAAGGGGATATGACAGGTCATTTTGTCCATAAGCAGAAGAAAGTTTACCTTCAAGGATTTTTGCATCTCCAAATTCTCTTGGTGCTTAAGCTCATCATCAGCACCCGTCTTTCAGTTACAATTCACCAAAACTACCATCTATTACCAAATTCCCTAGCCTATTGATTCAAGGATGGCATCATTTTATCTGACCTATTAAAATCCATTTCTCTCAAATGCCATTTTCTAATTAGCCACTGCAGGATTCTTACTGAACTGCGTTTTCTACTGTATTGCTCAAGTCCTTAGGGAAGCCAACACCAAAACAAAATTGTAAGATTTTTCTACATTCAATTTGATAAATTATCACAGGATATAAATAGTGTTATATAAGTCTTGAGCAACACTTCCATTTGAAATTAGCTATTGATTAGATATCTGAATTAGCTATTGGGACAAAAATACCATCTGCAATAAACCTTTATTTTTGAGAATACTGCTCTGTGACCTAGCGACTGATATAACATAAACCTAGAGAAAATAGGGATCCAATTCTTCTTTCAACTATGGGATTTATTTATGATATCATTATAGACCAAAATTTCCTTTTTTACTTTTTTATGTGTACAAATAACATCGCATTGAAACAACATAGAAGCTTCAGATGTGCGTCATTAAAAATCAACAGATAGTCTAAATTAAGTTCACACCTAAAATGTCATTCTTTTGAACATACAATTTTCCCCTTTGCTCAGGTAGGCCCATGGCCTTCTCCCCCTCCCTTCCAGTAGCCACCAATTGGACTTACAGTTCAAAAGTTTAGTTATGTTTTATTTAGTTCATCTGTTTGTTTTCTCTATGTACCACACATAAGTGAATTCATATGGTGTTTCTCTTTCTCCATATGGTTTATTTCAGTAAGGATAATTCCCTCTAGGTTCATCCATGTTGTTGCAAATGACAGGTTTTACCTTTTTATAACTGTATAATATTCCACATCATCTGGACCCCTGTCGATGGGCATTTAGTTATTTCCCATGTCTTGACTTTTGCAAATAATGCTGCAGTGAACATGGGTATGTTCAAGTTTCCCTACTGTTTTCTATAATAGTTGCATGAATCTACAATCCTGCCAACAATATAAAGTTCCCTTATCTTTAGATCTTTTCCAATGCTTGCTGTTTCTTATCTTTTGGATAATAGTCATTCACACAGGTATAACATAAGACCTCATTGTTGTTTTGATTGCATTTCCCTAATAAATGATGATTAATGATGATTAATGTTTTAATATACCCATTAGACATCTGTACGTTTTCTAATCAAGTTGTTTGGTTTTTATTGTTGAATTTTATGAATTCTTTATATATTTTGGCCCCTGGATGGATGTATGATATGAAATATTTTCTCCCATTGGTAGGGTGACATTTTTTTTTTGTTTTGTTTTTTGTTTTTTTTTTTAAAGATTTATTTATTTATACAAGCACTGGGTACAGTCAGAAGTGCGGGAGGGTGAGAGAATTCACCAGATCCAGAGCGGGGAGCAGAGCAGGCAGAAGGACTGAAGTACACTGCTGAGGGGAGCAGCGGGCGGCAGGAGAGGTCTGCGCGCCATGTGGGACCCTCCTCCGGTGGCCGGGGAGCAGGTGGGGATCGAACTGGTGCTGCAGAGGCTGCAGGCAGCTTTGCAACCCAGTGCTCAACCGCTGCACCACCAGGGAGGCCCGACATTTTGTTTTAATGAGAGTTTTTTTCACTTTGCAGAAAATTTTTAGTTGATATAATCCTAATTGGTTATTTTTGTTTTGTTTTGTTTTACTGGCCACTAGAGTTCCCATTCACATAAGACTGATGGCAAGGATCATATCACCTATGTATCTTCTACGTATTTTATGGTTCTATGTCTTGTATCCAAGTTGTTTTTAATTCATTTTGAATTAATTATTTTTTATGGTGTTAAAGTGGCCTAATTTAATTCTTTTGCATGTAGCTGTCCAATTTTCCAAACACTAGTTATTTAAAAGACTTTCCTTGTTCATTGTAAGTTCTTATCATAAATTAGTTGAACATATATTATTTTATTTTGTTTCTGGGCTCTCAAGTCTATTCCACTATCTTTTGTTATTCCAATACCAAGCTATTATAATTGCTATCACTTTGTATTTATAGTTTGAAGTCAGAAAGTTATTAAACTTCCATTAAGTACCCAAATGGTATTAAAATGGTATTACCAAAATGTCCAAAAACATTTCAAGAGTGATTTTGCAATTTGACATTTCTTGTAGTTCTAAATAAATTTCATGTTGTTTTTTTTGTTGTTGTTGTTCTACTCAAGTGAAGGCCATTGGTATTTTGATAGGGATTGCACCAAAGCTGTATATCATAAAGCAGTATCTTCTGGTGGGAAAATTTAATGATACTTGTTGAGATACGAATGTAATGACATTTATTGAAAAAAAAAGGCTCTGTCTCCCAGAAGATGATGTTGCTCACATAGACCAACACCAATAACAAATAATAACAATAAAAACAAAAGATTAAAAAGTTATAAGTGCTATAAATGAATGTGACATGTTTTGCTCCAGCACTCATCAAAGAGAAGGAAAAATTGATCTCAGTATGACTTGAAACAATTATTAATTTTTAATAGTGTTAATGTTTAGTGATGGATGATTTAAGTGTCTTATGAATAATAAATAAACAAGTGGGTGTCTGGTGTCTGACACAAATGTGTATTCAAGGTCAATGGTACTGGCCTTTATTTGGCTTTGAGGACCTTCGTGCACAAGCAATAGCATGTACCTCCAGGAATTAGGGCCAAATTTTCACATTTTAGCATGGAAAATAGTGGAGGAAATTTGTGGCACTTTCTCAAGTGTCTGAGATTCACTGAAGTCCTGAGATGTAGGAAAGTTCATCTTAGATGTTTTAGCAAATAGAAAACTGCTGGAAAATGTTTCTCTTGTTCCCCAGTCCTGTTGAATTCATAACACTTAAACACCTGTGTCCATCAAATAGAACACACAGGATCACAGCTAGAGCTGTTCTTGACTTTGCAATTTCATTGACTGACAGTTTAATATCTATTTATTTTCACATCTGACACCAGTAAAGACAGGCTGGCATCATGAATGTCAAGACATTATGCTGACAACTGTATTTTTTTTTCATCGTTTGGGGGGGTAGAGGAAGTTTCCATATTCCCAAGGAAAGCATTCTTTTCAAGCACCACAGCTCCAATAAAGACCAAATTATAGTTCAGATATAATTGGCAGTAACTATTGATAGGTTACCTGTACATGTTTATATAGGAACTGGTATATACAATTTGAAATTTACTAGTAAACTAACTGATACTGTTATACTCTGGAATGAAATGTGTAATTATACTATTTAAATAGCTGAAACAGCTGCCATTACTGTGGACTGTATAAACAGTGTTTTCCATGTTAAAATTGAATGTTTCAAATATGGTCCCTTATTTTCAGCAGCTCTTGTTTAGTCTCTGAAATACAAACAAGAGGTCTAACTCCATCCCAGCTCCATCACATCCAAACAATACTCTAGATACAAAATGAAAGTGAGAAGGATGTTTTTAAACCTTAGCAAGACCACGGTGTAGCTCAACATTAACCACAAAGCAGGAACATAACATTCATATCAGGCACTGGGTACAGCAGATTTTGTTTCCACCGGCTGAAAGTGATCAGGAGAAAGTCCTTTGTCTCTCCCATTCATGCCTACTATCTAAACAGAAAATCATTGTACCGTACCTCTATAAATGGCCGGGGAAATATTACTTTGATGAGGGGATTACTAAACTTTTTAATCTGCTATCTTGAGAAATTTCTCAGGGTTGGAGGCAGGTCTGACATTCACAGAGCCAGTTTCTCTGTGTAAGCATCAAGGAGTGGCCTTATAATCAGGCAGTATTGAATGGACTGACTTTATTGCCTTTATAGTTTAGGAGTGAAGTATACTATTACATCTTACAATTCTCCACCCCAATGTCATTTTGCCAAGTACTCTAAGAATGAAATACGCTCTCTAAACTGAAATTTTGTTCAGAGTGCATTCATTTACAGAAATTAGGCCTGAGATTGATTGTGGATTTCCACAAAATCACATTAATTTCAGTTCTTGGCAATTACAGTATAATTAGTGTTATTGATGTAGCAGCCTCATAAATAAATATTTCGTAGCCATATAGGGCCATTTTGTTTGTTTCTTGTTTTGTGTGTTTGTTTAGGCTTCATTTATAGCTGAAATTAGGCCTGGGTGTCCTCACTCTTTCTGCAGAGGAATCACCCAGGGAGGGGTAAAGGGCTGGTTCTTCTATCATTGAGTCCCTCAGTTACACCTTCCTGCATAAACTCAATCCTGACTCTACTACACTGATCTCTCTGTTTACCACACACCCAACCCACAGTTTGCTTGTTTCGATCACTATCAACCTTCTTCATTGATGCTAAAAAATTATGAACAAAAATGCGATATTCTTAGGAGTTAGACTTCTCATATTATTAGTAGTTTCCATACCTACTTTTGTTTTACATCACCTCTTCCATTTTGCAAATATAATTGTCTCGAACTACAAGGTGCACTGGATTTGAAATCAGGAGCTGAGGGCTTGAGTCCAGGTTTTACCACTAGTTTATATGACCTTATGCAAATACTTCTCAAATGAGGATGATACCAATCAATTTATTCACCCAGCAAATGTTTATTACCAGGCACTGCTTTAAGTACCAGGACAGAGCAATGAAAGCAAAATCAGCCAAGACCCCCTTGATGATGGGTCTTACACACTAAAATTACCCTCCTTTGATTAAAAAATTTTTTTGTTGTTTTCCAGTTATAAACTGTAACATATATTTATAATATATTTTATACCAATGGCAACAAGAAAATAATTACTCTTACTTTTGTTTTCCCTCTCTTCAAAGAAATCAGCTTGCCATCCTATAAGACCTGAATTTCTAAATTGGTAAAAGGAAATAAAAGACATATAAAATATTTGCAAAAATAGATGTACAGAAAGTTTTGGGCAAGAATAGGAAAGAGAGATATGGAAACAGTGAGAAAAATTGATATGATCAAATTGATAGTATTAAATGCACACACAAATTACAGTCATCTGCTGGTATCTGTGGGTGATTGGCTCCAGAACCCCCACAAATACTAAAATCCATGGATGCTCAAGTTCCATAAATAACATAGTGTTTGCATATAACCTGTGCACATCCTCCTGAATATTTGAAGTCATCTCTAGATTAATACCTAATAAAATGTAAACGCTATGTAAATGGCATTGCTATATTGTATTGTTTAGTAAATAATGACAAGGGGGAGAGTCTGTATAAGGAGATAATATATACTAGAAATTTTTAAAAATCAGTATATCAATATAAATCAAATATAAACAATGTTTTCATATATTCAACCCCGCAGGAAAATTTAGATTTTTATTGGTAGAAGAGAACATGGGTGACATGGAGAGACCTACAAGTGACCCCACCACTGCTGTCTATCTTGCAGTCGACAGTGATTGCTCTTGCTTCTTTCCACAAGTAGATCTTGTCATTTCCCAAACTCAGCTCTGCGGGCCACCCTCCTGGCTCTCTGACAGCCTTAGACCTTCACATGCTACTGCCTCCCCCACCTGTTGTCAGATGTGGAGGAAGGTAAGGCCATCTTATGAATGAAATGTCATGATGTATATATCCTCATGCAAAAATACAGAGTCTGGGGCTAATATAATTTTCCCTTGTTATGTCACCTTACTAACAGTGCTATTTTGCTAAAAAGATAAGCAAACAGCATGGAAAATGAGGCAACTGCTTATTTTACATAAAGCCAATCCTTATTTTACAGCCAGACAATATTTGCTAACTTCCAACAATTTGAAAGTGCTACTTCTTTGGACGTGAGGTTTGTAGGGTTTCTAACATAAGTCTTCCTGCCACAGGCAATGTCCAATATGAACAGTGTAAGAGACAAAACTCAATGACAAGCTCTTTCCAAAGCAGCAGCAAAAATTAATAAAAGTACTACCTTAGCATGACTCTGTGTGAAAAATTCACTCTGCCTTTTCACTCAATAACTCAGTACAAATGTACTTAAGGCATTGTTAAATCACCACCTCTGGTTTTAATTTGAGTAAGGGAAATTTTGCCAACAGGTTTATCATTACTTTTTTAAGTGATACCCATCACTGAGCTATATTAATGAGTACCTTATTATGTCCATGTGAATACAGTTCTTTATTTTTTAAGATTTATTTATTTATTTATACAAGAAATGGGGTACAGGCCAGATGTGTGGGAGGGTGAGAGGATTCACCAGAGACAGAGCGGGGAACAGAACAGGCAGACTGACAAGGGAAGCAGTGGGCGAGATAGGAGAGGTCTGTCGTGCCATGTGGGACCCTCTCTGGCTGGCCGGGATTGAACCGGCACTGCAGAGGCTGCAGACAGCTTTAGAGCGCTGCGCTCTACCGCCTGCGCCACCAGGGGAGGCCCTGAATACAGTTTTTTCTTTTTTATTTTTTTAAAGGGTGGTGATAAATGTTTTGGGGAGTTCAAATTCACTCATTTATTTTATTTTATTTTTAAGATTTATTTATTTATACAAGCACTGAGTACAGTCAGAAGCGCAGGAGGGTGAGAGAATTCACCAGAGCCAGAGAGGGGAACAGAACAGGCAGACTGACGAAATGCACTGCTGAGGGGAGCAGCAGGCGCAGCAGGAGAGGTTTGCACGCCATGTGGGACCCTCACCGGTGGCCAGGGATCAAACCGGCGCTGCAGAGGCTGCAGGCAGCTTCGCAGCCCAGTGCTCAACCACTGCGCCACCAGGGGAGGCCCCTGAATACAGTTCTTAATGTTATAATAATATAATAGTGTTTTTTCATCTACAAAGTATTTAAATGTTCAATGTACTTCTACCCATATGACATGCTACCTATAAAGTGCTATTAACCTAGCAGTTTATATCTGTATAAACCGAATTACCTCAAAACCAGTCATTTAGATATGGAAAATTCTGAGATAGCATTATAAATAGTAAATGGCTCCTGTGCTAATCAAATATCTCAAATTTGATCATTTCCTAGAAAAGTGATAATAAAAATGCTAGTGGTTCTGAAAACCTATAGGAGAGATTTTTCTTTTGGCAAGATCTGTTTTTGAAGGACAGATCTGCTTTTCTTTCCAGAGGCTCCAAATGATTACTATTCAGTTTTCAAAAGTAATTACCAAAGCCTGGTGCTTCTTAAGTATTTTTGCTTGTGATTGGTCTCTGAAGGTGATTTGTGGCCTCAGGCTTACAGAGTCCATTCAAGCCATTCAAGTGGTAGACAAAGCAACAGATAGTTTTTAAAATCACCTGGATATTTGTTCTGGAATTAACTGATGGATGAAAGCATCAGATAAGAAAGAATCTGCTGACAACACAGCTTTACCAGAGATTTCTGTATCTTTTAATACTAATTAGATTACATATTTAGTTGATTATTTTCAAAAGTTTTCCTTGACAGATGACATTGTTCCATAACATTGCTTTGCCATCACTAGTTGTTTAGGACCTAGCACTTCAGTGTGTTGCCCTCATTGTCAGAGTTGATATGAAGGAACATGAAAGGGAAAAAAAAAAATAAACATTTGCATTTGTGTGTAATTTTAAACTCCCAATGTATAGAGAAAGAACCTAAACCAGAGCACCCTGTCTGTTATTGGGTGTGAAACAGGGCTCTCAACCACACAGTGATTTGAATGTCTCTTCCTAGAAACTATTCCATATGGAAGAACGTTTATCTGCAATTGACATTATAGATTGAGAGAAAAGGAAGTATTTAAATACAGAAGCCATCAAGCAATAGGAAATACTTAGATATGCATTGAATTATGATCCTTTGACATAATATAATCCTTAATTCAATTCTTAATTGTTGCCAGGTATGCACAGGTAAGTGTTGCATTTCTGGATGATTATCTCTGATAAAATAGATTTATCTATATTATTTCTTTAAGGATCAGATGCAGAATATCACGTGTATGGTGGTAAAACCAAAGACATTTAACCCTTTATGAAATAACCAAATGTTACATTTTTGCCTTAAATTAGTCAGAGCTATCCTATTCATATTTTTACTCCCACTAAAGAAGACTATCATTTCTGAAGGTAAAAAAAATAAAAAATATAAAAGTTGGTGTGACATTCTAAAAACACACACATTTACCAAAAACGTTGTCCAAGTTATTTGTTGCAGCTATAAAGGGAGTGTCAAAGAATGCAATGAACAAAAAGCTGCATTTTCAATTTGTATTGTCTTTTTTTTTCATTCACACGTATGTGCTATGTGACTGCTCAAATTCAAGAAAGGAAAAAAGTCACAGAATCACAGAAAATCACAGAGGTGAAAAAATATCTGAGTTTTCCAGTTGAGGAAACTGGCTTCATATTGTTGCTGTTGCTTTATAGTAGTATACATGTTTTGTTTTGTTTAATCTTTTATCCCCAAACCATTTCAGCTTCTCAGAGTCCCCTGTATAACCATGTCTCCTAATTTTGTTCTCCCAGTATTTACGCATCTCTTCCACCCTTCTCCAAAGAACAGAACACTGTCATCTTTCTCTTACCTATTTTAAACATTGTCTCTTGTCTGAGGCTGTGATGGATAAAAATTTAATGCATTTGCACTCTCTTCAATCCTGTAAAATATTTAAAACATTATTTTCAGTTTCTCCTGGTCACCATCCATACAATTTCAAACAGTATTGTTAACTTCCTTGTTTTATCCCATAGCAAATGCTTTGATTACAATATTTTAAAACAGTGACAATAACCTTCCCACACTTTCCTCCATTTTTCCTCAATTCCTTTCTGAACATCTCTCCCAATCTGTCTTTACTTTTACATTCTAGATAAATTTCATTTAGATTCTATTTTTACCCATAAGAAAGTCTTTTGTTATTTGTCTGTGGATGGATCCAATTCATCATCATTTATAATATTATGACTATGTAAATATTGTTCATTTTGTAGGCAAGGAGTTTGCAGAATCATTTCTTTCCCCACAGATTTAATGACACAAATCTTATGGCACACTAGGCGAATTTGACTTTATGGCACGCAAGTTAAATATGAATGGATTCTCCTTTCTTACATTTCCCAGATGACTTCACTTAGTCTTTCATGTGCTCATTCAATAAATATTGAGTGAGCATCTGTTGTAGGTACTGAAGACGCAACAAATAATAAAACAAAGTCAGTCTTTTGCTATCATGGAGCTTATTTTGTGATGAGTAGAGGACAGAGAAACAAAAAAGTACACAACATGTATATCATCATGTTAAGTGGTGTAGTGTTGTCAAGAAAAATAAAATCATTGGGGATAAGAAAATAACAAGTATTGCTATTAAATAGGGTGCAGAGGTAAGACTTCTGTGATAAAGTAACATTTGAACCTGATGGAGGTGAAGGAAAATGTCATGAAGACATCAGTGGGAGAGTAAATGACGTAATAGGTATAAAGGCCCTCAGAAACTAAACAAATTAGAAGTGGGATTTGGAGGGAGAAAAAGAGAGAAGTTGAGACTTGTTCCAAAAGAAATAGTGAGAAATACAGTTTGGCCGGAGGAGCATGGAAAGGGTGATAGTTGTAGAAACTGGGTTCAGACTGGTTGCAGGAGACTAAATCAGATACAGCCTTATGAATGCTAGATTTTACTCCAACGTAAGATAAGAAGGGGATGGGATACTTTTGTACAAATTAGTGACAACATATGATTTCTGTTTAGGAGACTATCACAAAGGTTCAGATGATGACTTTTATCAGGATGGATTCTTCGTATATATTTGGACCTATAAGATTTTCTGAAATAGTATATAAAAAAGGCTGAACTCTTATATTTGTGACAACATGGGTGGAGCTAGAGAGGATAATGCTCAGCAAGATGTGTCAGGAGAAAAATAAATACTGGATGGTCTCACTTATTTGTGAACTATAGAGAAACCTAACACAGGGTCAGTTAAAAATCAAACCAATAATAAACTCTTAACAGCTGATGCAAGATTGAGGCCACAAAAGGGGGAGAGTGACAGGGTGGGTGTGGGAGTGGTTAGGAACATGGTAGACAATTATGGGGGCCTGGTTGTAGGCAGGGTGTTAAACATCTGCTAGAGGTTCAAACCTGTAACAACTGAAGCAGGTATAACAATGTAAACCTGCTGGACCTCAATAGACATAATGTGAAAAAAATTTTTTTTTTCTTATGTATTAGAAGTTGGACGTGGAGGGAGAAAAAGAGAGAAGTTGAGGCTCATTCCAAAGTTTTGGTAGCTATAGCTGCCATTTATAGAGATAAGAAAGATTAAGTAAGAAGCGGGGTTTTTAATATGCAATCTGATTTCGATGATATTTATGCCTTCTGTGTTTTATTTCCTGAAAATTTCCTTAATTGGTGGCAATAGGTTGTGGTTGTTCTTTCTTGCTTTTCCATGAGTTCATTTTTTTCCCTTAGATTTCTATAGTTTTGCTGTATATATATCCACAGTAAATTCCTAAGGACGTGAGACTAATTTTTAGTTACCTTGCATGTCTGAAATTATCTTCATTTTCCTCTCACCTTTATTGATGGTTTTATTAGCTGTTTGTAATTTCCCACTGATGTTGGGAAGGAGAGACAAAGACAGGATCTTGCTTAGCTCCACTGTCATCAAAGTTTCTTATTAGAAGCCTGTTACCAATTTGATATTATTCCTTTGCAGATGACCTGATGGTTCTCATTGGGGGCTTTTAGAATATTCTCTTTTTCTTCATTGTTATAAAATTTCAAAAAGATACGTTTAGTTTAGGCCTTTCTAGATTAATTGGGCTTAGTTCTCAATGAATCCTTTTACTCTGAAGACCAAAGTCTCTGTTCAAGGAAATTCTCTTGTATTATTCCTTTGATAATTTTCTTTCTACCAATAACTCTATATTCCATTTCTTTTAATTTCTATTAATCAGATCATTAGACATATTAGACTGATCTTCTATGTCTTTTATATTTTATTGCATAATTTATGCTTCTTTTTCTTATGTGTATTTAAACCCAAACATATATATTGAATTTTCAATGACAGCACAATATTTTTATTTTCCAGGAGATTCCTCATTCTCTTGATTGTTTCTTTGCCTAACATTTCCCCCCAGTATCTTTTTAAATTCTCCTTGATTTCTAATTAGAGGGATTACTTTGTGGGGGTTTTATTATCTTTTTCTGAGGACATATTTTACCTGATGTTTATTTTGCTTTTTTACTCTCAAGTGACTCACTTTCCTAAAATGATGATTTTTTACTTCATTTTGAACAATAATTTTAAAAGCACTGCTAGCGAGTACTGTTAATACAGGTAATATTTGATGACTGGATCCTCTATTGATACCAGGGCCTTCTCTGATATTCTAATGTCTACTTTAGACACACTAGTTCTCTTTAATCAGCTTATTTATTTATTTATTTTGGAGAAGAAGCTTAGATCCTTAGCCAAAAAGAAACAGAAACAGCTAACTACCAGGATTTCATGCAACGTATGGCCGTGGTGCTGGGGGGGAACTTCACATGTTCTGTACAAAGACTTTAGTTTAAACTTCTACGTTCTAGTTGACGTCTTTTGTTTTATATATTTTTACATCATTTTTCATTTTTTGAACAGTGTATGCATTTTCATCTTGGTTATAGTCCCCATACAATACCCACCCCCCCCTTGTTTTGATCCTACTCCCTCCTAACCACCCTGTAGTGTGTCTCTGGTTTATAATTGCTTGTTGATTTTGATTTTTACTTTATTATAATTAGTCTTTTTCCTGGTCAAAAAAGATAAACACATGCAATTTGCAGGAACATGGGTGGAGCTGGAAGGGGTCATGCTCAGTGAAATAAGCCAGAAAGAAAAAGAAAAATACCAGATGGTCTCACTCATAGCAGGATTTTAGTTGACGTGTTTTCATACCTGATATTTTTGAGTCTTGAGTTCCTTGTAGGTCCCTCTCTGGGCTAATTCTCTTTTTGTTTACCAACCCTTCAGCTGTTCTTTTTCTCCTAGAAATTTGTTTTTGCCATTTCTCCCCTAAGAATCTCCTCCTCCTTTTAGGGTTTGAGGAGGGAGACAAGGAGAGGAAAGCACAAACGTATGTGGTTGGCTCACCTTTTTGGACTAAAAACTTTCTGAAGTGCATCCTAATCCTAGGTACTCGGACTACATAACTATTAAAGACAAATATGTGTAGGACTCAGCCGGTCATGTAGGGTGTGCTTCTTGACTGCCTATAAACATTTCCATAAAAAGACTAATCTATCTACTAATCCCAATCAGCCACCCACTGCAAAGTGATAGAAAAAAAAATGACAGGTATTTAATATCACTAAAATGGCTTAATCCCACAGTGTCTTGTTGGATAATGCTCTGCTCAAAGTAATTCTGATTGTGCCTGTTGTTATACTGTTAATATTACTAAATTTAATATCAATACCCACAGAGAGGCAATGGTTATTTTTCATGGAAACTCCATGGTTCCAATTTGTACCAATTGGATATTAAATAACACACAAAAATAACTCACAACAAAGGGCAGGAAGAAGTAATTTATGTATCATAAATTGGATAATATGTTTTGATGAAATCTAAAAGCTACTGAATATGTTTAATGTTTACAAAAGAAAGCTGTGTCCTTGAATTCTACTAGTTTGACCAAACTCACTTAAAAAAGATTTAAATGAGGGTATCAAAATAACACTGAGCACATTTCTAGGTGTCTGTGTCCAAATAAAGAGATTTTACAAAAGTATCTCTTTTCAAATAGTTTGAGTTTCTAAAAATAATCTTCCTCTAGGAAGGTCTCCACATATAGTTGTTCTGTAGGAAGCCCTGGGGGCAAAGAGAAGACCTTCATTTAAGTGAAAAGCTAGCCTGAGAACTGCCTCAAGGCAAAAGCCATTATACATTTCTCTTCCATTCTTTAGACAAGCAAAGAGCAGACACATTTGTATCCCACTGATACAAATCAGCCCACAACTTGGCTCTCATTAGCTCTAAGTCTATGGAAATCTTTGGAAGCTTGGATCACCGCACCAACCTCATTAGCTGTTTAAAATTAGACATTCTTTTTATGAGCAGCAACAGGAGTCCTCCTGTAACACAGGTGTATATGTAAGGGCCCCCTAGGCTTTGTTAGGTTAACAAAGTGCATTAAAAGTGCTCACCTGGTGTCCTTGGCTGTACTTTTTAGCTCAGATTTCCTACTTAGCCTTAAAATAGAGCAGTGATTGGTATACCCAAATCCATCTAGAGACTACAAACTAGGTATTTAATCTTTTTTTCTAGCTGTTTTTAATCCTAAAGTTATCCATTTGTTTACTTCTATTTCTTGAAAGTTGGGAGAAGGGCCTTCAGTTACTAGTACTGAGTATGCTGAAACCATGTGGAAAAACATCCCTCTGAGAGAAAAAGGATTCAGAAATACACTTCTGTTTGAATTCTACTTTAGAACAAGACCTACAGTTTTCAGCTTCTATGAGACTAGAAAGTGAAATTGCCTCTGCTCTCTTTGATGTAATTATAGCCATAAGATGTCCAAAGTCTTTTAATTTATGTCAAATTAAGGCAAATATCCAAGGCACTAAAGCTTGCTGAAATGGTTTTTGTCTAATGGGTTCCATGTGACTTGTAAGATTCTGGGAAGCGGTGGAAGAACTGGGGAGGCAGGATGTGTTCACTTGCAGTAAAAAAAAGATGTCCTAAAAAAAAAAATCTATCTGGCAGACCCACAGCTCTGGATAACAGGTCAGCCAGTACCCACAACCTTGTTACTCTCGGCTGCTTTGCTTCCATTACTTCCGAAATCATCAAGACGGTATAGAAACACATTTCTCCTTATTATGAAAAAATGCTGCGGTACATAAAATGTCAGTCAGCTGCCCCATCACCTCATACCATACAGGTGTAAATCCTGAAGAGGGCATTGAGTTCAGCTTGCCTTGAGCTTGGAAAAGAAGCAATTACTTAGCTGTTAAGAAAAATCCTAATATCATTATCAGATAACCCTAATAACCACCTGATATCTGGCTATTATTTTAAATGGATTTAAAATACATTTTAAAATCTCAAATTCAAATCATATGGAAATAATAATATAAGTTATCATAAAGGTGTTTTGAGATAATTCTAAATGTCAATTTAGCATATTTTCCTATATTGATTTTCTAGAGTGAATGAATAGCTTCTTTTATGAGGTAAATGTCCCTTGGTCAAATGAAAGGGAAATCATTTTTAAAGGTCAGTTAATATAGTGAGGTAAATGTAGTTACTAGTGTTCAAATCTCACTATTGTGTTTAAACAAGAGTTGCCACACTTTTGACTAAAGCTATGCACAATAGCTTGGCTGCTTATCTCCTTTGTCACCATTTTTCCTACCATGTTGGTCTTCCCAGTATTTCTTGTTTAGTTCAAATCATTTTGGCCAATAATCACTAGATTATTTTCTCTGATTTTTGTATGAAATGACTGAGCACCAACACCACATATATTTCAATGCCAACTCTTTTTGTAATTCAAAAGAAATGAATTTTCTTTCCAGAAAGATAAGAATTCTCTTAGAATCAGGGAACTAAGCCATCTAAAAAAAAAAAAAAAAAAACCCAGAAAATCTGACACATAGGCTATCAGTCTGAGAATGATTTTCTCAAGACTGTGTGGTGGGGCCATAATAAAAAATTATTTATATTTACTTATTTATTTATAAGATTTATTTATTTATGCATACAAGAACTGGGGTACAGGCCAGAGTTGCAGGGAGTGAGAGGATTCACCAGAGACAGAGTGGGGAACAGAACAGGCAGACTGACTGAAACACACTGCTGAGGGGAGCAGTGCGTGAGCCAGGAGAGGTCTGCTGCGCCATGTGGTAGCTCCCTGGTCAGGGATCGAACTCATGCTGCAGTGGCTGCGGATAGCTTCATAGGCTGCTTTTTAATCCCTTGTGCCACAAGGGAGGTCTCATAATAACTATTTGAACTGAACTAACCTTCTTGATTGCAAAACAAGATACCAGTACAATAGAGAGTAACTAGTCTTTCCTTCCTCTCTCTTTTCACATGTACATACACAATTTTGACTAGCTCATTCTTATCCTGAATTGGCTAGAAAACAACTGTATAGAATTGATCTTTTTGGGGGAAAAATATTCCGTAAGGGCAGTTTTTAAGTAGAAATTAAAAAAGAGTTATTTGTAACTTTTTACAACTGAAATAATGACGATCTCATTGAAAGACTTTATTGAAGCCCTCTCCCCTAATATCAACCTGTGCTATTAACAAAACAGCCATGGAAAATAAATTATTCACTGAAAAATTTGAGTACCATGGCCATTTGCTAAAGAATTATTTTAGTCTCATTTTTTTTTTTTAAGATTTATTTATTTGTTTATACAAACAGTGGGTACAGTCAGAAGTGCGGGAGGGTGAGAGAATTCACCAGAGCCAGAGCGGGGAGCAGAGCAGGCAGAAGGACCAAAGTACACTGCTGAGGGGAGCAGAGGGCGGCAGGAGAGGTCTGCGCGCCATGTGGGACCCTCCTCCGGTGGTCGGGGAGCAGCCGGGGATCGAACCAGAGCTGCACAGGCTGCGGGCAGCTTTGCAACCCAGCGCTCAACCGCTGCACCACCGGGGAGGCCCTAATCTCATTTTTCTGTGTTTAAATATTTGCATTAATGGTATGTCCTCTCAGCTTTGACTTTCCCAATTCATAGGCAGTAACAGTCACCAAAAGGAAACAATGTATTAATAATTTTCATCAGATGTCAACAGAAACATTGAAAAATAGCAAAGTTCTTCATCTTTATTCTACTTGATATTTGCCTCCATGCCTATTCTTTCAGAATTGATACTCACATGCAGGGATGTGTTTTGCTTGCATTTTTGAATAACCCAAATCAGTTTGTAGTATACTCTCTTTAATACGTATTAATAGGAATTGAAAAGGCTTTTTTTTTCACCAGTGGGTCTGGTTCTGAAGGTTAACATAACCGATAGTTCATCCATAGGTAAACTCACCAGTAAAAACAATTCTTTCAAGAAAGCAAAAATTACACCAGAAAGAAAGATTGACTTTGGTCAGATGAGGCAGAAACCCTGAGGTGAACCCATGAGATATCCTTGCTTAATCTCCGCCCCTTAAGCACTGGAAGAATCTGGTGCTGAGGCCAAAAGAATATAACAAAGGTGAAGGGAATTTTCAGATGTATGAAGGCCCTGGGTAGGCTGGTTGTGAGTTAATCAAAAGGGATACTATCGTGTGCGATCCTGACTTAGTTGAACGATCCCTAAGTGAAGGACTGAGCCTCCCAGAACTCCCTGCCACTTCTCTGCTGGCCTTGAAGTGTCGAGTGGCCGTGAGTTGTGCACCAGCTGGAAATCCATTCTGCCTGGAAGAAGATACCAGGTCTCAGGTGAGGGTACAGTTCCAGCTGACATCTTGCTGACAGACTGGTAACCCCCCGAAGAAGAGAGCCCCCCTAAATAGCATCTGGATGTGTGACTTAGCAATATTACATTAGTGAATGTGCTGTTTAAAGTTACTAAGTTTGTGTTAAATTACAATAGCAAGTGAAAACTGATACAGTTGAGTAAAGGAATGTTTTCATATGAATCATATGTAGGGGAATAATTTTGTATCATATATATAAATGAAACTGGGGATGCGAATAGATTTGGGGATTTAGGAGTCACTCTTGAAACTTCTAAACCTTCAGCCAGCCTCTCTTAAATTGAGGAAATGGGAGTCAAATAGAACATCTTTTCCCAAACTATCCCCACCCCAAAATAGTCTTCAAAATCATATCAAACCACATAACCTAAAATAACACTAACATACAGCAAAAAAATTTGGTTCACTGGATGGACAGTTGTATGTGATAACTAGTTCAAGTTTGCCAACAAGTAGTGTGGTAAGTTTAGGTGTGACATTTTCACATGTAGTTGTCAGCAGGGCTAGCTACCCAGGATGAGGTGAGTGAGATGTATGAGGAGCTCACCTTAGCACAAAACTTAAGAGGGAGTAGGATCAAAAGAAGGGGGGAGGGAATAACCAGATGAAAATGCATACATTTTGCAAAAATGAAAAATGATGTAAAAAATGTATAAAATAAAAAAATTAAAAATAAAAAAAATCCTTAATAAGATTAATAAAAACTTAAGAGCAGAGGATTGTAGTAATCAAATGTATTAAATGCAATACTTTAAAAACATTAATGCAAAAGTACCAAAATGGTTAATATATTTGTGACAGTTCTATGCCTACTACAAAAGGAAAAATAAGTTATTTTTGTCATTATTCAAAATTTTGATATTGGGCCTTCCCGGTGGTGCAGCGGTTGAGCGCTGGGTTGTGAAGCTGTCCACAGCCTCTGCACCACTTGTTCAATCCCCGGCCGCCGGGCGAGGGTCCCATATAGCGCGCAGACCATTCCTGTGCCCGCTGCTCCCCTCAGCAGTGTACTTCATCATTCTGCCTGCTCTGCTTTTCCCTCTGGCTCTGGTGAATTCTCTCACACTCCCGCGCTTCTGACTGTACACAGTCCTTGTATAAATAAATAAATAAATCTTTAAAATTTTGATATTTTATTCATCATGGAAATTTTTATCCATTTTGACTTTTAAAAATAGTGTTTTATACCCCTTAACCTTTGTGCCTAAATCAAATCCTCACTTGCCTCACCCTAAATCTATGTTTTTTAAATGTTCTGGCTTGCTCAAGAAAGTGTCTTCTCATTCTTTTTAGTCTTTAATAGTTTGGGGTTAAAACAGTCAATTGATTTTCAACAAGATTGCCTAATATTTTCAATAGAGAAGGAAGTATTTGCAACAGATAGTGCTGCAATAATTGGATACATACACACAAAAGAATAATTTGGACATTTGATAACAGATGAAAACAAAAATTAATTCAAAATGAAACATAGATGTAAGTTCATAGCCAAAACTGTAAATTCTCCTTAATGAAAACAGAGGAATAAATTTTTGTGACCTTGGGTGAGGTAAAAGCTTATTAGGTTCATCACCAAAGTCAAAGGTGAGAAAAGAAACAATATATAAGCTAGACTGCATTTAAATTAAAAAATTCATGTTTCAAAGCTACTATAAAAAAGTAAAAAGACAAACTATAAAATGGGGGAAATATTGGCAAATTATGTATTTAAAAGGTATTACAAAGTATATACAAAGATCTCTTTGTATATACTCCAGTATATACAAAAAACTCTTACTAGTCAATAATACAAATGTAAATAAACCAATTAAAATTCTGACAGACAATCTGGATAATTCTCAACAAAGCAGATATGTAAATGACCAATAAGAAAATGAAAAAATGTTCAACAATATAAGTCAACTGAGATACCACTGCACACCAACTAGGCTGCTATAATCAAAAAGACAGAAAATGAATACTGTCATGAATATTGAGATATTGGAACTAACAGATGATCATGGGAATATAAAGTAGCAACAGTTTGATAATTCTTCAAAAATGTTGATCATAGATAAAACACATGATTTTACATTTCTAGAAGAGGGGAAATGAAAACATATCCACACACACTAAATTGTACACAAATATTTAAGCAATAGTATTCAGTCAAAAGGTACAAATAACCCGGTTATCATTAAATGAACAGATTAACAAATTGTGGTATGTTCATATAATAGAATATTATTTGGCGATAAAAAGGAATGATGTACTGAGACATACTACAGCACAGATGAACCTT
This sequence comes from Talpa europaea, assembly GCF_964194135.1. NCBI lineage: Eukaryota > Metazoa > Chordata > Mammalia > Eulipotyphla > Talpidae > Talpa > Talpa europaea. Next base: position 97,551,592 of record NC_140076.1, read on the forward strand.
GAAAACAATATGTCAAGTGAAAGAATCTAGTTTAAAAAGAACAAATTGTATGATTCCATTTATATGAAGTACCCAGACTAGGTTAAATTTAAATCTTTAGGGCCTCCCCTGGTGACTCAGGTGGTTAAGTGCATGCTGTGAAGCTGTCTGCAGCCTCAGCAGCAGCGGTTCGATCCCAGTTGGCCAGTGAGTGTCCCACATGACTCAGCAGACCTCTCCTGTCATGCCCACTGCTCCCCTCAGCAGTGTATTTCCTCAGTCTGCCTATTCTGTTCCCCAATCTGTCTCTGGTGAATCCTCTCACCCTCACGCGAATCTAGCCTGTACCCTGGTTCTTGTATAAATAAATAAATCTTTAAAAAATAAATTAATTAAATCTTTAGAGAAAAAATTAGAATGGTGGTTGCCATTGACACAGGCAAAGGGAGGATGCTAAAGAATGTGGGTGTCAGGATGATGAAACATTCTAAAATTGATTTGTGGTAATGGTTGTACAACCTGTGAATATACTCAGTACCATTAAATTATTATACTTTTTTTTAAGATTTATTTATTTATGCATACAAGAACTGGGGTACTGGCTAGAGGTGTGGGGGGTTATTTGCTCCCTGGCCGGGGATCGAACTCGTGCTTCAGTGGCCGTGGACAGCTTCATAGGTTGCGTCTCAACCCCTTGTGCCACCAGGGTGGCCCTGAATTATTATACTTTAAATGGGAAAATTGTAGGGTATTTGTATAAAGCTGTTAATAAAATGTCTATGCCAGAGATGAAAGGACATCCATTCCCAGCCTTCATTTCCTTTTCTTTGATTGAATTCCCAGTAAATGCTTTTGCAGAGAACTTTCTTCCACAGAACAGCCTTAGTCAATGATTTCTCTGTTATTATAAAATTGAATTTTGCTACCAAATAATAAGTGAAAAACTACTATCATGCAGTGAGACTTTTTCTCACACTTCTTTTGATTCTTCTATATGCACCAGAGATTTGAAGTAATTTGCGTTTAGAAGCTCACTTCAAATCACAGGCTGGAGGCTCATAGAGTCAACAGGACCTTCATGGTCACATGTCTCAAACCATCCTATTCACGTTTTATTTTCAGAAAAGTGAAATATGGTATTTGACTAATTCAGGAAAACAAGAAAGATTCTAGCATCTGCATTGTTGATAGGGAAAAATGTGTTTCCCAGGGCAATTTTTTTATTACTTCCAGGTTGTAGTCATTTTCATGGATATTCCGTGTCACTTTTCCTCATACATCCCAGCGTAATAACCTAAATGTAGTCCAGATCTAGAAGAAAATAGAAAGCAGGTGACATTGGACATTTAAATAATTTGGTGTTCTTCATATCATTGTTGATAGGGAAAAATGTGTTTCCCAGGGCAATTTTTTATTACTTCCAGGTTGTAGTCATTTTCATGGATATTCCATGTCACTTTTCCTCATACATCCCAGTGTAATAACCTAAATGTAGTCCAGATCTAGAAGAAAATAGAAAGCAGGTGACATTGGACATTTAAATAATTTGGTGTTCTTCATATCATTCTCATCGGATTCAGCATTCATTAATGACAATCTATCAATACAACAGATAAAAGCACAAAATATTACAGTTGCCATAATAACTCAGCACTAACATAATATGATTTGTTTTTTTAAAGATTTATTTATGTATACAAGAGCTGGGGTACAGGCCAGAGGTTTGGGGGGGTTAGAGGACTCACCAGAGACATAGTGGGGAACAGAACAGCAAATATACTGAAATACACTGCTGAGGGGAGCAGCTGGCAAGCCAGGAGAGGTCTGCTGCACCATGTGGGTCGCTCCCTGGCCAGCCAGGGATCAGACTCATGCTGCAGTGGCTGCAGACAGCTTCATAGGTTGCATCTCTACACCTTGCACCACCAGGAAGACCCCATAATATAATTTAAAAGATACAAAATTATCCAAAGATTTTCTTCTCTGTATTTCCTGAATGTATACAAGATGTGCAAATAATAATAAATAATATGATTAGTTGAGGCACAGAAGGTGGGGAGTTAGGGAGAATGGAATGTCGTCATGGCTTTCAAACTTTGAATGATGCTGGAGAGGAGGGAGATAAGTTTTCACTGAGTCTCTAACAGACTACACTGATAGGGTAGGGTAGATATTCTTAATGTACCTTGTTGTAAAGAACTCTTCTAGCAAGCAGCGGATGGAATAGAATCTCCTGGGTGTTTCATATTCCCAGGCACTGGAATTATTCACACTGTAACTGATAAAGTCAACTCAAATGGTATTGTACTGTTAAAGCATATACCTGGAAGGACATGCCACCTGAAATTCCACAGTTCCTCTTATAATCCATTCTGGAATCATTCATTTAGTTTAATGAATATTCCTTTGTAAAGTACAAATAGTTGTAACTACCTCCCACTCATTTACACATTGTAACATTTATTTCTTTGTTACCTTAATTTTAATACCCAATTAAAATAAACTAGTCTGAAAGTGAGGCCAGACTTTGTTTTATTTTTCACAGGACGGAGGGGAAAGTTAAGCATGAATTTGTTTACAGTATGTGCAGGACCTCAGTGGGAACTTCTTTGGTCCCTCAGAATCCAGCATAAAGGCCACAGACGCCTCAAGAGGCACAAAAGAGGGATAGGTGGTCATCATCCTCAAACATTACCTGCTTCTACCTTCTAACCATCTCAAATGGTATGGACAAGATCCAAAAAAAAAAGGAACTTCACTCTCCAGCCTGCATACACGTTACTGTCACTTAGTTCTCAGTGCTGTTTTCCCCAGGCAAGGAAGAAAGGTCTGGAGAGGTCCATTTAGTTCTGCTGGAAAACATTTTTGTCTTTTACTTTTTTACTTGAGATACTCAGCAACACAGAGTGTGAGAAATCATCTAAAGAATCACTTGATGCACAATGCATACCAACTCATTACTAGCTATGTTTTAAGATAAATTCACTTTTTAAAAAAAAATTTACTTATGCATACAAGAGCTGGGTTACTGGCCAGAGATGCTGGGGGTGAGAGGATTCATCAGAGACAGAGTGGGGAACAGAACAGGCAGACTGACTGAAATACACTGCTGAGGGGAGCAGCGGGTGAGTCAGGAGAAGTCTTCTGGGCCATGTGGATTGCTACCTGGCCTGCTGGGGATCAAACTCATGCTGCAGAGGCTGTGGATTGCTTCATTGTGTGGTACTTAACCCCTTGCACCACCAGGAAGGCCCTAAATTCATTTTTTAATATGCAAAGGAGATTTTTACAGTGAAGAACCTATCTCACCCATTCCCATCAGTTATAAAGAAAACAGCTGTGGGCAGGACAGGGTTGGAATTTGAGGTATTGTTCAGGGAAAAAAAGCAAAGTTCAAAATGTTAGGGATCCAATAGGGTTGTTACTTTGCAACACAACATAAGGAAAAGCAAAACTAAGAAGCATCTATATTCATTATCCCTCTATAACTCTGTTGAATATTCCAAAATGGCTCCACAGAAAATATGCCGAAGAAGACAGTTTAAATGTTCGCTGGTAAGTTATTGGCTTTGTATAATATACATTTAAAGAGAGCTACACATGTAAAGGCAGATGTGTGATATATGGCTGGCACAGTTTTTATTTTCTTATACATCTTGCTACTGTCTGGGGGCAATGCTCTAGTGACTACTGAAATATAATAGCTGCTTTCTCTCTCAGTACACAATTTGACAGCATTTATTCTTTCCTTCAGTGAACATAATTACTTCACATATGGAACCTGTGATAGCCTACAGGCATCTGAGAGAAACCAGAATCATGCAATCTGTCCCCTTTGTGAGCTTAATTTACATTCACAAGTGTCATTTTATTAGGGCTGGCATCGTGTAGGATAAAAATTACAGGTCAGCTATGGCATGTCACTGGGAAGTGTGCTTAAGTCAATAATGTGGTATTATTACATTTGGGATAATTTTACAAGGGAGATCTCACAGGAGGAATCTGACCCTTATTTCTTAGTTTTCAGCTTTACTATTAGCTACAGGTAATTCATTAAAAATAAGTGCTGTAACAAATAGTTTAGCCTGCTGTTAATATTTGTGCTATGTATCATACTCTTCAGTACAGTTTTGTAGTTTCATCTACAATCTTAATGAACACGGAAGAGAGAGATATATATATGTATATGTGTGTATGTGTGTGTGTGTATATATATATATATATATATATATATATATATATATCGTTAACAATTGAAAATGGGCATGTTCAGATTCATGTAACCAAAATAGCATCAGTCAAAATCATATCAGCCATGTACTCTTTGTTTTGGCATTATTGAGAGAATAATTTAAGAAGATTGTGTTGCTGACCCCGCCTATCATAAGCAAAACATCATTGGATGAATAGATGTTCTCTAGAAATAGGTTGGGGTCAGGTAAGCTGTTAAGTGTTACAACTGGCCATTTTCTGTTTGAACAACGAGATGGTCTTGAGGAAGTGTTTTCCATTTGGTTCTCTTCTCTGTTGATATCAAAATTGATTGTAACAAAGGAAGTTAGAAATGGTCAGTAAAGCCCTTTTTTTAATTAGGCTTTCATATTTGTATATTGAGTTGACATTTTATCAAAACGTGCTTTGCAAAGATTTTCTCCAATTCAGTAAGTTACCTTTTCATTTTGTCAGTGGTTCCTTTTGCTGTGCAGAAGCTTATAGTTTAATTTGCATATCAAATTCAATAAAGGGAGATTATCATTATTTTATTTTAGAAGCTTTATGGCTTCAGGTATTACCTACAAGTCTTTAATTCATTTTGAGTTGATTTTTATGTATGGTGTGAAGTAGTGTTACTTTCATTCTATTGGATATGGGCATCCAGTTTTCCCAACACCATTTATGGGCATCCAGTTTTCCCAACCCACTATTTATCTTGGTCCTTTGCCATATTAATTGGCCATACATGCAAGGATTTATTCCTGGGTTCTCTAGTCCTTTCCTTTGATTCATGTGTATGTTTCTTATGCCAATATCATACTGTTTTGATTACTATAATTTTTTATATAGTTTAAAACCCTAGAGTGATGCCTCCAACTTTGTTATTTTTTTCTCAAGATTTCTTTGGCTATATAGGGCCTTTTGTGGTTTCAAACACAATTTAGGATTATTTTTTTCTATGTCTATGGACATGTTTTTGAATTTGAATAGGGATTGCATTGAATCTGCAAATTGCTTTGAGTGGTATAGGCATTTTAACAATTTTAATTCTTTCATTTCATGAAATACCTTTCCATTTGTGTGTGTCTTCTTCAATTTCTTCATCTGTAAAGTACAGTTCTTTCACCTCCTTGGCTAAATTTATCCCTAGGTATTTTATTCTTTTTGATGTAAGTATAAATGAGATATTTTTCTTAATTTTTTTCTGATAGTTTATTAGTAGTACATTGAAATGCAATTGATTTTTTGTATATTGTGTTTGTATCCTGCAACTTCACTAAAATGTTTATTAGTTCTTGTAGGGCTTTCTATGTACAACAGGAATTTATCTGCAAGTACAGACAATTTTACTTCTTCCTTTTTGATTTAGATATCTGTAATTTCTTTTTCCTTGACTGATTGCTCTGACTAGGATTTCCAGTACTAAGATAAGTAAAAGTGGTGAGTGTGGGCACCCTTGTCTTGTTCCTGATCTTAAAGGAACCATTGAGTATAATGTTAACTGTGGACTTTTCATATTTGGCCTTCATTATGTTGAGATACAGTCTCTCTATACTCTAGTTGAGAGTTTTAATTATGAAAGGATTTTAACATTCTAATTTTGAAATCATATATAGCTGCAATAACAGCATGTATGTTTTGGTTGTTTTCAATTCTATTTCTAAAAATGCCTATCAATGATTATAAGAAGTATAATATTTTATCCATTCTCTACTCTTATTGACTATTTAGTGTGTTTGCTATTTTAAATTTTTCCATTAAAAAGAATTCTACCATCATTTTCTAAGACTAGAGTGAATAAGAAGTTGTTAAATGAATAGGTATAACTTGATAGTGTAGAGGCTAGAAAGAAGAAAATAATTTCACAAATAGCGCCAGGAAATAACAGCCCTCATAATAGAAGAAATATATATGTCTTATGTCATTGATAGAGGACCTACCTACCTCTCTGTTTAATTTATTTTCTGCCTAACTCTCTGTTTAAGGATTACATTTGCTATTTATTTTAACGTAATCAAAGTAATTTTAATTTTCGCTTCATTCAAATTTTTCTTTATAGGTGGGAAAGATATACTTTATCAATGGATCATATTCCACAAGTTGACTAAATTGCCCTGTTGGCAATTATTTTTATTAGTTAGAATAATAACTTTCACTTAGTGTTGTACTTTGTAGAAAATAAAACAGGTATTATTATCTTCTACATGTTCTAGAAATGTAGTAAGTTTATAGTTTCTTGCCCCAGGTCATCCAACTATTGTGTGATGGAATATGCAAATTACATAATTGGTCACATTATGCAAATTAAACACAAATGCACATAAAAATGCCAACTGACATCCTTAACTGCATTTTAAAATCAAGACTTCATGTTTATAAAAGTTTAGTTTACACAAAAGCCAACTAACATCCTCATCTATATTTTCAAATTAAATTTTCACATTTATTTAAACTCAGTTTATCTGAAGACTAATTAACATGATGAGCTACATCTTAAAATCAAAATTTTAGGCTTACATAAATTTAATTATATGTAGGATTTGATTTCTCAGAGATCTGCAGATCCGGCTTTTAGAATTTTGAAAAATCCTTGGCTACTATAACTTTCTTAAGTGCATGAAGAAAAATTTGATAAGGAAAATTAGATATCATAAATAGTAAAATATGTATTTACTAAGAAAGTCTATAATATAGAAAATAAAAATATAACATAGAAAGTATATATTTAAATCATATAAACTTGTTACTCAAAATGATATGCATACACACATTTTTTATATACTTCAAAAGTGAGAATTAAGCATATATGCATTTGAAGGGACAGTCAACACTTTATGCATCTTTTTTGTTGTTGTTTATTTTCAAAAGCAGATTTGGTTTATCGACTGGTAAAACTTGTTTGTTCATTCTTGAACCTTCAGAAAGACACACTTACCCCTTGTTCCCTGTAGGTGATTTTTAAAAAATATTTTACATTGAAATACAGATTTATAGAAAGTTGTCATGATAGCACAGAGAGAACTTACATACCTATATTCCCCAATAATTACTTGTTATTATAACTTTAGCAACTGAACCTGGCAAATGATATTGGTGCCATGTGTATACACAGTTCTGTGACATTTTATCACATATGTAGATTCATGTGACCACCACTAAAAAGAGGAAAGAGAATTAACTCATTACTACAGTAGTGTCCCTTGTGCTCTCTCTTACATTCATAGCCATTCCCTTCCCCCCACCATCCCTAACACTTTGTTCTCCAGGTCTGTATTTTTTCTTAATTTGCTTCAAGGATGTTTTATCAATGAGGTCATATAGTTTGTGACATTTTACACGGGCTTTTTGTCACTGAACATGATGCCCTTGAGGTGGACAAAAGTTTTGTGACATATTGTTATTGAGTAATATTGTATGATATGAATGTATCAAGTTTGTTTAACCATTTTAGCTTTCAAATGAACTCAGAAATACAAAATGAGGAAGACACTTTGTCTACCTAGAAGCCATTTCATGGTATTTAATAGTTTTTCTCAGGAAGGAAGTAATTGAAGAAGAAAAGATAACACCACATTATTAATGCAGTTTTCAAATTGAATTTTAAATTGCTGTGGAATACAGGCTTCTGGAAGATGGCGTAAGTCCTGATTTTTTTGTCAAACTATCATTTTCCTAGAAGTAATTTTACACAAGTAGCAGTGTCCAAAGAACCATTAAGTAGCTCAAACAAGAAGAACGACAAAGTAGAACCAGCTATGAACCTAAAGCCAAATCTAGATTAAAAATCTTGATAGTTTACTACTGTATAAATATGTTCTAATAAAATGATCAGAATCTATTTTAGTCTATGACCTTCTTGTAGATTAACATAATCTTGACCTAAATCTGAAAAATTTAAATTTGTTATAGTTACACAAAGTCCTGATATTTTCTGTTGTGCATATTTTCAATGTGCTGTCAGAAATAGTTTTGGCTTCTAGCCTGCAGTCCGAGCCCAGAGGGGGAGTGGGAACCCACCGCCGGGGCAGACCAGGCGCGCAGGGAGTGTGTCCCGCATCACCATTTTAGAACAGGGAACTTTCTTCAGTAAAGACTGCTTGAAACTGGCAGAAGGCTCCTGGAGGAGCCAGAGGTGAGCTGGGAAGTTCGCCCAAGATGCCAGCCAGTACCAGCAACACAGTGTCCCAATGCATATGGCAAATTAGAAAACAGACAGTAGGGAGTAGAAAAACCACACACAACCCAGCAACTCCTCAGGAAAAAAGCACACCACAAAAAGAAACCCACCCCCCAGATTGCAATGACAGTAACTTGGAAGAACTTCTGAGCCTTCCAGAAAAATAATTTAAAATTGTCATGATTAAAAAACTGACAGAAGTCATAAAGGAAAACAATGAAAAGGGAAAAATAATCAACGATCAGAAGAATGAAATTGAGTCCCTAAAGAGGGAATTAAAAGAAATGCAGGAGATCAAAGAATTAATGGAGGCACTGTAGAACTCTGGGAAAAGCAATGATAGCAGAATAGATGAAATGGAATAACGAATAAGTACTCTTGAAGACACAGAAATAAAAAGAACCAAAACAGAAAAGGAAAGAGAAGTACGAAGGAAAAAGACCAAAGAAAGACTTCGGGAACTATCTGACTCCATGAGGAAAGGAAACATAAGAGTTATAGGAATCCCAGAAGGAGAGGACAAAGATGTAGGAACAGAGAAAATATTCAAGGAGATAATTGAAGAGAACTTCCCAAACGTGAAGAAGGAGCTGAAAATTGATATACAAGAAGTAAGAAGAACACCAAACTTCCACGATGGAAGGAAAAAAAATACAGCAAGACACATAATAGTAAAGCTCCCAAGAATCCAGGACAAGGAAAAAATAATGAAGCTGACAAGACGGAAGAAACAGATAACATTCAAAGGAAAACCAATCAGACTGACATCAGACTTCCCCGAAGAAACACTACAGGCAAGGAGAGAGTGGAGGGACATAGTCAACAGACTTCAAGAAAACAGATGCCAACCAAGAATACTCTATCCCTCAAAGCTCTCCCTCCTATATGAAGAAAGAATAAGGACCTTCCCAGACAAACAGAAACTTTGGAATTTCATTACGACTAAACCCCCACTCCAAAAAATACTACAAGGAGTCCTAAAGCCAGAACCTCAGAGGGATGAATAACAATGAAAGAAGACCAAAAAAAAAAAAAAAAGTTCTTAAAAGAATAAATAAAATCAAAGGAAAGACAAACACAATGGCAAATACAGATGTTAACATATCGATATTAACTCTAAATGTAAATGGACTAAACTCTTCAATAAAAAGACACAGAGTCACAGGCTGGATTAAGAAACAAAATTGAACCTTTTGCTGTCTCCAGGAAACACATTTAGTTACAAAAGATAAAAATAGACTCAAAGTTAAAGGATGGAAAACAATTCTACAAGCAAATGGACCGAAAAAGAAAGCAGGAACAGCTATATTTATATCAGATAAAACAGATTTCAAACTTAAAAAGATAAAAAGAGACCTCAACAGTCACTACGTTATGATTAAGGGGACAATACTTCAAGAAGAAATAACACTCATTAACATATATTCACCAAACGAAGGAGCACCAAAATATATCAGACAACTATTGTCATCTCTGAAAACAGACATCAGAGAAAACACATACATAGTGGGAGACTTCAAAACACCACTATCAACAATGGATAGATCAACAAGACAAAAAATAAGTAAAGACACTAAAGCTCTAAATAAGGATCTAGAGTGCTTGGGCTTAACAGACATCTATAGAACACTAAACCCCCAAAATCTGAGTACACATTTTTCTCAAGCGCACACGGATCATTCTCCAGGATCGATCACATACTGGGACACAAGACAAATATCAACAGATACACCAAGATTGAAATCATACCAACCATCTTTTCTGACCATGAAGGCATCAAACTAGAAATAAACCATAAAAAGAAGGCAACGAACTCTCCTACCTCATGGAGATTGAAAACCACACTTCTGGAAGATCACTGGACTAGTGAGATCAAAGAAGAAATTAAAAAATTATTTGAATTGAATGAATTGAATTGAATGACAATTTCCTAAATGTATGGGATGCAGCAAAAGCAGTAATAAGAGGAAAATATATAGCAATAGAGGCTCACATCAAGAAACAAGAAAGAACTCAAATAAACAACCTAATCTCAAAGCTCAAAGATCTAGAAAAAGAACAACAAAAAAACCCCAAAACCAGTAGAAGAAAAGAAATAATAAAAACCAAAGCAGAAATAAATGAAATCGAAACTAAAAAACAATCCAAAAGATCAATGAAACCAAGAGCTGGCTCTTCGAAAAAATCAATAAAATAGACAAACCCCTAGCCAGGCTCACAAAGGAAAAAAGAGAGAAAGCACAAATAAACATGATCATAAATGAAAGAGGAGAAATCACAACGGACACAGAAGAAATCAAAAGAATAATCAGTAACTACTATGAACAGTTATATGGAAACAAGTTCAACAATCTAGAGGAGATGGACAAATTCCTACAACTCTACAATCACCCAAAGCTAGATAAAGAAGAAATAAAACACCTAAACAGACCAATTACAAGCAGCGAAATTGAAATGGTAATCAAAAACCTCCCCAAAAACAAAAACTCAGGACCTGATGGATTTACAAATGAATTCTACCAAACATTCAGAGACGAATTAGTGCCTATCCTTCACAAACTCTTCCCAAAAATTGGGAATACCAAACATGTTCTATGAAGCCAACATAACACTAATACCAAAACCAAACAAGGACAACACAAAGAAGGAAAACTACAGGCCAATCTCCCTAATGAACACTGATGCAAAAATCCTCAATAAAATTTTAGCTATCAGAATCCAACAATGTATCCATAAGATAATTCACCACGACCAAGTAGGATTCATTCCAGGGACACAAGGATGGTTCTACATCCAAAAATCAATCAACGTTATCCAACGCCTCAACAAAAAAGAAATATAAAAACCACATGATAATATCAATAGATGCTGAGAAAGCGTTCGACAAAGTGCAACACCCATTCATGATAAAAGCCCTTGAAATTCTTGGGATGCAAGGAACATACCTTAACATCATAAAGGCCATCTATGACAAGCCAACAGCCAGTATCATTCTCAATGGTGAAAAGCTGAAAGCATTTCCATTAAGATGTGGAAAAAGACAAGGATGTCCACTCTCACCACTGCTTTTCAATATAATGCTGGAAGTCCTAGCCAGAGCAATAAGATAGGAGAAAGAAATACAAGGAATCCAAATAGGAAAAGAGGAAGTCAAACTATCACTATTTGCAGATGATATGATAATATACATAGAGAACCCCAAAAATGCCACAGAAAAACTAATTCAACTCATCAATCAATCAGTTCAGTAAAGTGGCAGGATACAAAATCAACATGCAAAAGTCAATAGCCTTCCTATACACAAACAGTAAATCTGAAGAAGAAGAAATAAAAAAAAAAGAAACCCTTTCATTATGGAATCAAAAAAAATCAAATACTTGGGAATAAATCTAACAAAAGAGGTAAAGGACCTATACAAAGAAAACTATAAAACACTGTTAAAAGAAATAGAAGAAGACACAAAGAAATGGAAAGACATCCCCTGCTCATGGATTGGAAGAATAAACATTATAAAAATGGCCATCCTACCAAAAGCAATATACAGATTCAATGCTATTCCAATCAAAATTTCAATGTCATTCTTCAAAGAAATAGAACAATTATTGATGAAATTCATATGGAATCACCAAAAACCCCGAATAGCCAAAGCTCTTCTGAAAAAAAAAAAAAGAAGGGAATGGAGCCATCACACTCCCAGACTTCAAACTATACTACAAAGCCATAATCATCAAAACTGCATGGTATTGGAACAAGATCAGACACAAAGACTAATGGAATTGAATAGAAAATCCAGAAATAAACCCAAAGATTTATGGTCAACTAATCTTTGACAAAGGAGCAAAGAATATGCACAGGAGCAAAGAAAGTTTGTTCAATAAATGGTGCTGGGAAAACTGGGTCGCTACAAGCAAAAGATTGAAGTTTGACCACTACCTCACACCATACACAAAAACCAACTCAAAATGGATTAAAGAACTAGACGTAAGACCTGAAACCATAAAATACATAGAAGGAAATATAGGCGAAATACTACGTGATTTGCACATCAAAGACATCTTTACAGACATATCACCCAAAGCAGTGACAGTAAAGGCAAAGATAAACAGCTGGGACTACATCAAATTAAAGAGCTTCTGCACAGCAAAAGAGACAATAACAAAAAGAAAGAAAAACCCCACCGCCTGGGAGAACATTTTTGTACACAACACTAATGATAAAGGACTGATCACAAAAATCTACAAAGAGCTGATGAGACTCAACAAAAACAAAGAAAATAATCCAGTCAAAAAATGGGCAGAAGAGCTAAAAAGAAACTTCTCTGAAGAGGAAATGCAAATGGCCAACAGGCATATGAAAAAATGTTCAGCATCACTTGTAATCAGGGAAATGCAAATCAAAACTACCATGAGATACCATCTTACACCAGTGAGAATGGCACATATTAAAAAAACTAGCAACAACAAATGTTGGCGAGGTTGTGGGAAAAAAGGAACTCTCCTGCACTGTTGGTGGGAGTGCAAACTATTCCAACCACTATGGAGAGCTGTGTGGAGATTTCTTGACCTACTAAACATAGAGCTTCCATATGATCCAGCAATTCCACTCCTAGGTATTTACCCAAAGGACACAGAAACATCAATTCCAAAGAGCACCTGCACCCCTATGTTTATAGCAGCACTGTTTGCAATAGCTAAGCTTTGGAAACAACTCAAATGCCCAAAAAGAGATGACTGGATCAAGAAGATGTGGTACATATACACCATAGAATATTGCTCAGCACTCAAAGAAGATAAACACATGCAATTTGCAGCAACATGGATGGCGCTGGAAGGGATCATGCTCAGCGAAATAAGCCAAAAAGAAAAAGAAAAATACCGGATGGTCTCACTCATAGCAGGAATCTAGAAAACTTAAATAAGGGACCAGGAAAAAGAATAACTATAAGAAAGTAAAAATCAAAATCAACAAACAACTATGAACCAGAGACACTCTGGGGGGGGGGGGACGGGGAGGTGAGGGATTGGGGTCAAAATAAGGGGTCGCAATTGTTCGGGGAATATAAAAATAAAAAAAAAATTATATATATAAAAAAAGAAATAGTTTTGTATGATTTGGTCTATCACCTAGACACTCGCCATTGTTTTCTTGAAGGAATTTCTCATCCTCTGATTGTCATTGTGATCACTAGTGGTTTTATGAAGTTAATTATCCATGTTATTGTTATTGTAACTAAAATGATTAATATTAAAATAGCTTGTGGAACAACTAAGACCTGTTTGTTTATGAGAATTGTAAAACCTATGGATTTTCAAATGGAAATTGTCCCATTTCCAAAAATTACTTTAAAAATAATTTTTTAATGTAAATGTCATCATGCAATTATTTTATACTATATCCATGGTGGATAGAACTACATTTTTGTGATTTTAAGAATTCATACATAGTAAAAGCTTACTATCTCTAATAACTAAAGATCCCTTAAAATAATAAAGTACACGTTTCCAAGTAGACACCTGCTTTACAAATGAAGACATATAAGTGGCTGATAAGCATATTTAGAAAGTTCAATCTCAATAGTAACAAAGAAACTAGTGCAGATAATACAGAGATAATACACTACATTTTACAGGTTTTTTCTTTCTTTTTAGTTATAATATCCAGTGTTAATAAGTATTCAGGGAAATGTTCACTTATGCTCAGTTGAAATGTGATTTAGCAATGTCTTTCAAAATCCTTAAGATTTTCAATTCTTTACCCTGCAACTTTATCATAAGAAAATGATACTGGTTGTGCTAAGTATTTATGTACAATCTACCATGACATTTTTAACATTTTCATTTTCATGTTAAAAATTAGGAAACATCTGTATGACCAAAGACTGAACGTTGATTAAATAAATTATGGTATATTTATATATTAAAATTCCTTGTAGTAGTTAAACATTTTGTTCTAAAAACATAATTGTTATGAAAATATATATATATATATATATTAAGTAAAATAATTTATATAGATTTTTGGTTTGGGTTATTTGTGTGCCTGTGTGTTCATATTAACTGTTGTTTCATGTTGATTAGTCATAGAGTGTGGGGGAAAAAAGTGGGTATTACACCAAAGTAATAGCAAGTATGCTATTTCAAGTACTTTTCTCTAAGTTATTATACTTGTTTGTATTTTTTGAATGTATACAGTCATTATGCATTACTAATATAATCAGTATTTGGGGAAATAAGTTATTTTAAGAAGATGCCTGAGGAAGTTATGGCATTTTTCTAGTAAGTTTGACAAGAATGTAACTAAGGTGAGAATTCAGAAACTTGTTGTATATTATGTTTTCTTATAAAAAGAACAATTTAATTTAGCAAAAGAAATATAATATTGTTGATTCTAGAATGGTAACTATAATGACATAATGACATATTCATTATGTACCCATTATTTTAAGCTCAAATGCAAAGATTTGGAGAATAATCAAGCTTATTGTTTTCCAGACTTCGTGATTCCTTTGGGGATGAAAGTCTACCTCTTCTCTATGTTCTATATTCTAATATGTAGTCCATCTGGCAGATCCCTCTATAATTATTAAGTGTTTTATTTAACAATTGATAAGCTAACCAACCATAAAATGCCTTGGCAAATCTGATCTATCATTACTGCTTATGGGAATTCTAAGTCACAACCTGGATTCTCCTGTGATTCCAAAATTCATTGGCCAATCAGCCTCATGCAATCTTGGAGTAAGAGGGCAATGCAGAAGGGGTCTTTTCCTATTTAGTGTGTGTGTGCCAGGTTATTATACAATTTCTCTTCAAATATCCTGCACATTCAAGAAATGTGATTCCATTTTTAACAAACCTTCATACCTACCCACACTCTGCATCACAGTCACATCCAGCTGTTCTTGGTTCCCAAATAACACCATGTGCTTTCTCAAAACCATGTCTTAGTGCTGGCTCCCAGGTCTGGTGTGTCTTTGCTCTTCAGATTCTTCTGTTTAAATGCAACTCATCCTAATTGCTTAAGGAACATAGATTTATCTGTTTCCTTCTGCTAGGCCCCAAATATAAAGCCAAATGAATGACAGAGATTCTACTGAACCTAGAACCCCTCTGACAACTGATATGTTAGTAATTGGGCAGATTTAGGCTATTCCCTAAGGGCACGTTGGTTCCATTTCCTAGGCCCTTAAAATAATTGAATCCTGGTTTGTCTGACTCAGATAAATCAGAGATATGCCTACAAAGCTGCTACCTTCAGTGGGCATTGTACAGCTATAAATAAGGAGCACCACCCCACAAGATAATCAAGTTCTTTAACTTCCTGCTGCCTTCATCTTCACTAATTTTGGTTTTGGTCACTTCACTGTATTAGATTTCTTACTTGCCCCTAGTCACACAAATGATAGTTCTCCAATGCAGTAATTTCACCACCTATTCAATTTCAAAAATGATGATGGTGAGAGAGAAAAACATTATTTGATGAATATCTATATCAATAACCTATTGTAGGGTAAAGAAAATATCAGGCTTTTCTGCCCTTCCGCCATCAGGATAGAGGATGGATCCTTGTCCTGAATGCATGCCTGATGGCGGGCACCTGGAATAGGGTGTGGGCATAGGTAGATGGGATTCAGCTGAGCTGAGACTGTGCTTTTAAGGGCGGCGTCACAGGGGGACGCCAGCAGCAGAAGCAGCAGCAGCAGCAGCAGTAGCAGCAGTAGCAGTAGAAGCCTTAGAAGCCAAAGCCGAAGCCGAGAAGCAGCAGAACGAACGCCAGAGAGCCCAGATAGAGTGAAGACTTGCTGGGGGCTGGGAGGCTGGCAGGCCTGGCAGGCCTCCCAGCCCCCCAGCCAGCACCCCTGACTGCCATATACCTGGTGAACCCCTAATAAAAAACCTGCAAAACTACTGAGGACTCTGACTCCTCCTTTACCCGGTCTGCATGGGATCAGAAAACCTGCACTGTGCCCGTTCCTGCCTTACACCTATACTACACATTTCTTCCTTTTTTAAAGTTAAACGATAATTGACTCATTTGACAATGAAATATGAATTATACTACTTGTTTGCTCTTTAGTCATACTTAGTGTTGACTAGCTAATGTGTCTCCGAAATGAAACTGCATTTCTGTTATACCCAATCGGCTTCATTGTTTTAATACTTAAAAATATTTCATGACAAAGTAGAACTTAGCTAAATATGTGTTCATTTCCCAATCTTTCCTCTGATGAATCCCCATCATCCAGCAGTGTCCAGAATATGCTAAATATATTGGATGATTATTTAGTGAATGAGTGAATCAATCATTTGATCATGTTTTCCTGGAATACAGTATGATCTTCTTGTTAACTCAGTATTCATGCACCCCACATGATTTATTGAGATCTTTGCTAAGTAAACAAATTCTACAAAACATTTCCCCAGCATCTCTACCCCTTTATTTACATGTAACATAGAAATTGGCCTCCATTCCTGGGTGCTGCATTCTGCATGCTAGAAGCTTCTTAAGGGAATTATCAATTCGGACCTCCCTGGTGGCGCAGCGGTTGAGCACCGGGTTGCGAAGCTGCCTGCGGCCTCTGCGGCGCCGGTTCGATCCCCGGCTGCTCCCCGGCCACTGAAGGAGGGTCCCACATGGCGTGCAGACCTCTCCTGCCGCCCGCTGCTCCCCTCAGCAGTGTACTTCGGTCCTTCTGCCTGCTCTGCTCTCCGCTCTGGCTCTGGTGAATTCTCTCACCCTCCCGTGCTTCTGACTGTACCCAGTGCATGTATAAACAAAACAAACAAACAAACAAATAAATAAATAAAACATGCCTCTATTTAAAAAAATAAATAAATAAAAAAGAAATATCAATTCACTGACTTCCTTCAACCCTGTCCACCTACTTTCTCCTCTTCTCCTGCTTGCTCATTTTACCTTCATCAACCATCGATTGGCTTCTTACAGCTTCCTCTGCCTCACATGTTCCTTCTTCTCCATCTGCACCCTTATCTCTCCTCTGCCTAATGGCCACTTACTCTTCTGGGCCCAAACCCCTCAATCTGTTCTTTTGGATTCCTAGCATAAGTTCTCTCCTTTCGATGGGCTATTTCCTCAGACATAGCTATACAAATTAAAGTATATGTGAGGCTGTATCTTGTCATCCACTGCTCCCCACCCACCAAGCTGTCTTAGAGGCAGGGAGATGGTCAACAGAACACTGCTTCTCAGCAGAAGACCCACAAACCTCCTGAATCAGAATCACTTGCAGTGATTTTAAAATGGAGGTTACTACTCTATCTGTTCTCAAGAAATCTATACCTACAAAAATTGAGGATTATACCTAAAGTCCTACAAAATTATCTTTGATTTATTTATTTAAAATGTGTTTTTCTGTGATTGATGTGACTGCCAATATTCCCCCAGCTCCTTTAGATCCAGTACTAGTAGGGTTAACATCAACTTGATAATTTTCACTTGCATGTGGGAAAACACTCAAGCTGTAATAACTGACTTTCTTTGTCAAGTCAATCTCCACATTCATGAAGCCCTCTGGAAATGGGAGGATTCTCTGCATGTGTCTCTTTAGTTATAGTTATGCATATAAACACCATTCTTGAGTTATTCAAGGTGCTCTGTGGGTCAGAATTTTGTTATGTTTATAAAAGATTCTTCCCCAAATAACTTGTGGCAGCTTTTTGCTAACACATTTTTGGGATTCATGGATTTAAGCTCTTGAATCAAGTTTCCCTGGACATCCTTGAGAGCAGCATTTTCCAGCTCAAAACTCCATTGCATTCTGTTTATCTCTCTCTAATGGCACTGACCATGTACTATCTTGAATTACATTTGTTTTCATTTATTTTGTCTTGATGGCATTTTAGGACAAACCACTACTACCTGTTAGCAAAATGTGAGGGTAATGAAGCTGAAAATCAGGGGTGGTTCAGGAATTGGATACTGAGGAATTATTATCAAAATGCAAAACCACATTCATGTTCCTTTCATGAAAGCAGAGTCGAAGATGTGACTAATGGAACAAGACACGTTAAATTCATCCAGGGTATGTGGGAGTATCAAAGCCCGTGAGGAAACATGAGGTCACAGTGGGAGAAAGCTGATAAAAAGACACATGGGGGAAGAAATGGCGGCATCACTGGTTCTATTCAGATTTATTTTTCGGGATGGACTCCCGTTACCATTTTGAGTTTTCTTTTGAAGGTCTCTTTTGAAGAGTGACCTTTGTCAATCTTAACAAAGTAGAATACTATATATGACAAGTAAAACATCCTGTTTCTCATTACTGCAGTTACTACTGTAACTCCACTGGCTGTTCCTATTTTTTTCCTCCATTGCAGTTAACACTTCTACTTATTTCGTAATAAATCAAAGCTCAATGGATGAGCAAATAAATGAATTAAGTGAGCATACACTTTTCACCTTTAGGAGTTAACTAACATTTTTGAACATATGCTGGTATTTCGTTGTGCATGCTAGTATAATTTTCTGTGGTTGATGTAGGAAGTTCTCCAATTATACTTTCTACTGCCTTATTAGTCTTCACCTATTAGCAAGTAAGTTTTCCTTAATGGGTTATTTAGGATCATTTTAGTGCTGGTCATTTATAATAAAAAGAAAAGACTACAGTAAACTCTGGCACTGAGCTCTAATGTATTGTTTAATTCTACTTCATCTGCAAGTGTTTATTTTCTTTTATTAACTGTGTTAGAAGAGGCTAATTTGTTTAACATTTACATGTTATTTCCCCCAGTGAGGTGTCTGCTGTCATGCTTCTATGACTCTATTATACCAGAAAATGATACTGCATTGCTTGCAATTGCTTTAATATAAAAATCAATAAAGAGAATTGTATGGGGGGAAATCCCCTTACAACTGAGTCTATGTAATAAAAAGAAAGGAAAGTAAAACAAAGAAAAATCTTGACCTCATGTAGTCAAACTTGCCCTCCCCTTCACTGCCCTTAAAAATAAGTAGCCCATGTATGTGAACACCTCAGAGGCACAGCTGTGTTATCTGCATGCCACTGCTGAGTCATCTGTAGCTGTCACTGTGTGCCAGTTAATTTTGCACCATGCAGGGTCTAAGGAGGGCCTATCAGACAGCCTATAGCGTAATTAAGACATGCTTACTCTTCATCCTACTGCTCTCCATTATCTCTTCTCCTCTTGTCCTGTGCTTCTCCTCTTTGTGAAATGGTGGTGGTTTTTTGTTTTTGCCGAGAAAATAACAATTCAGCTAACCCTGAATTGTGCACAGCAAAGGTCGCTGGCCCAAAAGAATGATCGAGCATAGTCGTTCTCAGGCCAAACTTGAAGTAAAGAGAAAATAGAAAAATGGCAGAGGTCAGAAATTGTTAACTGAATTCGTTAAAGGAACTGGATGTTGTTGATTGTTTGGAGGCATTTTTTCACTGTCATTGGGGATTTTGTCTTTATAATCCAAGCATTTTTGGAAAACCTTTTTTTTTTGGGGTGATACCTATATCAAACGGTCATGAGTGTAAGTGAGAATGGACCTCACTCTAACCCCATTTTATGTCTAGGTCTTCAGACTGACAATCAGAGACAGAGAAAGAGAGAGAATGAGAACCACAAAGGTTCTTAAGGCTGATATGATGTGACTAATAAATGAGGGACTATTAATTAAAATCAAGTATGTGAAAAAGCACTATAAATTAAAAGACATACATAAGATATTAAAAAGTTTTCTTCAGGAGGACATACATTTATGCTATTTCCTTCCCTTAATTTCTCTTTATCAAATTAAATGCTTTTGTTCTTCATGACCCATAAATGAGTAGAGTCATTTTAGAAGACACATTTGAAAGGAAGCAGCAGAAGGATTTTGTCCTACTCTGAATCAGGAGAGAATTCATATTTATTAAAAAAAAAAAAACAGGATGACAAAAAAAAAAGTGGGGGAGGGAGCTTATGCTAAAGTCACTTGGGAGTCATTCATGTGGGTGGTGGCCATTTACTTTTCAATAAAACATGACTACTTTCCATAGCAACGGGAGTAGTGCTTGGTACATGTGCTGTCTCTGAGATACAGTGTTTTAATAAAGAAATACTTGCAGTGAAGAATGAACAAACACATGAGCACATTTTTATAATCTCATAATAGAAAACAATATCTTTTGCAAAAGCATTTATATTTTCTCGATTTTTTAATACCCAGCTACTGTGTGATAATCAATACAATGTGCTTCAAGTCATTTGTCTTTCTTTGTGACTGGTCTGGCTTTGAAAATGATGATTTTTATTTGAGTGCTTCTTTCAACAGAATGAAAGTTACATTTCAGGAGGCACCAAACTGTGATGGATTGGGAGGTTGGGGGGATTTGCCCTTCCTTTTCTAGAAAGGGGAGTACAAAATGATTCAAGCCCCTGCCAGGGACACGCAGGTTCTAGTGATCTTCTTAGGGGACTACTCACTGCTTTTAGCAACAAATTAGACCTTCCTGTTGAACCTCTATGCCTAAATCATATACAGTGTCATAAACTAGCATTACCTCAGTGAAAATAATACAATTTTTTAAAAGAGAAATGAAAAGGAGTCTTAGTTCAGAAAAAGAAGAAAAGTAAATTAGATCTCCATGCTTTTTTCCTGAGATGATTAATGTACTTTGTTGTAAGTTTAGAGTATACAACACCCTGAGTTCTGCATCTGAAAGAATCTTGAATTATCTTGTTATGATTCTCCTCCCTCTGAGTTTTTCAAATTTATACAATAATATTTATTTTGTATGTGTGGGATTATTCATGTACAATTACTGTAAGTAGATATACTCCATATGCTATAAAAGTTAAAATTTTACTTGGAAATATAGCCAAGGATCACTTTTTTTTCCCAATCAAAGTAATTTAAATTGAAGTAAGACCCTCTAATACCACCATCTGTACAAGTAAATTACTTTCAGAGTAATTAAATATGCATATCTGATCCACATACTGTACAGATGAACCAAGTTTTATTGAAGCAATATGCTTATAAATCCCCTAGGTATTAAAGATGAAGAACCAATGGCATTTTATATTCATGCAGATACAAACAAGCACAAGGAAAGATATTTGAGCATTTTCATCTTTTCTAGAAATACATTTATCAACTTCCCCTAGTCAATTAATATTTTTCATCAAATAGTGAGATCAACATTGTTATTGATCTAATGTTCTGCATTGATTTAAAGCTTCACCAGCTATTTTCATATTGTATGTAGGTTTGGATTTATGATAGGTGCCCACTCACTTATCTTTTGCAGGTTCCCAGGGAGCAGAGCAATGCAGTGAAACAGTGAAACTGAAATCATTATGTTGTGTGAATTCATTACAGTTGGACCTGCCCCTCCATAAAATAGCACTGTGCAGCCAATTGGAATTCATGGCCCCAGTTCTTTATTGCATCATCATGGTTTATAGTCCATAACAAATACAAATACAAAAAGGGATCATAACAGTATGATACATCTGACCCACCAGCCTACCTTCTGGGACTTTGCCTAATGAATTTGCACTTTTTTATTTTTTTAAGATTTTTATTTATTTATTATTTATACTAGCACTGGGTACAGTCAGAAGCACGGGAGGGTGAGAGAATTCACCAGAGCCAGAGCGGGGAACAGAACAGGCAGACTGATGAAGTACACTGCTCAGGGGAGCAGCGGGCACGGCAGGAGAGGTCTGTGCGCCATGTAGGACCCTCGCCGGCAGCCGGGGATCGAACCGGCACTGCAGAGGATGTAGGCAGCTTCGCAACCCAGTGCTCAACCGCTGGGCCACTGGGGAGGCCCTGAATTTGCACTTTCACTTCATGGGGCAAAAGCAAAGGTTCAACCTCTGTTACTCATTGTACGGCCTGACTTTGGGTTCCAAGTCCACAAGTCTTATCATGTTATTCTCACCAATTATCCCCACTACCCATCTCAGTTAGGAAAAGCAATCATTTATGTAAGCCTTCCCAGAAGCAAAACCTGATGAGGGTTTGTTGAGGTCAGTTTAAAAGTAGTTTCCCATTGTGGTGAGACACCCAGTTGCTTTTATAAAGCATGACTGTCTCCCTTACTGGAGGTGACAGTGCATTGCATAGGGGCTTAGAGATGACTGGGTAAATTGAAGGTGACCAAAGGAAGGCTGTACAGGACTTTTCATCCCAGATCTATAGAAAACAGAATGTCTTTTTCTCAGATTGTTTTTAATCCTTGGGAATTTGGTAATCAATTTTCATTTCCTTCACATCAATAATTCCCATTAAAGTCAAATTAAATGTTTATTAGAAAGTATGGGAGCTTTTTCTTTAGCATCCCCTCAGTTTGGTAACAATACTCAAAGTGGATAAAACCTACAAGTGTTAATAGAACATTTTCTTTTATAACCATACTTAGCTGCCCTTTAACATACAAAACAAGAAGATAAATGAATGCTTTCTAAAGCAAAGGAAATTTCAAATTGTCCTTGGAATATAAATGTGATGGAATCTTCTCATACCTTACCATGTTATCTGTTGCCTTGTAGCATTTTACTTTTTTGTTTATCGTAAGTGAAAGAGGCACAAAACGCAGTTCCTTAAGTGTCAGAGTAATGTTCCATACGATATTAAAAATGTATTTGAAACATATGTGGAATCCAGAGGAATCAAACACACTTTGCAGATCTCCCCTATATTCTAAAAGACACCATGAGAAAGGATACCAGTAATCTGTATACCAAAATCTGTATACCATCACACTTAAATTGGAAAAAGTTGAAAACTGGAAGAGTTGTCCCTGAATTGCCATGTTTTCTTCATTTCCTGCAGGGATTATATACTACTTTTCTTAGGTGAAATAATGCATAATTTTAAAAATTGTTGACCTTGGCTGTAGGCTGACTCTGTGTGCTACAATTTTAGAATTCTAAGTTGTACTATAACACAGATGACTAGCCCTTAGTGACTCTTCTTCAAGTACAATAAAATCACAGTGGAAATCATTTTAGTGACATATTTGGGAATCGCACACATTGTTGATACTGTGAACTGCCTAGCTGTCCAGGTCTGGGAGGATTTTTAGGGACTGGTGAGAGTATGGGAATGAAATGTATATTGGAAGAAATTAAAAGCCAGACTATCAGAGGGGGGTCTGGAGATAAGCAGCTCTCATAAAAAATGTTTGCTTTCTGAAGGAGTTTCAACCAACTATGAAAGCAGCTCATATCACCTTCAGTCTGTAAATATAGAGGAGCAAGAAAATGAACATATCTCTAGCTTGCACATTTTCTGCCATCAAATTTCAACATAACTCATAGTGAAAATCTGAGTAGTAGAAACTTTACCTGAAAACTTTGTCCCTTCAGAAAGTACATACGTTCTTATCGTGGATTTCAAATACATGTTTTTTGAATGCCCTTTGAAGTAATCTTCAAATTCCTTATGCTGCTCTAAATTAAGGACTCTCCATCACAATGCACTTTTGTGAATTCACAATAAAAACCTGTACTGCTTCTGAGTATTTCTCTCATTCCCCACCATCTTCCAAAATCATAGGCTAAGCCAGAAAATTATTAGCAGTCAACATCATTATGACACTAAAAAAGATCACTCTGAAAGTCTAGAAAAAATTATAATTCAGTGTGGAAAATTATTTCAGATGTCTGGGATACTTAGTGCATTTTCCATGTTAGTTTTTTTGTTTTTGTCTGGTTTTGCTGCCATTCCACAATGCAAATAGATTTCATGTCTTCATTTTTGAGCACAATATATCTAACTTGGATATTTTCTATTTTGTTCTGCTCTTATAAATGAGAAGCTACTTGAAATTTTGAGATACATTTTAGTGTTCCACTTTATGGGAGGATGGTGTGGTGTGGGGAGATTGTAACTAAGCATGATTGAAAGCTTTTTCTTACACAAAAATGAGTGTATTTATACTTACTCCTACTCTTGAAAGCAAGACTATGTATACTTTCTAAAATTATTTCAGGACCTAAATAAAGTAGATTTTAAAAACAATACTTTTGAAATGACAAGGAAAATAACAGAATGATCTTATGTTTATGGTTCTCCCTGAGCTATATTATAGAGAGTATTTTAAAATAGATTTTTGACTATGAAAGATAGTGTTTATTTAAATTGTACTAGCATGAGATTCTGCCACAAGATATTGTCATTTATTAAAATAGTTTTTAGTCTCTTGGGATGTTTATTTGAAATAGTTGCGCAAAACTGGAGTTTCTACTAGGGAACAATTGAAACTCCAGATTTTTTTTTTTTACTCAACATTTTGCAAGGCAAAAGAAAACTTATACATTTGGAGGAATTGCATACATAGCATCTCCTTAGACACTGAGGCGCCATTTGGTGCTTAAATTCCAGTAACTACTGTGGAGTTGAAATTGCATTTGCTTTTATTTTTGGCAGGGTATATTGAAGGCTAGATGTAAAATCATTTCTCTCACTTAATTTTTGATTTTTTTCATTCTGCAAGTTAGAATTAAAGTAAAAACCACTCATATAACAATATGTAGACATCTAATTAAAGAGAATCTTGGAAATCAGTTAAAATATACTATTTTATATACAAAAGTATTTTAGAATATACCATTTTGCTTCCCTAGATGAGAGGATTGTTAGACTTAAACACAAATCCACAATAGAAAAAAATAACAGAAGCGCATTAGTATTTTTACCTAAAGCTAACCTCTTTTATTAAGTTAACAAGCCCAAAATATGGTTAATGTAAGGAATATGTATCTAAACTACTCATGAGAGCATTATTAATAAAAAAATTATTTAAAGCTATATCATCATAAGGAATTAGAAAATTTAGCAAAATTTATGAAGCAAAAATTTTTAGAAACTTATAATTGAACATCACAGGATTATGATTCCTGAAAAGGAGGAAAAAAATGAATGAATGTTATGATCACTTCACTTTTCATCAGGGAATTATTTGGGAAAACCCAAATAAACACCAGCAGACTCACTCAATGACATGGCAGAGATCATCTTTTGAGGAGACCAAGGAGACTAATAATTTCAAAGCAGAGTACAAAAAATGGAGGGAAATAGAGGTTCAAATAATCTGCAGAGAGACCTCTTGAGTATTTTAATGCATACTGGTTTGCACATATCTACGGAGAAATTCTAAGAAGGCAGGGAAAAAACTCCTGGAAAAAGAAAAATTACAGAGTAGATATTAAATAAATTATTTCCAGAGTTCACACAAGACATATAGCCAAAAAGATATTTATCAGAATGCACAAAAAATAACAATATGGTCTTTATGTGTAAAAAATAGATTTTATAAAGATCCAGATGGACCTAGAAATGGAATATAAGTAATATATAATTAAAATTTCAATAAGCAGTTTTATAGCATAATTAAAAATGCAGGAAAAAAATCCATGAACTTGACAAAATAGCGATTGGTATTATTCAGATGAAGGTCAAAATGAAAAATAAATGTCTGAGCAATTGAATATAAAATCATCAGAACCTCAGTGACCTAAGAAACAATGTTAAGTGCTCTAACATATGTATAATTGAAATCCCCCAAAGAAAAGGACAAAGTGAAGTCAGAAAAAAACTTGAAGTAATAGTGAAAATGTTCTATTTTAATGGCAAAATACTTTCATATAGATCTAAGAAGCATATTGAACTCGAAGAAGGATGGGCACAAACAAAAATACATAATCACTTTACCAAAAGAACATTGATAAGGAAATATTTTTAAATGCCCAATACATTTTGTAGGGAGGAAAATATAAGAGTGGTAACAATTTCAGCAATGCAGAAGAAAAGAAAATGGCATTTCTAAAGTATAAAGAAAATCAACCTATGAATCTAATATTAAATATCAATTTAAAAATTTTTTTAAGATTCATTTATTTATGCATACAAGATCTTGGTTATAGGCCAGAGGTGTGGCAGGTAAGAGGATTCACCAGAGACAGAGTGGGGAACAGAACAGGCAGACTGACTGAAATACACTGCTGAAGGGAGCAGCGGGTGAGACAGGAGAGATCTGCTGCATCATGTGGGTTGTTCCCTGGCCGCCGGAGATCAAACTTGTGCTGCAGAGGCTGTGGATTGCTTCATAGTGTGATGCTTAACCCCTTGTGCCACTAGGGAGGCCCTTAAATATTTTAAAATAAAGATGAATATAGAAATTTTCAGATAAAGAAAAGATAAAAGAACGTATTGCCAGCACATCTTCAAGCATCATTATAAGAGGTTTTGCGATAGAAAAAATATATATCAGTTGGAAACTTTGAACTACAGTGAAATAAAGCAAGAAAGTAAAATAAAATACATGGATTTGAAAAGAATAAATCACATTTTACTGCTCCCAAAGAACATGATTGTGTATGAAGATTATCCAAAACAATTTACAAGCTATAAGGAGTGATATTTGTCGCTGTAAGGGAAAAGAACACAGAATAGACACAAGTTGTATATTTATACAACAGCAATAAATTATCAAGAAATAAATATTTTTAAATAACAATTTTCAAAAATATAGAGTCAGGAAGTATGAATTAATCTAACAACTGAGGTGCCAAATCTCTACATATAGAATTGAAAAATACTACTCAGAAAGAACAAAGAAGAACTAAGTAAATGAAGCATAAACCTAATTCATGAATTGGATCTAAATATGAAAGGTAAAATAAATTTAAGAAAATGAATAAATGACTAAATATTTTGGAATATCTTAATGAGTTGGAGTGAGCAAAATATTGTTATACATGATACAAAAGGAAGAAAAAATTGTCAAAATGGACAACACTAAAATTGAGAACTTCAGATTACCTAAAGACACCATTAAGGAAAACAAAAGATAACCCCTCAGATGGTAATATTTACTTCCAGTACAGGTATCCAACAATGAACTCCTATTCACAATATATAAAAATATGTATCAAATATGTACAATATATAAAATATGTATTTTGATATACAAATCAAAATAGAGATAGACAATTTGTTTTTTAATGGGGGAAAACTTGAGCAAGCCTATCCTAGAATAAAGTACCAAAAATGAAATTGTGCTCACCTATTAGTTATCAGGGAAATGCAACTTAAAACCATAATTAAAACTGCACAACTCCAAAATGGCTAAAATGAAAGGTTGTCAAAACTAAATGTTGACAGAATTTGCATTTACTAAAACTCTCATGCCATGTAGGTATCAATGTGAATCAGTAAAGCATAGTATCAACCTATGGACCTAATGACCTAGCAGATTTCATAGAGGCATGAGGCATTACAGCCATACCCTGACAACAATTTCTATCAACGGCAGAATGGATAAATGGATTGTGGCATATTCATAAAATGGAATGCTGTCCTCCAGTGAGTACATGACCACAACCAAATGTAGTATCATGTGGGCCTCAGCCACATACTATTAATTCAGAAAGAAAAACACTACACAAAGGAGTACATACACTATAATTCCATTTATATGAATTTCACAAATAGACAAATCTAATCTGTGGTATTAGAAATCAGGTTATATATTGGAAATGGTCTTAAGGCAACTCTTTGGTCCTGATTCTGTCGAGTTTCTGACTCTGGAGTCTTGGTATTCAGATGTGTGAGTCAATCAAAACGCATGAGCTATGCGCTTCTGAGCTCCATGTTTTCCTATAAGTAGTATTTAAATGTGATTGCAAACAATGTACTTGAGGAAATGGGGGGAAAGCTTTAGATGAACTACAATTTATTTTTAATTTGAAAATGTAATGAATGAAAAAACATATAAGTAAATTTTCAAAACATTAATAGAGATCCAAAGCATAAATTCATCAGCAAGAAAGAAGTCTTGTAAAGAAAGCCAGAGAGAGCAGTTAAGTCCTGATTGTAAGCAATGAGTGATGCCCAGCATGGAGGGTATAAAGCAGCATGTTCTAAAGTAACCCCTTGGGTGTGATATAATCCTTGTGTTAGTTTAATAGGGCTGTTACAACAAAATACCACAGACAACATGGTTTAAACAACAGAAATTTATTTTCTCACCATTCTAGAGACTAGAAGTCCAATATCAAGGTAACATCTTTAGCTTCTTTCAAATTTTCTCCTTGGCCAGCAGATAGCCCCCTTCTCCATGTATTATCACATATTCTTGTGTGTGCCAGTCCCCTCGCCTTCTCTCTGAACTTTTAGCACTTTATTTTTTAGAGCAATTTCAGGTCCAGAGAAAAATTGAGCAGAAAGTGCAGAGATTTCCTATGTATCTCCTCTCCCTCACATGTATAGCTTCCTCCATTAGCAATATCCTTCACAAAATTGGAATATTTATAACAAATGATACACCTGCATTGACACATCATTAACGCCCAGTCCGTAAATCACATTAGAGTTCACTATTGGTATTGTACATTCAATAGGTTTGGAAAAATGTGTAAGAACATATATCTAGTACTTCGATGTTATACAGTGTTTTCATTACCAAAAATTCCTCTGTGCTATACCTTTTCAAATTTCCTTCATCCCTAACCCCTGGAAACCTCTGATCTTTTTACTTTCTCTATAGTTTTGCTTTTTTCAGAATATCATATAATTAGAATCATACGTTAGATGAACTTTTCAGATTGACTTCTTTCACTTACTGATATACATTTAAGTTTCCTCCATGTCTTTAAAAGCTTGATAAATCTTTTTTTTAATGCTGAATAATATTCCATTGTCTGGATGTACCACAGTTTGTTTATCCATTCATCTACTAAAGGACATCTTGGTTTCCACCAGATTTCAGTAATTATAAATAAAGCTGCTACAGGCATTCATGCATAGATTTTTCTGTGGACATAGGTTTTCAGTATGATATGTGTATATCTAGCTTTATAAGAAATGAGCAAACTGTCTTCCAAAATGGCTGTACCATTTTGCATTCTCATCTACAGTGAAGGAGAGTGTCTCTTATTCCACATTTTTGTCAGCATTTGGCATTGTCAATGATTTTGGATTTTGGTCTTTCTAACAGGTGTATAGAACTGTCTCGATATTGTTTTCATTTAAATTTTCCAAATGAGATTATGTGGTATATATTTTTCATATATTTACTTTCAGTATGTATATCTTTTGGGGAGAGGTGTCTATTAAAATCTTTGGCTTATTTTTCAGCTTGATTGTGTTTTCACTGTTTTAAGAATTCTTTACACTTTTTGGACAATAGTCCTTTATCTTATATGTTTTATGCAAATATTTTCTACTAGTCTATGACTGGTCTTTTCATTCCCTTGATAGTGTATTTGGCAAAGCAGAAAGTTTTAATTAAAACTTAATTAATTAATCCAGGTTATCAATTCTTTCATGTATCACACCTTTGATGTTGCATCTAAAAAGGCATCATCAAACCAAAGGTCAAAGTTTTCTCCTATGCTACTATTTTAAAGTTTTATCGTTTTTCCCTGATTTAAATGATATTTACTTTTATTTATTTATTAATGAGGTAACATTTGTTTACAACACTGTATATGAGCTATGATTTTGATTAATCTTAGTGTGCTATATATATCTTCATCCATTAATTTCTAATTTATGTGTCTATGTATTTAAAGTAGGTTCATATAGACAACATATAGTTGGATCTTATTTATTGATTCATAGTGAAAATCTCTATTTTTTTTTTAATTTTTGCATTAGATCACTGACCTTCAGAGTGAACATTGGTATCACTGGATTAATATCTATGGTATCTGTTACTATTTTCCATTTGTTTTTGTTGCCCTTCTTTGTATCTATATTTGTCTTCTATTCGGCCTTTATGTGTTTTTTATTAATTTTTAAGAGTGTGTGTGTGTGTGTGTGTAGATTGAGGTGTAAGCCAGAGGTGCAGGGGGTTAGAGGATCCACCAGAGACAGAGTGGGGAGCAGAATAGGCAGATTTACTGAAATACACTGCTAAGGGAAGCAGGGGCAAGAGAGGAGAGGTCTGCTGCACCATATGTATGTCACCTCCCTGGCTGGGGATTGAACACAGGCCATACAGTTGATAGTGCTGAGACTTAACACCTAAGCCACCAGGGAGGCCCTGCCTTTTGTGGTTTTAATTGAACATATTACATGATAGTGTTTTTCTCTCCTATCTTAACATATGAGTTAGAGATCCATTTTTAGTCTTCTTAGTGGCTGTCTAATGTTTGAAATACCTGTTTACAACCAGTCCAAATTCACTTTCCAATAACACTGTTCTATAGAATAAGTAATAGCCAGGATAGTAGTTATTTCAATACTTTATTGAAGTTATTTCTGTACTTTATTGTAGTTATTTCTGTACTTTATTTCAATATGGGCTCCAGTTACTTCATGTTGTGGATCTCCCTCTGAGCATAACACAAAAAAAAGGGTGCATTCCTCTTCATCACTTTATATGGGACTTTGGTACTACAGTGATTCTGCAAGAATTGAAAGCATCAAAGATCAGTAGTAATAGTGGTAAGATAACCTAATTCAAAATGAACATCATAGTCTGAGAGATTGAGATCACAAAAGTTTTGAGGGGAAAAGAAGTATTAATGGAACAAGTTCCTAGAGAACATGAAACTTGAATGATTCTTCAAAAGAAGGGAAGAAGTTGAATCAGTCAAAGACAGGAGAATTTTTTTAAGATTATTTATTTATTTATGCATACAAGATCTGGAGTGTAGGCCAGATGTGTGGGGGTGAGAGGATTCGCCAGAGACAAAGTAGGGAGCAAAATAGGCAGATCTACTGAAATATACTGCTGAGGGGAGCAGAGGGCGAGACAGGAGAGGTCTGCTGCACCATATGGGTAACTCCTTGGCCGGGGATGGAACTCAGCCACAGCCATGATGGCACTGAGATTTAACCCCTACTTCACCAGGGAGGCACCAATAGAGGGGGAATTTAAAAGATACGGGTGAAAATAGAGGGGTGAGGAGAGGAAGAGCAGAAGCAAAAATGTGTGCCTTTTATAGAATAGTGTAAATAATATACTAAAAATATTTATGGACCTTAATGGTTATCCTACATTAGTAGCTCACACAATGCTTCTAAATAGTGTGTGCTCATTAAAAATTTAGCCAATAAGTGAATAGAGCAATGAGCATGTCAGTAATTAATATTCATTGTTTAAAAAGTGTCATAGTTCCAAGGTTGTTCTTTTGTCTCCTTGGTAATAGTTTAGGAAGGCCTTTATTTTGATATCGCAACGGAAGTGCTATAAATAGGGGCTGACCAGCTATTTACAGTCAGGAGTGTATTTGTGAGACGTTCGATAACTTTCAGAAAATACGGTGCAAGGAACAAGGGAGTTCTGCTGAGATCAGTTCATGTCACACTAGGAATTTCCCAGGAGCTACTGCAAGTTTTTCATTCTCTTGCTCCTTTTTCCATGTCGCTACTTCTCCCCTTCCTTCTATTTCTTCTTCTTTTTACCTGTATAACTTTCTTCTTTGTATTTCTCTTGATCATGACTTGTGAGTGTCTTTCTTTCGCTGATGTTTTCCTCCTGGCCTTTCTATATCTCGTCCTTCCTTGCTGCCTTTCTACTTTATCTTTACTAATAATCTACACTTTCATGTTGTGAAAGAATTGAAAGCAAGAATTGAAAAATCAGGAGGATGTAGAAATCAGGTGGATTTAAAAGATATATACTTCATTTATAATAAAATTTATGTTACTTTTTGATTTTAAGAGTAGTCCAAATCTCCTTCTCTAAGTTTTAAGGGAAACTATAAATTACTTGTATTGCAAGGGCCAGAGAAATGCCTTCTTAGTGTCCCAGAGTCAACTCCGCTTCTTTTTTTTTTTTTTTAAGATTTATTTATTTATTTATACAAGCACCGGGTACAGTCAGAAGCGCAGGAGGGTGAGAGAATTCACCAGAGCCAGAGCGGGGAACAGAGCAGGCAGAAGGACCGAAGTACACTGCTGAGGGGAGCAGCGGGCGGCAGGAGAGGTCTGCGCGCCATGCGGGACCCTCCTCCGGTGGCTGGGGAGCAGCTGGGGATCAAACCGGCGCTGCAGAAGCTGCATACAGCTTCCCAACCCAGCGCTCAACCACTGCACCACCGGGGAGGCCCCAACTCCACTTCGTCAAGAAATTACTGGACATGTAGATTAAAGTAACACCCTCTCCTTGCCCAGCATGTACTAAAAAAACTTAATAAAATTCAGCTATCATCCCTTCATTATTATATTTTTTGCATTTAGTGACCTTTTCCTGCTAGCCCATAAGTTCTGTGGAATTGGTGATTATAATATTTTGAACATCCTATAAACCCCAGTACCTAGCTGTGTGCCTGGAGCATAGAAGACAGTTAAGTAATGTTCATTAAGTGAATAAATAAATGAAAAAATAGCAGTCATTCCCATGTTCATCCTTTCAAAAGTAGTCCTTTCTCAATCTTTGCAACAAATCTAAAACTTTGCTACTCATTCCACAGTTCCCTGAAAAAAGTGAAGACTAGAAGTGAACTGTGGAGAATGTGATAATGAAGCCATTCTCATAGGCAGTGAGTTCTGAGATAAATTCTATAAATTTTAAAAGTTTCTTGCTGTGATCTCATCTTTAAACTATAATGTGCTACATACTTCTCTATTTTTCTCTTACCTCTTGATGCTCCAGAAATACTTTCCCTGACATCGCTTTACACACCAACATTGCCCCAACTTCCTGCCCATTAAATACAAGGGATCTCTTTTACTTACTGTTTAAGTGTAGTGTTTCTTATTCCCATCCTGCAATGTGGTACTTTTTTTTTCCTGAAAGAGTAAAACACCAATAAATGAAGATAAATTGTTGGCTTTGTTCCAAAACAAGCTTGTTGTTTTAGGACCCCAAACTGTCTTAAACATCATTAAGAAGCAGCAGGCCACCCAAGGTTGTGCATCAATTAGCAATTAGGTCACACGTTGGGTGGTTGGAGGCACTCAGCCTTTGGCCTTGCTCCTCACAGCACCCCAAGCAGGGCACCGGTATCCAAACAATGCCCACCCTGCTGTATCTTGTTCCTTAATTGGGATAACTTAGAGATGCTAATGTGCGCAGGCAGTCTCTGTCACTCCAATTAGGCCTCATTAGTGCCTCTGCCAGTGGTGACCACTGCAAAGTGATATTTGCTCTTGGGAAGGCTTTGTGAGGTGCTTCCAGTTCCCGCAGAGAAGAAATAAGGATGTGTTTTAACATTCTTTCCAGCAGCAAACTTCTTCCCTAGGTTTCTACTGCTACTGTCAGCTTAGCCAGCCTTGCTTTGTGTGGCTCAGTTATTATACTGTGACCACTGCTCCCTGAGGGGTAGGTGGAAATTCTTACAGACACCCACTTGTAGGAGACTGGGAGGAAGTCTCTCCTGTGCCCCCTCCCCTCCCTAATTCTCTGAGAAATACGTAAAATAGGGTTCAAAGATATTTTGTTTGTTGGCATCCAGAGGCAACACCTGCCTGAATTCCGAGATGTCCGATGAGTCACCTTCAGCTGACTGAACACCAAAGAATAGAAAACAAAAATCTAGAAAAAGGTACAGAGAAGGTAGAATATAATTTTTTATTTGTTGAGGTCAGGGAATGCTCCAAAAACTGAAAATACTGTCATTGGCTCTTTGCTATGGAAAACTAGCTGTTGTTCCACCAAATGGTGGAGTGATGCACGTGTTCATACTGGCAGGGCCCTTTCAGGCAATACTATGGCACCTAAACACTTGGCTTAAAAGGACACCCAATGTGATCTTCATTAGGGTCCTTGGCAAAGCAGACTGCAGGACGCTGATTTCTTGCATTGGGTGGGACAGGAATGAGCGGGCATGTGACTGGACCCTCCTCCAGAGGTCATTATGGTCCTTGCTTTAATATTGCCTATTCTTCTTTCTTTTTAAGAACTGGGGTATGGAAGTGTGGGGGGGTGAGAGGATTCCCCAGAGACAGAGTGGGGAACAGAACAGGCGGATTGACTGAAATACGCTGCTGAGGGGAGCAGAGGGCGAGACAGGAGAGGTCTGCTGCACCATGTGGGTCACCTCCCTGGTAGGGGATCGAACTCGTGATGCAGCAGCTTCAGGTTGCTTCACACTGCTGTGTCTTAACCCCTTGCACCACCAGGCAGGCCCCCCAATTCTTGTTTTTTAAGGGTGAAAGGGAGTCAAATAAGTGCATGAATAAATACAGCTAAATACAAACAGAGCAATCAATAATCGCATCTAAGAACATTTTAAAAATGGCATATCTGAGCATCACCTGCTGGCAAGTAGCTGTTTAAAAATGTCTTTTTCAATTTTATTGTATTTTTTTTTACCAACCACTTTCCAACAACTGCCCAATCTCCTAGAATCTTTGTAAGTATCAAGACATTAGCAATAAAGAGCCTTTAGGAGACTAATAAGTGCATGGCTCTCCTAGTGGCTATTTCCATCATGTGTGTCCCCCAGTTCCTCGTATCCTTCTTCCCGCCCCTTGACTTGTATGAGCAGTTGCTGCAGAGATGGCAGGATGTCAATGCCCCCAAAATTGAACCTGTGATTTGTTTTTCTTTGATTTATGTCCTTGTAGTCAATAAACTTTATAAAGGAAAGTATCAGACTGAACAATCTATCAAAGATAAACAGATTCCTGTCCTTTAAAAGCATTTCAGCCCAGTAGGTGAGTGTCTCATTCATCTTTTGCAGGCACGCTCTCGGCCTTTCCATGGAGACACAACTGACTGCTCACTACAGGCAGCTTTTCCACCAAATGGCTGCTGCAGTTGAGCTGAGATTTATCAATTTCATGGCACCAGTGGTCCTGACATGGTATCGTTTTCAGGATCTAAATGGTTAAGCATGCTGTTTGCATACCAAGCCTGGGCTTCCCATCTACCTGAAAGGAAAGAGAGACAAGTCTTTTTAAACACTCTGGGTTTACACTGTGTAGTTTTATAAAAATTCATATTGTGCACTTTTTTAAAATTCTAAAAAGCCAAATCCCTTTCTTGCAAAAGAGAATTCCCTCTTCGTTCTATTAGTGGTTTCTGAATCTTCCTTCGAATAAGGCAAATGTCATCCTGCGTTTTTTGCTTCTCCACAGCACAGATGGTGTGCATATGCAGATTGGTGATTTTCTAATCAATACAGTGGCACATGGGAATATCTGTAAGTATTGTAATAATGCATTAGTCAGGAGTGATGTTGTAACACACTGAGATCATACACATAAATCTAAGACACCATGTCTAGACACCCCAGGGAAGATGGCATGGCATGGGTTAGAGCAGGCATTAAGGGAGGGCAATATTTCAAATATGATGGGAAAATAATGCAATTTGCAGACTTTAATAAAACCATAGGGGAATTAATTTCAGTAGGGGTACATTCTCTCCCCAAACATTCACATTCTTATGTTTACTTCATGGACACTTGTAATGAGAAACTTTTCACCTGTTATCTCAGGCATAAACACAGAATGGGATCTGTGAATTGAGCTGGATTTTTAATGTGGTGAATATGAAAATAATCCCTTTATAGGTGGTGCTTTAGCTGTACAAAAGTGCATTATGCAAACAACACATAGACAGAATAAACCTTGGAGATTCAGAGTTAGAAGTGCTTATAAATTAAGCTCCTAAGCTTGCTCACAGTACCTTTGGCCATACAACTGGACTGACTGAACCTACAAAGTATGAATGGGACAGGTGCAATGATGAAAAATGAAAATATATTAAGGGTATTACCATTTTCATACTACCCAAAAGCTACAGACTTGTTTTACTCTGTGCTGCCTCCAATGCTGTTTACTCTTGAACTCTTAATTTTAATCAACCAGATTCTGTTTAAATTTGCAGACTGATAGCAATTCCAACATCAGCGACTCACCCTGACAGAAACGCTGTGATAAAAATGTTAAATTAAATGTAGCCAGAGATGAAACCTGTATTATTTCCAAGCAGAAAACAGCTACAGAATGCACAGACGACTCCCCACCCTTGCCAGTAAGTTCCAAGCAGTAACACAACAGGCTCCATTCCCACAGGCTGCTTAGCCTGTCTTCTGGTTGTCATTTTGGTCCATTGCTGCCTAAGTGATGTCTCCTCAATCTCAGGCCAGCTCCGTGCCTCTAACACTCTGGAGGCTTTTCAATTAAAATGCGAGAGAAGCAAATGCTAGATGGAATCAACCCAATTATCTCCGTAGCCATAGAAATGCACATGATAAATGAACTCCAACCTTTCCCTTTCTGATGACAATGTGGGCTCTGAATAGAGGTGTAATTTTTGTGTGTGTGAATATGAGGAAGAATGTGGTTTTCTTTAGTGTAAAGCAAAATGCTACTTACTTGGCAAAATATCTCAAGGCATAATACTTCCAGCACCTGTAAAATTTGGTTCCAATAAGGCTTAAGCTTAGAAAAATTTTTTTTTTTTCCTCCAACTGCTGGCCAGAGGGAAAATCCATTGCAGCATCTCACTTGCAGAAGTCGTTCTTGCAACTTTGGTGATTCATTTGCTTATTATGGTAATTTATAAATTTGTGTTTCTAAATATTTTACTCTGTATCTTTCTTTCAAAAGTTGCTTTTAAGGGGAAAAGATATACACACACACACACACACACACACACCAGCATGTGTTAAATTTGATTTCTCAGCTTTTGACCTAGTTTGCTCTTGGTAGAAAGCTCTCTTCTCTACATTACTAATACAGGCCTACGTCTTTTCAGAAAGGCTGACAACTTTGGCAGGAACAGGGATCAATCTATAGTTTCCATATTCCTCAGTCCTTAGACCATTGACAAATGCTTAGTGGTCCTTAGTCAATGAGTCAATGTTTTCAGTGGCCATAACATGGTCACGGACAACTTGAGGAGTCCCTTTCGAAGTAGTTACCTCTCAAAATAAGGGAACATTTTACCCTTCCTTTCAAATTGAGGAAAAAAAGAAAATTCTGTCCTATATTTCTTCTCGAGCTCCTAGTCTATTCCATGCTTTTCTTTTTAACTTCAGCAGTCTTTCCGCCAAGTACAAGGAGTCTGTGTGTCACTTCTTTCTTCGTTAGTATGCCTCCAATTTGCGATGCTGCTGGAGTTGATCCCATTTGAATTCTCAGTCATCCAATAATCAAAACTTAAACTATCATACGCCTTTTGCTATTTTTTCCCTTTTTTATTCTTAGGGCCATTTTAATTCTCTAGTTAGAAATTTAAACATTCTATGACAGCTATCACCAAAATCTGTGTTTAAGAATATGTCCCTGCAAACACTAACAAACCCTTTCGTTTAACTCCCTTTTTATAATCCACTCCGCCAAAATGTGATTACCCACTGTCAGTTTCTCCTGGCTCTGATGAATTTGAAATGGTGGCGAAATCATAGAGATAATTTGTATTCAGTTGTGTTTAACACTTTAGAGTTTACAGAGTGCTCTTAGGAACCACAGAAATTGTGGCCCTGGTTGGGATGAAAGGGACAAAAAGAAATGATTTAAACAGCATTTTTGCAAGATCATTTTCATGAGTCTGCGCTCTGGATGGGGCGGAGGGAGGGACTTGAGCATCATATTATAGAAAGGGAGAGATCTCAAAAATAATGCTTCTCCAAAAGAGACAATAACAAAAACAAAGAGAAACCCCACCAACTGGGAGAACATTTTTGCACACAACACTAATGATAAAGGACTGATCACAAAAATCTGCAAAGAGCTGATGAGACTCAACAACAACAAAGAAAATAATCCAGTCAAAAAATGGACAGAGGAACTAAAAAGAAACTTCTCTGAAGAGGAAATGCGAATGGCCAACAGGCATATGAAAAAATGTTCAACATCACTTGCAATCAGGGAAATGCAAATCAAAACTACCATGAGATACCATCTTACACCAGTGAGAATGGCACATATTAAAAAAACTAGCAACAACAAATGTTGGCGAGGTTGTGGAGAAAAAGGAACTCTCCTGCACTGTTGGTGGGAGTGCAAACTGGTCCAACCACTATGGAGAGCTGTGTGGAGATTTCTGGACCTACTAAACATAGAGCTTCCACAGGATCCAGCAATTCCACTCCTAGGTATTTACCCAAAGAACACAGAAACATCAATTCCAAAGAACACCTGCACCCCTATGTTTATAGCAGCACTGTTTACAATAGCTAAGCTTTGGAAACAGCCCAAATGCCCAAAAATAGATGACTGGATCAAGAAGATGTGGTACATATATACCATGGAATATTACTCAGCATTCAAAAAAGATAAACACATGCAATTTGCAGCAACATGGATGACGCTGGAAGGGATCATGCTCAGTGAAATAAGCCAAAAAGAAAAAGAAAAATACCGGATGGTCTCACTCATAGCAGGGATCTAGAAAACTTAAATAAGGGACCAGGAAAATGAATAACTATAAGAAAGTGAAAATCAAAATCAACAAAAACTATGAACCAGAGACACTTTTTGGGGGGTGGGGGGCGGCAGGGGAGGGATTGGGGTCAGAATGGGGGGATTGCAATTGTATGGGGAATATAAAAATAAAATTTATTAATTAAAAAAAAATAAAAAAAGAGAGGAAAAAAAAACTTCTATTAATAAAAACAACAGAATGAGCTAAAGGAAAAAAAAAAAAGATTTATTTATTTATGCATACAAGAGCTGGGGTACAGGCCAGAGGTATGGGGGGGGGGTGAGAGGATTCACCAGAGAAACAGTGGGGAACAGAACAGGCAGACTGACTGAAGTGCACTGCTGAGGGGAGCAGTGGGCAAGTCACGAGAGGTCTGCTGAGCATTGTGAGCAGCTCCCTGGCTGGGGATCGAACTTGTGCTGCAGAGGCTGCGGACAGTTTCATAGGTTGCATCTTACCCCCTTGTGCCACCAGGGAGGCCCTTACCTTATTTTTCTTTTTTGTAGAACTTCCTACCTCCTACTACAAAATAAAATGTACTTATTTATTATGTTCCTTATTGATTATCTGACTGCACACCAGTGGAACTCTACCCTAACAAGGACTGTAATCGTTGCTTGCTTTGTTCACTAACTCATTTCAGAGCCCTAGAACAGTTTTTAGACTATATAAGTGCTCAATAAGTATATTTTGAACAGACATTTAATGGCTTCTTTCTATGTGCAAGATAATGTGGGTGGTATTATATATATGAAAAGACCATTTCAATGAATGTAAACATATACATGTTTATTTATACAAAGAGCTTATATATGTATATATATTAAATTTCAAAATATTAAATATTTAAAATCATATATGTGTGCAAAAAAAAAATAATGCTTCTCAGTATGGGGTCACTGAGGAAAAAGAGACCACCAGAGGCAGAAAAGAGAATAATAAAGTCTCATATATTAAGATCAATCCTAAGTCAAATTATTTTACTCCAGGAGACACAATTCATGCCTGCATTTGTGACTGGATCTGTCATTGTGGGTATTTCTTTCCCAGTCCATCAGAGTTGTTTGACTTACATAGTGACAACTTTTAAGCTTATACCTTGCTATCTCACCCACAAGGAAGATTAACTCTCCAGTGTGACAGAAGCCCAGAAGGAATACCTCCTATAATATCTGTTCCACCCAACAAAACAAGACAAAGAAAACCCTGATTCCTTTGGTTTAAAACTTTGTTCCTATTAAAATGCAAATATCCCTACAGCAGATAACACTTTATTTGTCATTTATACTTCAATGTTAATGACATTATCAAATCTAGATCTGATAATGAATTTTAATACACAAATCTTGGAGACCCGTGGCAGAGAATAGCTCAGAGGAATGAACAGTGTCACCACATTGGGGGGTGGGGGGTGTGGGAAAAGGTTGCAGAAGGTGGAGAGAATTTTATAACAGTAAAAAAACAGTGATGCTTAAAACTCCCTTCTTTGCTTACCAGTTATGCTTTGAGTGGTCCCTGCCTGAAGTTGAAACTACAAAATAGGAATTTCTCAGACAAAGAAACCTCAGATATTTCTAAAATAAGCC
Organism: Talpa europaea; assembly: GCF_964194135.1. Lineage (NCBI taxonomy): Eukaryota > Metazoa > Chordata > Mammalia > Eulipotyphla > Talpidae > Talpa > Talpa europaea. The sequence continues at coordinate 97,591,847 of NC_140076.1, forward strand.
ACTCTCTGTATACTCTCCACTTGACTCAAGACTAAAAATGGTCCTAAAAGCTGTGACTCTCATGGGTACAATATGCCCAAAAGTCCTTGAGCGCAGGGTGAAATGCAGATTCCCCATCCTATACTGTTTAGCAAGAATGTTGAGTCCCCACCTCCTAGTTCTTAGTTCCCGCATTTTCTACAGCAGATCAATTTATCCATTGGAAGATGACTGATTAAACCAGTCTTGGATTTTGGATTATCCACATTGAATCCTCTAGAGACAGAATCTGCCATAGCCAAGGCTAAGGGGCTCATTTCCTCTCTCCCCTTTCCAACCATTTTAAACAATTGAGAATATAAAGTGCTTAGAATATAACTGAAATTAATTTGAATTAGCCACAGTTCTTGTGCTTTTTTACAATTTCTTTTTTCACAAATTGTGGTGGTAAAAGGATTACTTCCTCCTTTCGTCATTATTGGGGTAGATAATAACTATGTAAAATTCTATGTCCATAATACCATGTAAAAATAAAATGCCATTTTAAAGCAGAAGCATTAAATGACTAAACACCCAGTGACATGGATGAGCATTGGAGTTGTAAATTAAAACAGACCCTGTCCAGTTCTGGCCTGCCTTGACAAGTTCCACGGCCTGTCTAGGACCCAGTAAGTCTTCTGTAAGATAAAACAGGAAAGTGGTTCCATCTTGTCTGCCAGCTCAGCCAGTTGCTAGTGGATACTGGAGTAGTGTAATAATGAATTGGGAAGGGTTGCTATGCCTAGTCCTGACTCTTCAGAAATGACTCCCATTGAATGGCAACCTCTAGAGCCAAGGGATTGTAAAATGCTCCTCCTCGTTCTGGAACCTCCATTCTCAACTACAGATAATTTTCTTTTTTACTAAAAGAGAAAAAAAACTACACATAGGTAAAAAACTAAAAATGATCCATTACTTTATATTTTAAAAGAAAGCTGAAAATGGGCAATAATTTATATATTTAAAAAAGCAAAGTGAATTTTTAATAACATGGTCAAGCTTTCTGATAGCCTGAAGCACATAGTTTATTTACATATATATTTTTAACATGTGTAAATTGTGCCCTATCATCGTAGCCATTTTATCAATCCCAGTGCTTAAAATAAAATCACATACTTCATTTCTCTTAGTGCTGATGGCACTGTGATGAAGTCATTTCAACTGAATAAACATATTTCTGGGATTTAAGGTAGTCTCATGTGTTTTCAGATGAGCCATACTTTTCACCTAGAAGTTCACGCTAATTGTCAGGTATTGTGACAGGCAGAGTGTAAGTTTCATTTTATACCAGCACATTCAATATGAGGATTAGCGTCATGTGGTTGGTATTAAATTAGGAAATCCCATGTGATCACACCATATCACAAGTTGGGAATGAGTTTGTATTTGAGAAACTTAATTATCAACTTGTCTCTTTTTAAAAGGGAAAAAAAGTCTTTTTTCCTCTTAATCGGCAATATACCCTGTAAATAATGTTGTTCCCTTCACACTGAAAACCATTTAATTCCCCATTATCTCACTTCATTAGCCAAATGTCCTGCTTAGGCAAACTCTGAATATGAACACATCATAATGTAGTAGCAAAATAATATTTAGCAATAGCCTTGAACTGAAAAGGGAAACACAGAAAGAGAAGCCAATGCAGATGACATGTATTCATCATATTCCAGGCTATTTCAACTTTTATTATGATTTACCTTGGAAATCAAATGGGGACAATTTTCATACATTTTACTAAGTAAACAATGAATTCGGGGACACACAGAAGAGTAAGAAAAGTCAGAAATTAATTTTTCATTAAGGATTTTGTGCATATATAAGACCTTGCACCAAATCAAGAGGATTTTAGAACCCAGGAAAATCCTGTTTATCACTGACCATATCTCCATCATCCTCTTTCCTAGAAGAATATTCTTTGAAATCTAGTGATAAATGACAAAGAGTGACTTGGATAGGAAAACTAGTTGCCTAGAAGAGCCTGAAAATGTGTGTGGAATGAGTGAAGGTCATTCTGAAGGGAGGTGTGGGAGATGCCACAGCCTCAGGCAAACATCCATGCTTCAGAGGTGTGTTAACTTCCACTGGCAAAATCATTTCCTTCTTTCTCTCAGTTCTCTGATCACTCACTAGTATATGAGCCTCATGCTAAAATAGTGGTGCTTGAGACAATCACTTTGACAGAAATGACCCATCATTGTCAAACTCTAGTGGTACCTTCAACTAGGAACCAGGTTGCAGGCACTATTTTCCTCTGGAAGGTCAGAGAATAAGACTGTCCACTGAGCTACTTCTTCTGAATACTGGTTCAACTCCTTTTCAGAGATGGGAAAAAAAAATCAATGGAAAGCTCAGACTTCACACTCACTATAAGGTGCACAAGACACTACACTTTTTTCTTGAGTACTGTAGGTACTGTAGCCAATTATCTAGTCATCATAAAACTGTTGCTCTGTCAGGAAAGATATTTCTAACCCAAGTAATATAACACTCAGTCATAAGTCTTTGGCCAATGAGTACAGTGCTAGTTTGGAGTAGAAGATTTGAAAGCCTTCATGAGGTCACGTCATTTCATATTTTCTGCATTCATGATGAGTCTGGCAAGGGATTGAAAGAAGAAAAAAGAAATAACACAAGCTATGTGGTTAAATTTTAATCCAATAAACAAGAGAAAATATGTTGGTATAACATTTTGTCTCAAAAATGGCATGGGCATAGATCAAAAAAACCATTAGTTGTTTATTTAAAAATGTAAGTTTGATTGGGTATTTTATAGTTTGTCTTTTGCTAAATCTGGCAGTCATGTTGTGGCAGGATCCCAGCTAGCAGCTGCTCTGGTGATCTGTGTTCCAGAATAAAGGGCAGGTGGACTTGCAGCCAACCTGAAATGAGATCAAGTATTGTGGTCTTAAACACCTAATGTTGGAGGTCATTTGTTTCTGAAGCACAGCCTAGAAAAATATGACTGATAAAATCACCATACATTCCTCACTAAGATACTAATGAAGTTGTGTAATAGGAGAATTTCAGGAGCATCCCTCTTTGGTTCTAGTTTGAAACCCTTCTATGCCACTGTTCACACTGGCCCCTATGTCTTCTGCTTTCTACACTGGTACAGTGTCATGCTGTTACTTGTTGGGTTGGTCACTCCCTATTATCTGGGCCCCTCTTGGCAGTTCTTAATCTTCTTCTCTACAGCTAATGTGCAGTTAGTCTTTATTAGAGTTATTCCCCTAATTATGCACATTTCATCAATGTTATTTCTAATACTTATGTCAATTAGTTTCTAATTGTCACTGCAAAAGTTGGGCACAAATTTTGAAAATGTAAGAAAGTCCAGGGGACCAGTACAGAAATATATTCTGCTTAAGTAATGATGGTTCACTCAGGCCAGAAATGTTAATTGAATCCCACCAGACTGAGAATCAGGAAATGACTTTACTGTGAGGAGAGAGCAGATATCAAAATTATCTCAACAGCTCCTGAAGGGGAGGATCTTATATATCTAAAATATAAACAATGATGTAAGCCAACATTACCATAACAAAAAATGTAGGGTTTTTTTTCTTTTTTAATTGACCTCATGGAGTTTACAGTCTAGAGGGTGAGAGAATGCATAGACTTCACTTGATTTAGAAAAAAGTGTATTTTTTAAAGATTTATTTATGCATACACAATCTGGGGTACAGGCCAGAGATGCAGGGGGTGAGAGGATTCACCAGAGACAGAGTGGGGAACAGAACAGGCAGATTGACCGAAGTACACTGCTGAGGGGAGCAGCGGATGAGACAGGAGATGTCTGCTGCGCCATGTAGGTTGCTCCCTGGTGGGCCGGGGATCAAACTTGTGCTGCAGAGGCTGCGGATTGCTTCATAGTGTGGTACTTAACCCCTCGTGCCACCAGGGAGACCCAAAAAGTGTATTTTACTAAGGTTTAGTTGGTTTTTTTTCCTTCTCTTTAACTGTCACCCCTCCTGACTGACTCACATCCTCTTTTCCTTTAAGACTTATATCTGTCTAAACACATGCAATTTGCAGCAACATGGATAGCACTGGAAGGGATCATGCTCAGCAAAATAAGCCAGAAAGAAAAAGAAAAATACCGGATGGTCTCACTCATAGCAGGAATCTAGAAAACTTAAATAAGGGACCAGGAAAATGAATAACTATAAGAAAGTGAAAATCAAAATCAACAAAATTCTATGAACCAGAGACACCTTTGGGGGGGTGGGTGGAGGGAGGGGAGGGATTGGGGTCAAAATGGGGGGGTTGAAATTGTATGGGGAATATAAAAATAAAATTTATTATAAAAAAAAAGACATATCTGTCATTCATTCTCAAATATTCTTGTGTCTGTAGCAGCTGTGGGTTAAACTTTATCCTCTGTCAATGTGAGCTTTTTAATTTAACTTCTTTAATGCCCTTTTAAACAAAATTTATAATCAGTTTCCTTAGGGAATATACCGTATTTTACTCTTGTATATGTTAATTCAAGTAAAACTCTACGAAATGCTCACTTTCAGTAGATTCAAGGCAAAAAGAGTAAAAATAATTTCAAGGCTTGGTGTTTACCCTCAAGGAAGATACCAACAGTTGTCTGGTCAACACTTCTGAAATAGTTAACACATAGGTCACAAGCAGTACATGCTAAGGAAGTGACAAAGGATTAAGCTACTACAGAGAATGAAGAACCTTCTATGGATTTAAGAACATGGAGATGAGACTTAATCGTGGCCTGAAAAGATGTGTAAAGTCTTATTGGGCATAAAGGAGTAGACAGGCATTCTTAGCCAAGAAACATGACAGAAGAGCTTAGGTGAGAATGATCAGGGATGAATTTTGTAGAAATGGTCAAGGTTTGTGCCACAGGTGTTTCAGGGGCTGCTTGTAAGAAGTCTAGAACATGAGGCTCAAGATTTTGGCACTCCAAAGCTGATAGGGAAACAAGTAAAGGTTTTGAAACAGATACTAATTTACCAATATAGTATTTTACTAATATAGTAATTTACTAATATAGTAAATTCTAATTTTCCCCTTCTTAATAATTATGATACTAACAGTATTTATTTTTATAAGATAATGTCTAGGCTTTACAAAAATCTAGTTTTTAGCATTCATGTGTATGTTTTTGCCAGAGCTTCACCATTCATGACCCTTAGACTGATTTCTCCTAAATCTACCACATTTTTCTCTGATCTGTATATGCAATGGAATACTAATTTATTAAAAAAAAAGGAGCTCTTATTTTTTTTGCAATGACATGGCTGGAACTAGAGAGGATAATGCTAAGTGAAATAAAGTCAGAGGGAGAAAAACCAATACCAGATGGTCTCTTTATATGTAGCCTATAGAAAAACAAAACAAAGGGTCAGACAAAATCAAAGCAATAACAAACACTCAAAATCTGACTGTGGAATTGAGGCTACAAGATTGGGGATGAGTAGGGGATAGTAGAGAGAAGTGGCACAATGGGACAGTGGTAGAGGGCTGAGGGCCCCATGGGAGGGTGTGTGGTTTGGTGACTTGCATCTGAAGGGGTGTAAGCCTACGTTTTTGAACAACATACAGTATGTAAACAAATTTACCCCAATTAAAAAAAAAAGTTTATATAGATATGGAAATATATTGTTATATATAAAACCACATTTTTTCCTGAGTTTGCAGAGTATTCATTATATAGTGATATGTATGTAACAAATATATGAATGTATTCATTATGCATATTTTAATTGTAGGTGACAAAAACCCAACTTGAAAGCTTATAGAAATAAGAGGATTTTATGGGGAGAACGATGGGATAGCCATGGAAAAATTAAGATGTGGAAAGGTCAGTGTTTCTGCTGGGCTTACACACTCCCAGAACTGCCACAGAATAAAAAAGTGTCAGGATTCTCTTTATTGCTTATCAGTGTAGCTTTTTATACTTCTGCTCCACTTTTGTTCCACTTGTATAAGCCAATCGGTTCCATCCTGTGACATAAAGTATGACGTCTGAGTTGCTCCCAGGTTCATTTGTATTTAACATGTTTAGTTCTAAGAGGGATTGCCAGAAAAAAACTGTCACTCTAAAAATCTAAAATCTCAGAGACAGAGTTGAGTGACCAGACTTGGATCAGATTCTAACCCCTGAATCAATCATGACCCAGGGACAAAGTCTCACTAGATAAAAAGGTCATTTGTTATGATAATGCAAATTTCAGAAGGGAATAGCCCTATAAAAATGATAGATAAGACACCACAAAAAATGTGTGTTATATACACAAGTAAAAATTCTAACAAATTTTAAATTGGGAATTAATATATAGCTTTAATTAATGGGACATTGACTACAATGGAATGCTAAATCACCATCCAAAGAGAGCAAACTGGGGCAGTTTTGATAAACCACCAGTCTCATAGTCCTACTATGTGCCATATGTCAGTCCTACCATCCTACATTTAAGTGCCTGAATTCCATCTCTAATATGAAAACAGAAAAGGAAACTTAATAGTTGGGGCCCTAATGGGGAAATGATTTGGGAACAAACAGTCTTGAAAAAATATTGGTCTGGGCAGTTGATTTGAAGAGCTGACCCTAGTCACATGCCCAGTGGTCAGTCTGAGCCTTTGATAAAAAAGCTCTTCTAACTGGAAGCAAGCAAAGAGCAGGTGGTCATACCAGCTACTACTGCATGTTGGCTGCTGCCATGGCAAGTTCGCTGGCTGTAGTAAACACACATAGGAAACAACAGTGTCGAGATGGTCACAGATGAGATTTTTTAGGTGTTTTCAAACTGTCACTAGGGTTTACTTTTTAATTGGAATTTTGAGAGGATAAATCATCTCAAGAATTTGAAATAGAAAATATCAAGTTTCTGTATGTGCATTTTTGCATATGTTCTTGTAACTCAGCCTTATAACCTACCGCCATGTTCATTTGAATTGACATATAAACTCCAAAATCCAGTACCCAATTCCTTTCCCCAGAACCCACCTCACCATTTCTACCTAACAATTATGCCTAGAATGTTGTTTTGATCCAGGAATAGCTCAATGAATATGTGTTGATAGATTCATGAAATAAACAATTGTCTTCAGAATCCTTAAGTAGTATTCAAGATGGATTGGTTAGTAGATGGATAAAAGATTGAATATATATGTGATGTTGGGAAAATCACATATCCTTGTTAGATGCTTCTGTAAAAAGAGGATGCTCACATAGCTACCCCTCAAGTTTCCTTCTAGCTCTAAAATTCAAAGATTCTATTCTCTATCTGAACTTACAAACTTGGATTTTAAGGTCTGTCATTCTGTGTTTTTTTTAAAGGTTTATTTATTTATGCATACAAGAGCTGGGGTACAGGCCGGAGATGCAGGGGGTGAGAGGATTCACCAGAGACAGAGTGGGGAACAGACAGGCAGACTGACAAAATACACTGCTGAGGGGGGCAGCGGGCGAGACAGGAGAGGTCTGCTGCACCATGTGGGTTTCTCCCTGGCTACCTGTGGATCTAACTCGTGCTGAAGAGGCTGCGGATTGCTTCATAGTGCAGTGCTTAACCCCTTGTGCCACCAGGGAGGCCCCATTCTGTGTTTTCACTTAACAGAAGGCTGATGGTTCTGTTTGACTCTTCTGGGTGTTATACAACTAGGACTCAATTCATAAGAAGAAGCAACTTTGATGGGGCCACTTAGTAATTGTCTTTTTGCCTATACTAATCCAAAACAATCATCAGTTTGTCCCATCTGTCATGAGCATAATAATAAATGATTTATAATATTTATTGATGTTTTACCTGTAATAGTCTACCTTGGTATCGCAATTCTGTCTCCCATGGGGCATTTGGAAATGGCTGGAGACACTTTTGGTTGTCACAGCTGGGAAGAGGGTACCCCCAGCATTTTGTAGGTCAGAGATCAGAAATTATGCTAAATACCCTATAATGCACTGTAGAACCTGCCCCACCTCCAGCTGAGAATTATCCACTGAAAATATCAGTTTTGCTGAGCTTGACAGGTCATTTCTGTTTCATCTTTCCTAAGTATATTACTAGTTAGCCTTTCAAATATTATGTAATGCACCAATTTCATGAAGGTCCTATTCACAGAGCTTTCTCACATGTTCTGCCTCACAGAGTTGAATGGCAGGACATACCACATGCATTTCCTGATTTCTGGGCTGTGAATGGGGCAAGAATTGAGAATTGGATCTGCAGGATGACTTACAGTTGAATTTAAACTCACAAACATAGTGCTTCAATTAAATTTTTAAAAGGACTTGGGAATCAGTAAAACAATGGGCTTCATTTTTTTTTTTCCCCTACTGCATTTTTCACTTTTGAGTGGATTATTTTGGTAAGTAGAATATAAGACTTACAGGGCAAGCTAATGAATTTATTCAGGTAGCACAATGTGTAATTAGTGGCACACTTTTAAAAAATTAACTCTGAGACCTAGCTTGTAAAAACTGATTAACAAGCTAGTATGGCTATTGAAAGGATATGCTTTCTCATCTTCTAGAAAACTGCTTTATACTATTTTGAAAGTTTATATGTATTCAGAATTAACACATACTTAGGAATTTAGGTTTCCTTTTTTCTCTTCATCTTAGATTTTCAGTTTCTTCACATTTGAGTCACAGTTATATTATCTGAAAAATAGAAAGAACTGTGCGACAGTAAACTTTGGCTTGTGATAAAGCGATCTATGTTACCTGGCTCCATTTGTCTCTTTCTTTCTTCCCTTGTTGTTGCTATTATTTATTGGCATTTTGCTTGCAGCAAGATGTAGGTTTTAAATGTGGACTTTATGATGTTTGTGAGTCAATCTAGAGAAGGCAAAGTATTTCAAGGGCAGCACAAAAGATAAGTATTCCTGAAATTTAATTTTAAGCATTTTAGCATAGGTATGCAGTGGAGGTTTATTTATTGAATTTGAAAAATTAATTCCTCACTGCCTTGAGTGTATCTTGCTGTGTCTGCCCCTGGGGTTGTACATATTGGTGTGTTTTTTTTTTTCCTTTTTAATATTTCAACAGGTGAAGTTATTGAGATGGCTGATGATGCGGCTTTACACCTAGAGGTCTGATGGAACCAGGCTGCATTCATAAGTGGAACAAACAACTTTGGGGGATGGTTTAATAATTGTCTTTGGTAGGACTTGTCTCACATTCATTAAAAGCTCTAGGAGAGGCGGCTTTCTTGATCTTCATTTCTTTTCAGTTGCCAGCAAACAAACAAACAAAAATCCCTTCCCAAAAGCTTCTAGTGTTCTAACCTGGAATAGCCTTGATCAGGTGGAAGTTACACGTTTCAAATATCTCAACCTTTAACTTTTAGAAGTTGGTAGACATTTGGGTAATTGCTTGAATGTATGACCAGTTTGTTTTTCTTGCCTTTGAAAGCATTTAAATAATCTAGATTTTTACATACATCATTTGATTTACATACATTTAATTTCACTCAAAAATAGTCTTGTGTTCTTTATTGGTGAATAAAAATACATCCTTGTCTAATTATCACTGATGTAGGAAGTGACTAGAAAATAATTAATGTAAAAGTGTATGATTTTATTATTTAGGAAATGAGAAAGGAATTCTAAACCTCTGTTGACTGTGTAATTACAATACTGCAACGAACCCATCTATCTTTTTTCCTCATTTAGTTTATAACCAGGTCTGAACTTAGGCTTGTAAAGGTGACATTATATATATGAAGTCCACAGAAATGCATCTTGTATAGAAAGTAGACAGCTAGTGTTCACTTTTGCCTGTCAAAGGAATGCCCATAAGAATTGTTGGTAGGCATCTAAATGTGGCGGGAAGTAATAAGCAGGTATTGACTTCTGTTGAGATCAATATCAAGATTTGTTGACCCAAAGAGGTTAAAATTGACTGAAGAGTGGGACAATAAATCTTGTTATTGACTAGGAAGCAGAAGTCAATATATGTATTATTATAAACATTTTTCTTTTAGTGTAGATGATAGGGGTGGAGTCATTTTAAGAGCTTAAATGCATGTAACCACGTGTTGTTTACATCATGGTGGTGGCAATGTAACTCCTTGCTATAAAAATTTGTTTATCCACACAGTAGCAATAACATTCCCAGATCATTGTTTGTGATATCAACAATCCTTCTCCCTGTATTTCAGGTCCTCTTAGCCTGATTAATTTCTAGCAGAAATGTAAGTTGCCCAAACTTATATGATGATTTTGTTTGAAAGGAAAAAAGAAAAAAATACTTAGTTTTTTATTTTTTCTCTGGAGTATAGTTCAGGTACTTTTCAGATTTCTGAATACTACTCCCATTTGTGGTGTGCATTTGTGTACACTCATGTGCACGCACATGTGTTTCTGTGTACACACACACGTGTTCTTTGTGCCCACACAACATCCTCATAGTTTTTGAAATCAGAAAGATTTCCTTCTGGATTACCAATTGTTAAAATGACTCTGCTTTTCAAATGAGATGTTACATGTATTAGATCATCTTAAAAGTATGTCAAGCTTGAGATAGTTTTTAAATATATATTTTAAATTATGTCTTTTGAAATCATGCAATATATGTAAGCTGGGTGTTTCAAGGTCATTTCTGAATTTTCTATTCATCGCCAACCACCCACTCACACATAAGCCAAATAGAGATTTTATTTTCCCGTAGTTGAGAGAAGTGGAAATGGAAAACAATTTGCCATTGTTCCAGATAGCCCTCATGTTGATAAGAAATCAAATCCCGTACATCCAAGCTGAACAGAGCGTGCTGGGTTACACTAAGTCTCTGTTTGTCCAGAAGCTTTGCCTGAACTAAGGTCTGTACACATGGGTCACGAATGCATGAAATCCTAGAGGAATGCCCAGGACATTGATTTTTTAGACTGCTAACACAAAATTCTCTCATGCATTGTGAATCTACCCTCCTACCCACGTCCCCAGCCTCATGGTAATAACAAGGGAAAACACTGAAGTTTCTTTTCTAACCACTTCCCAAAAGATGGCACGTTATAAGCCATATTCAAATCCACACATGTTCTAGAATCTGCAAGTTAAAGGTGAAACATAGGAGATGTATTCAATGCCTCTCACTCTGGGGTGTCAGCAGTCCCTCACTACACCCCATTGTGCTTCGCGACCAGAGAAAGCGCTGCGCAACCCATTTCCTCCTTTAACTGTGAATTTCCTCGCTTCTGTGGGTTTAGATTTTAATGGTTGAATTACATTTACATCTACTTCTGCATTTGCCATCAGCAGCTAAGTTCCTGCCTAAAGCCTTTACTAACTTTAAGAATAAGTTTTTCATAAACAGCCTCGTTTAGTTTATCTGTATAAATTCACATAGCTCTTAACTCCTAAGAATCTCTGGAGACACATCTCCGTATTAAACAGCAGGTCTTCCTACTTGGCTGTTGGTTTTAAGTATATGTTAAAATGAATCATAGCTCAAGATGAATCAGTAATTAGGCTGCAATATTTCTAAAAACCACTGGAAATGTGACAAAATGTTGGCTAGTCAGACCAACATTTAATTCAATTGAATTTGTGGTCTTCAGTGAGAAGGAATTATTTCTATGAGGAGAAAACCAAATGGTACTGAAGAGCTATCTACTCGTGTAATAGTGTCTTGATAATATTATAGCAGTGCATCCCAATTCATACACCAAAGTGTCTGCAATTTTACCATAAGCAAGGTAAAGTAAAACATGAGAAAAGGGTCAAGTGAGGTCTTGACAAGGGACTCTGGGCTACTGTCCCCACATAAAAAAAATTATCTTTTTAATCTAACCAATCCTATAATGCAAAATCTATTGTTAAGAGATAAACTAGACATGTCAACAATTTTAAGAGCTTACTTGAGCAAAAAAAATCTATGCAATTAAGCATCTATCTATCAGGTAGAAATGATCTCAGAGGAGCTGGACAAAAAGACTCTTTTAGCCAGGCAGGAAGTTAGCCAGATCAAGGAAGTTACACTTGGGAAGAAAAAAAGAGGGAAAAAAAAAAAGTTGGTTATTGCAAGACCACTTTTTTTAAGGTGACAGCAGGTGTCTGTTTTTGCAAAGATCACCTAACCGGTGCTGATCAGGTATTCCTGACTGACTAGTTTAAGATTCCATTTTTGGGACAGCTGAGACTGTAATTCTCAGTTTGGTAATGTGGGGCCTAGCACATCACATGAGGTCTGCTGTTTTAACACTATCATCTATCTTGATATATGTATGTAACTATTTTATGAAAGTTAAGAAATTTCCATTTGATTCCTTACTGCTTGTGATTATTACTAAAATAGCTCAAAAGCTTGCTCTTTGCCTCATGTATATTCTCTATATAATGACAAAGAAAAAAAAATCACTAAACCCTTTGTCTTCTTGTAGTACAAGATTTGCAGGAGCCACCCGTTCGTACTTGTTCTGCTATTCAGCTCAGCCTTTTATATTATAGACACTCACCGCTGGGGCTTCTACCATACCATGGGGAAAACCCCAGAAGATGGACAGGATTATATCAAAAGATGTGAAAAGGAATTGCCTCAAATTTTTGACAATTCATAAAGCTAATTTCATTCCCCTCTGAAACCCCACTTAATTATCAGGAAAGATATTTCTTAAGATATAAACCCAATTAGGGGATAATTTGGAAAGAAACAAGGGTGACAGCATTTTGCAAGTTGGAAAACAAATGAATAAATGGTAAAGGAGTTTGTAAATATAAAAAAAAAATACATACACTGGCAGCAGAGAATTCATCAAGTTCAACACAGTTTAGACAGTGAATCCCACAATGGCTCAGCCCCTCTGGAAACAGGAAAGGTGGGAGGAGATACTGATAATGAGGCATCACTGAACATCATCTGTAACATCTACCCTACCCCCCACAGCTGAGCACCTCTTCCTCTCTCCGTACAGTGAAAGACTGAAGTTTCCTTCCTAGGAGACAGTGAAACAAAGGGTGTCCAGACAAGGGGAGATTTTTGAGGTCAGGTTTTTGATCCTTCCAGTAGATAGCAGATATGAATGTCTGGATAACAGCATCCCTGAAACCCCTGGTCCAGTTCCATTCCATGGCCCACAGAATGCAGGAACTCATCCCTTCAGCAAGAAGGCACTAGGGGCACCTTCCCTGTATATTCTGACCACCCTAAAAGAAAGACAAAGAATATACCATTTGCGGTTCCTTAACCAAATGACCCTGCCGGATCTTCTGAAACAATTGCCCCACTGACTCGTCTCACACCACAAACTTCTCATCAGCCTGTTTTAAATGGAAATTCTTAAAGATGAGCTATCGAAGTTATCAGACAATGGAAAATTACAGAGAAAGGTAAAATCCAAAAGAACAAAGCTGGAAACTATATAAAGAAAGCAGAGATAGTTAAAGAGAAAGGAACTTGATGAGAAACAAAATCTAATTAATAATCATTTGCCTTATAACTATTACCACCATGGAACACAAGCAGAGAACTTTTTCTTTTAAAAGGGACACTCAAAAAAAGAAAAACGAGCCCCTGGAAAATAAAATTATATTAGAAAAAATTAAAAATTCAATGGAATAATTGAAAGATGAAGATGAGAACATACAAAAGGTAACAAAAAGAAAACAAGATGGAAAATTAAATCCCATACCAAAGGATGAAGGAATGGGTTTCTGGCTGCCAAGAAGAGATTTGGGGGGAGATTCTGTGACAAGTTGGGGAGACATCATCTTTATTCTGCAAGAAAATATGTGCTTCTCAGATGGAGAGGACATGTCCACTGATATACCTATACCCGGATGACACTCCCCAAGTGACATTCTCCCAGGACAAAGGCTGAGAGAGCAGTAGTCACATCTTTGATTAGTTTGAAGGGCTCAAGGGCAAGGCAGGAGTTTCTGCTTAGTCTCAGGACCTTCATTGTCGATCTGGACTCATCTTGAGTAAAGACTCTTGGGGTGGTCTAAGATAAGAGCCTTCATGGGATAATCTTCTAGGGAACATTCTGAGAAAGGTTTTACTATCTATAAAATAATAACAAATAATAATATAGCAGCATATTAAAAACACACCAAGAGATGCTCTCCTGGTCACAAAATAGTGGTTATTGAGGGTATGATGCTGAAAACAGGTATCATTAGATGTGGTCTGTTTGACCCAATAGATCCTCTCTTCCTTTCTCTGCTGTTGGTCTTTGTGGAAAAGTCCACTCTTCCCATTGGGTTTAACCAATAAAGGATGCTGGCATGGGACTGGAGGAAGAGAGACAGTGAGGAAAGTAATGATTCTTCTGCTCCCTCGCTAAAGGATCCACTCAGGTGGCTGTATCTCAGGCTGAAGGTCACGGTTCCCTTCAGGTTAGCTTTCCCACATGCTTCCTCCTTCCTGATTCTAGCACCTTCTTGTGCCTTGGTGCCTCGGGTTGTGGGAGGCCTGCTGTTACTTGCCCCATAGGGAACAGCACCATCCTTTGTGGTATTTCCTATACTGTTGCCCATGCTTTTATAAATAATCCCAGTCATTCTTATTTCAAAGTCATCTGTTTCCTCTGGGACCCCTACTGATTCAGCAACTATCTTGAGACAAAGAGGGATAAGCCTGAATTTAAAAGGGAACAATGATTAAGAAAAAGTTGGAAAACACTTGGTCTATAGATACCTCTTATCTCTGAATAAACCAATCACAATACTTCTTATGGTGATATAATCATTTCATGTGTAGATAATCATTTTTAATTTGGAAGTTGAGAATTGATAACATAAATATTTTAAATGACCAAATATATAGTGTTAATAGTTTTATGCTAGAGAATCATGCTTGACTTTTGAGTATTTGTAATATTTAAGATAGTTTAATCTACTGGAGAATAGGTAAAATATGATTCAGTTTAAAATATGTAATTAAGCAATTGATTTAAGCCTCTGAATTTAAGTAGAAATTTTACTTAGATTATGTAGTAATTACAGTTAGTATATAGAGTAAGTATTAAAGCATTTTAGAGAACTCAAAGTTTATAAAATTTCTAGTTTTAATTTTTTAGAGGCACTAGAGTTATTTTAATTATTCTGGAAAGATTGTTTTAAATCACACATTTGAAGTATCTAAATAAGAAATCAAATATTTTTGATTTATAAATTTACTTCAAAATGTTTAAAAGAGTTTAATTAACTGAGTTTGTAAATGGCACTAAACATTAATCAAAGGCATCATAAAAGTGATTGCTAAATTTGCTAGACTTATAAATACAACATTATAGATGAACTAGGTTTTCAAACTTTCATGTCTAATAATTCAAATATATTTAAGTACACTCAATTTCTGAATAATCTTTCTTGTACACAAAATCAGACCTTGGAGATATTGACAGACAAAGCAAAATATCCTTGTAAGAAGCCAAAAAAAAAATAACATTGACAAAATTGATATAAAGATAAAGCAACATTAAATTTTCATGATAGGAAGACTTCCTCCGACTACTTCATACCACACGTCTTCAAAGAGGCTCAATTTTATTTTTTTTAATATTTTTTATTTTATTTATGCATATAAGAGCCAGGGTATAGGCCAGAGGTGCAGGGGGGCAGGTAGAGAATTCACCAGTGACTGAGTGGGAAGCAGATCAGGTGGATCTACTGAAATACACTGCTGAGGGGAGCAGTAGGTGAGACAGAAGAGGTCTGCTGCACTGTGTGTGTAGGTTCCCTGGCCAGGGATGGAACTTGTGCTGCAGATAGCTTCAAAGTGCTGAGTCTTGCCCCTTGCACCACGAGGGATGCCCAAGAGGCTCAATTTTAAACAAATTGAGTCAGGTCCACATAAATTTGCACTCCAATTGCTCCCTGTGCTAGTTTTGAGAGTTTGGGTGAATTCTAATCTAAGATTCATTTCTTTATTTGAAAATTGGAAATATCACTAGTTTGTAGTCATAATTTGAGATTGATAAAAGTGATAGACTTCAAAGAGATAATGCTTACAAAGTACTAAATTGGGTACCTGGCACCAAAGTAAAAGGACAAGCCATCTTCTCAGTCTACAGTAAATCTTTTCACCTTGGTTTTCGAACATGCCCATAGGAGCAATACTTGATAATTGCAAATTGAGTGTAATCTTTTCTAGAAAATTATGCTCTCATTGTAGACATACAGAGAGAAGAAAAAACTTGTTTTTCATGAATAAAAACTGTAATAATCCATGATAAAAATATATATTGCTTATCAACAATAATTATTTGTTCTCTGATTTAAAACTTTTATGCATCACCCCAAAAGAATTATAGTTTTTTAAGCACATCCAACAAATATATGACCTATTTAGCTTAGCCCCTCCCCAAGTGTACTATTATAAAATGAAATGAGAAATGAATCATTGTATCAGTACTCAAAATTGTACATTTTAGGATATTTAATATTTGTGCTGTTAATAATAATTAAAAATGGGGCCCTCCCTGTGGCACAGCAGTTTGACACAGTGCTGTGAAGCTGTCTGCAGCCTCTGCAGCACGGGTTCAATTCCTGGCCAGCCAGGGAGATTCCCACATGGCATGGCAGACCTCTCCTGTCATGCCTGCTGCTTCCCTCAGCACTGCTTTTGGTATGTTTGCCTGTTCTGCTCACCATTCTGTCTCTGGTGAATCCTCTCACCCTCCTGCACCTCTGGCCTGCACCCCAGCTATTGTATAAATAAAAAATAAATCTTAAAAAAATAATATAATAATAATTAAAATGGGGAGCAGTTTATATTTATAACAATAGCTTATTTATTAAGTAAATTATAATATATATATAATTGAGTATGCTATGAGCCATTAAGATTAATTATAAAAATTTATATACATTATCAAGGAAATTCATTTACAATATTCTGATGAATGAATTTTCAAACCAAGTTGCAAATCAATATATAGTATGGTTTACCTTTTATTCAAACAAAAGGGGGAAGACATATCCCCATTTTACCTCTATCTATAGTCTATAAATACATGGAAACAATCTAGGTAGTTACAGATGGTTACATGCTGTGTTGGCAAAAATTTATTACCCATCTCAATGAGCTTGTGAAGAAAGGTATCCCCCTTCATTATTTTCTAATAAAAGAATTGGTAGGACCAACCAGAAAAGTACCATACAGTACCATGGAATGTGGAATGGCATGCAGGCATTCAAGCAGCCTAATGTTGAGGTCCCCATGGGAAGAAAAGGAGACTTCTCTTAATAATCCATGTCTGTAAACTGCTTTGGGAGTAGCCTGTTCCTGCCACAATCAAGCCTTCAGATGACTGCGTTCTGGCCAATACTTCAATGGTAGCTTCTTGAGAAACCCTAAGTCAAAGACTCAACTAAGTTTCTCCCATTTGCCTGATATTCAGAAACTGTGATGTAATAAATACTCCTTAAGCTACTACAAGATTGTGCACCTTCATATAATCCAATTAATTGAAATATTGTTTGAATATATACATATGCATTTGCATATGTGTAAATATAATATTAGTTTCAAAAATAGAAGATGATAGAATATTACTCAGTAATGTAGGAAAAGGAATTTTATTGCTCTTTCTTTTTGTGCCTCTTTAATTTTTGCAATCACCAAACATAAATTAGGTAGGCAATTTAGTTTAAAAATGTTTAGTAAATTTTAAAAATTGAAGAAAGGCTGTCAAAGAATGTGTGGAGTGAAAGCAGGGAACTCTTGTTCTCAGTGCTGTGTCACTGCCCAGGTGATGGTGAAGCTTACACACTGTACTGTTTAAAATTGAAAGTGATTCAGATGCTTCTCATCAAAGAAGTACAGAATAGTTTCAGTCTATGAAGTGAATTTTTTGTTTCTCTAAAATTTACTTTTAGTTATATTACTTTCATTGCGGCTACATTGGTTCACCATACCCTAGATGATTCAGAGATACAAGTTCACAACTCTTCAGATGTATGTTACCGCATTGCACCTACTACCAAAACACCCACAATCCTTAGTGTTGAAATCATTCTTTATGTTTTAGAATATTTGATGGGGACAATGGTCAAGTACCATCCTTAGGAAACACAGTCACAGAAAAGTGGGATCACTGTGGTTACCCTTCCCCTATCACCGTAGTTAACAGGGAATAGGACACATCTCTCTAGGTCTGTGCTTGGCACTTGACATTTTATTCTTCCCAACACAAATAGGTATAATGGAAAGAAATGCTTGAACATTTTGAACCTATTTGGGTAAGACAAACCTCGCTGTTAGATTATATCAGAATTTTTGTCATGGTGCTAAATAATGTATACAAGATCCAGTAGATTAGTGAACTGGATTTTGCTTCACTGCCACTGAACAGCTAGCAAATTGGGACTTAGTTGTCTAAAGTCTATTTTCTCTCTATCCTGGCAAAGTGAGATTCTTCAAGTCAACTTAATGCACTAAACTGAAATTTAAAGACATCAGTATTCTTGTATTTCTTAAATATATATATATATATTTATATAATTTTTTTGAAGAAGGTAGGAAGAAAGACTCATCAATGTTGATCATCTCTTTTGAGTCAAGTTGTTTGATTCACAGGAGCAATCACTAAAGTGAGGGAAAAGATAAAAATCAGAGGGAATGCATGCATAATAATCTCACCATAAAAATGTTCTCAAAATATCCCTAGTATAAACACACTTTTGTGAAGTTTTGTTATTTGTTTTTTCTAAAGCGATAGAAAGAAAAACTGCTTGACTTTTCCCTCTTAATGGATTTACCACAGTGACATCTCAAACTCATATTCTTCTTAGGCTTTGTCAACATCTTATATGCTTTAGATGATCTGTTTAATTCTCTCAATAAACTTTTAAAGTTGGTACCAGTACTCTTTAACAGAAGCAACAGCTGAAGTGCAAGGAAACTGCGTGAATGATTCATTCTTAGCCATTGGGGTGATAGGGAAACTCAAATTTAGGTCTTCTGCCTCTCTAATCCTATATATTTTCTTCTCCTATATATCTACCTTTTGTGCTACTGCCTTCTTTTGCAGGCTTTGACTGTTTCACAAGAATATCTTAAACCCACTTCACATCTGAATACCATCCCCAAAGCTTAAACAGAAAACCCAACATTAGAATGAATGATTAAAATAAATGTCGATGTATGGGACCAATTATTGACAACTTGATTGCAGCTTTGAGATGTCAGTGATTATTTAGTCAGTGATTATTTAGTCTACACCCATGAACATGCAGGGAGGCTCATGGGAACTGGAGACTCATTTCATGATGAGTTTGGGCAAACAGCAAGGTTGAGGAAGCACCTACATTTAATAATCAGGGGTTATTGGCTTCTGTTGAGGTCAGGAGCAAGATTTATTAACCTAAGAGGTAAATATTGACTGAAAATTTGGACAGTTCCTCTTTTTCTTCCTAGAGACCTGGTAAATTACTCAAACTGCCACTCAAACTCTGGAAACTTAGAATTTTCCTTCAGTTTTCTGTCTATCTTTAGTTATAGACTTCCTAAGGAAGAAAATCCCTGTACTATATTTTAGAGGGATATTTAAAATCCTGCTAATTATTGTTTTATTTTTATCTATGATAAGACTCACTAGCCAGGGCCTCCCCGGTGGTGCAGCAGTTGAGCTCTGGGCTGCGAAGCTGCCTGCAGCCCCTGCAGCGCCGGTTCGATCCCCAGCCACCAGCAAGGGTCCCACATAGCACAACAGACCTCTCCCGCCGTGCCCGCTGCTCCCCTCAGCAGTGTACTTCATCAGTCTGCCTGTTCTGTTCCCTGCTCTGGCTCTGGTGAATTCTCTCACCCTCCTGTGCTTCTGACTGTACCCAGTGCTTGTATAAATAAATAAATAAATCTTAAAAAAAAAAAAAGTGGAAACATTAAAAAAAAAAAAAAGACTCACTAGCCAGAAAACTTTTATTATACAGTAATAGGTTTTCACATCCTTGGAGGTTTGTTGTTTTTTTTCCCCCTGTGGTCTTCAGTGTCTGGCTGTGAATCCAAATTTCAGCTCATCAGGTGATAGAGTCTACTCTTTCCTCCTCTAGTTTTCTCTCATTCTTAAGAAATGGTTTGCTGGGCCTCCCCAGTGGCGCAGCGGTTGAGCACTGGCTTGCGAAGCTGCCCGCAGCCTCTAAAGCGCCGGTTCGATCCCCAACTCCTCCCCGGCCAATGGAGGAGGGTCCCACATGGTGTGCAGACCTCTTCTGCTGCCTGCTGCTCCCCTTGGCAGTGTACTTCATCGGTCTCCCTGCTTTGCTTTCCCCTCTGACTCTGGTGAGTTCTCTCACTCTCCCGCGCTTCTGACTGTTCCCAGTGCTTGTACAAATAAATAAAATAAATCTTAAAAAAAAATGGTTTGCATCCTGTGGAAACCCCTTGGCCTGCAAATTGGGCAGGTGCCACCTTGGGAAAGTAGCATTCCAAGAGCCTCTGCCTGTGACATGCTTGTCAACAAGTCTTTTTAAACCCATTTCTCTTAAGACAAGTTAGTCACAAATGTCCCGATCCAGGGGACCAGGTGTGAATTGTCAAACACCCAGGCCTCTGTCCCTTTGCCTGGGACTTAGAATGGTTTAAGTACATCTTCTGATTTCTTCCCTCTTTCTGGATGACACAAAACAATCACCTCAAGTAACCTGCTTTTCTTTTCAAATCTCTTCCCTCAACATTTCTTTTTCTGAAGCCTATTTCCTTTCAGTCAAGTTAGAGGTACAGCTCCACATTATATTCAGAGCTTCAAAATTGTAAATCTGTAAGGCTTCAAAAATGTACACTCTTCATTTAAACATTCTCCTTCCTCATCAGAAAAATCAACACCTTCCACAGCCTGTTCTTGCGAAGAATGAGTATGTTTAAGGCTCTTATCTCTTTGACTCCAATAAATTACTAAAAGTATTCATTCTAGTTACTTTGAAATATCTTAGAACATTTGTGGCATTAACACAGTCTATTGCAGCTTTTGAAGTTTTATTACTTTCCAGGTCTTTTTTATTATATATTTAAACTCTAATCCCCTTTCTTTTCTTGAGATGATTGTGTTTGCTGAAGACCTGCATGGAAGAAGTGTGCCTTTCTATACACGTTTTCCTCTCCTACTCTCATTCCTTCAGAGGCTGTTACGGATTTATAATTACAGATGTTGCAATTATTTTCTAATTCTTTCTGAGAGGTGCTACCATGCCTTCATGTGACTGGAGTAACTGCGGGCACTGAGTCCAAGATGCTGCTTAGAAAGTAGGTAGGAAATCTTGATGCTTAATTGTAACTTGAACAAGTCCCACTTTCGAGTAGTAACACATTTTCTCACAAAATAACATTTGCCTATGTGACAATTGCGCAGTGTCCTAAAATAGGTTTTAGGTTGAATTGAGCTGGGGTTTGTATATCACTCCTTCTTGCTTCAGTGCTTTCCATTGTGCTAGTGGCCACTAACATGGGGAGAGCAGAGTTGAAAAATGGTGTCATCCTGATAATCATCGATGATGTGCTTAAGGTGCCATGCAAAATTCGTGGCTGGAAAACATACTTAGACATAAAAAGAGACTGATTCTCAGGGCTAAGTTCTCAAGAACGAGCTTGAGATAATCAACAAGCAAGCCTTTTAATTTCTCCAACAGAGCCAAAGAAGCTGAAAATCAATCAGTGGCCACAAGGTGGCGTAATCACATTGATGTCTTCTTACTGCTCCATTTCCCCTTAGAAACCTTTTAATGTCAACTATCTGAGGACAAAGGTATCATTTTTACATTTAAATAAAAACCACTTATCACTAAGATTTACAAAGCATTTCAGTGTATCCAGACAGCTATCTGTGTATACTAGATAGTGCATAAATAGGTGAGGTTAAGGTGGCTGAATAAAAAAGCAAAAAGGTGCATCTCTTTTCTGCTAGCTACCTACGAGAACCTGTGCTGTCGCCACATGTGATAACCATTTATTTTCTTTTTGGATGTAATCAGTTGCATATGGCATAACATCCTTTGAAAAATAGAAAGCATTAAAAATATATTTTAGAGCATGTCATCAAACTTTAGTGAAGCACATTTTACTTTTGATGTAGGGTGAACATGAACAAGGATACAGATGAATAGAAAATGTTCTGAGTGCCATTGCAGGAGGAAAAAAAAGGCAGCATCTGGGTGAAGTCATGACCATGTACCCTGAGGCTACAGCCTGTGGCGCAAGAGTTCTGACTGGTATTTACAAATCCTGGCACATTCACTTATATTGGGGGGATTGCATTACAATTTTCATGTGTCAGTTACTTTATATATATTTGAAAGTATTTGAAAATAGTCTGCAAAACAGCATTGTGGGGATCGAATGGGTGAATTTTTATAAACATGACTGATAGTGGCTAGTAGTACATTGTGGAAATTAGATAAAAGTGCCCTTCAGAAGGAACATATATAAACATAATAAAAGCCTTATGTAGCAAAACCACAGTTAACATCAAACTCAATGGTAAAAAATGGAGAGCTTTTTCTGTAAGATCAGGAACAAGATAAGGATGTCCCCTTTGACCACTACTAGTCACCATAGTAATGAAGTCCTAGCTAGAGCAATCAGGTAAGAGAAAGATACAAAAGATATCCATTGGTAAAATAAAAGATGTAAAATCATCACTATTTGCAGATGAAATAGTATACATAATATACACAGAAACCTCCATAAAAAAAAAAAAAACCTGTTAGAAACAATAGATCAGTAAAGTAGCAGGTTACAAAATCAATCTACAAAAACTAGTCACATTCCTAACTGCAAACAATGAAGCAAAGGAAAAGGAAATTAAAAAAAAAACAGCCCCCTCTGCTAAAAGGGGGCCAAAAATATGAAATACCTGGAAGTATCTTAAAAAAGGAGGTAAAGGACCATGAAAGCAATAGACATTGTTAAAAGAAATAGAAGACAAAGAACTGGAAAGATATTCTATGTCCATGGACTGGAAGAATTAATGCTATTCTAATGGTGGACTTACTAAAGCAGTATACAGAATTAATGCAATCCCTACCAAAGTTTCAACGGCTTTCTTCAAAGACGTAACACAAACATTACTGAAATTCATGTGGAACAACAAAAGACACTGAATAGTCAAAACAGACTTCAAATTATATTACAAAGTTATATTAATCAAAATAGTGTTGGAATAAACATAAAAGATCAAAATTGAGTGCCCACAAATAAACTTACAGTCATATGGACAGTAAATCTTCAGATAAAGGAGTCAAGAGTGTACATTGAAGAAAATAAAATCTCTTAAGCTAACTGGGCTGGGAAAACTGGGCAGGCACATGCAGAAGAAATAAACTAGACCACTATTTCACACATCTACAAAATTTAACTCAAAATGGAGTACATGTTTAGTGTTAGACCTGGTGCCATAAAATATATAGAAAAAAATATAAGCAATACATTCCAAGGCATTGGACTAAGTGATATATTTGGGAACTCAGGTCCTAAGGAAAACAAAGTCAAAAGTAAACAATTGAGACCACATCAAACTGCAAAGCTTCTGCACAGTGAAGGAAACGATCATTACAAAGACACCTTACTCAATGGGAGAAAATAACTTGCACATGATAAATCTAACAAAGGGCTAATATTCAAGATCTACACAGAACTCATACAACTCAACAAAAAGAAAACAAAAACACAATAAAAGAATAAACAGAAGGCTTAAATAGACTTTGCTCCAAAGAAGCCATACTCATGGCTAACAGACTCATGAAGAAAATTCTCATCTTCACTTATTATCAGGGAAATACAAATCCAGACCACAACAAGATGCCACCTCACACCTGTGAGAATAGTCCATATCAAAAAACTCCAGAAACAGCAAATGTTGACAAAGGTGTGGAGAAAAAAGAACCCTCTTACACTCTTGGTGGGACTATCAACTGACCCAGCCCCTATGAAAAGCAGTATGAAGGTTTCTCCAAATAATAAAACGATCTACCAAATAATAATAAAGATCTACCCAACAATCCTGCAACTCCACTCCTAGGTATCTACCCAAAGATGTAAGAACACCAATTTAAAGGAATCTGTGCACTTCTATGTTCATTGCTAGCACTGTTTACAATAGCCAAGTTATGGAAGCAACCTTAGTAGCAAGGGACAGATGAGTGAATTAAGAAGATGGGGTATATTAACACAATAGAATACTACTCAGCTATTTTAAAAAGATGAACTTTTGTCATTTTCAACAGCATGGATGGAAACTGGGGTGGGTGAGGTGGACTGGGAAAGATTATGCTAAATGAAATAAAGCACAAGGAAAAAGACAAATATAGGAAGGCTTCAGTCATATGTGGAATATAGAGTAATAGATAACACCAAGCCCAAACCAAACTCTAGAAATCTGAGTGTAAAACTGAGACTACCAGGCCTCCCTGGTGGTGCAGCAAGTTGAGCACAGTGTTATGAAGCTGTCTGCAGCCTCTGCAGCGCGGGTTCTATTCCGGCTGGCCAGGGAGCTTCCCACAGGGCATGGCAGACCTCTCCCACCTTGCCTGCTGCTCCCCTCAGCAGTATATTTCAGTCAATCTGCCTCTTCTGCTCCGTGCTCTGTCTCTGGTGAATCCTCTCACCCTCCCGCACCTCTGGCCTGTACCCCGGTTCTTGTATAAAAATCTTTAAAAAAAAAAAAACTGAGACTACCATAGAAGGAGGTAGAGAAGTAGAAAGAGTAAAGGGCAGAGGGTCCAATGAATTCTGGCTACCTGGGTGGTGGGTGTGGGATGATAAACGTACACCTGGAAGGTAGAAGGTGGGATCCTGTATTTCTGAATCATGTAGTGTTGCAAACCAATATTGTCTTAATTAAATAAAAATGTGCCCTCCAGGGTGCACACGTGCCGACTGTGGGGCACATCTCAGCATGCAAACCTCTTGGGACTTTTCGGTCCCTTACCTAGCCACCCTGGCTCAGAGAATATCCCGTGCAATCGTATGTATCAATTCTGCATGCTCAGCTCTTAGAAATAAACTTGGCACAAATAATACAAGTCCTCTAAAAATGTTTGCTGTCATCATTATTATCATCATCATCACACCCCTGTGGTCTTCTCGGGGATTGTGGCCTTACTGCAGCTACTTTATTCTACAGATATGTCCGAAACGTATTATACATGTTGGTGGGGGTGATTCGAAGCAGTATTTACTAAATCACTTTTTGACTTGATGGTGAGAACTATGATGAACAACTGTTAATTGGGGCAGTATGCAAAAAAGATGAGGAAAGTTGTGTAAAAGGCCTACAGGTTGGGCCCATTTTATCAGCCAGGCCACAGAGCAGCTTCCTCTCCCAACCCCAGCCCAGCCAAGACCAGGATTGCTCTAACTGGTTATGGGAGCTGACTATACTTTGAAAGCAGGTTTGTTTGTTTTGCTTATTTCATGCTTTCGCAGACCCCACATCTCTGGAACCCAGTAGCATCATGTGACTCCTTAGGTGATGACCGTTCTGCAGAGTCTTGATGTGACAGCTTACCCAGACATCTAGATTACTCTTCTAACCGCTGATAGATATGTGGCAACCCTGGCTAACACCAGTGAGTGTGCAGAGGATATGGGGCAAGAAACCAGTGGCAGAACTGAGTTCTGACAAATCCCAGGGTTTCAATGCGATTTGCTTTAACTGTTGCATCGATGCAGTGCTGATAATTTGCATGATATAGGCAAGGTACCTGTCTGTCCAGAGATCTTTTGATCTAAATACAATAATATTAGCACTGAACACATTAAGAATGAGACTGTTTTGGTCTTAAGAGTTTGCATTTTGTTCCTAGGATCTTGGCTTCCTGTCAGCAGCAGAGGAAGGAATATTCATGCCACATCCTAGGCCACTTGTCACAAATTCTGCTTTAATAATTCTCAGAATGCACTTGGTGATCAATATGTTTGTTTATTTTGCAAAATGGAGATTTTCAAAATATTAGTGGAGCCTTACATGGGTGAAGAGACTATCTTAGAAATTAAGCATCAATAATATGTTTTAACGATATAACAATTCATCCAGTCTTGTCACTTTGGAACTACTAATTTTCTACTCATTCAAGAGAGAAGGGGTCCTTTGTTTTCTAAAACAAAAATTTTCATACTGTCAGATTTTATACTACAGGCCACAAGCCCTTTGACATCATTTTTTGTGTGTGTGATGTGCACTTTCAAAGTAAATGTTTTATTAGTACAAGAAAATTATGACTATTGTAAACAAACAGTAACCACTAGATTTTTCTTGCATTTAGTTGACACATGGTTATGGAGCCATCACAGCATTAAGCCACTTGAAAAGTCATTGATCCAAAGCACACCATTTTCAAGGCAGCTATAGTAAATTCTTCCATAAAAGAGTCATATTGGGTAGTTCGTGACACGCTCTGAATCAGTCACTGGTAATAGCCTGGAGACACTCGCAGGGCAAAAGCAGGAACGATAACACTGCACCCATAGAAGAGGAACCCCATTCACAGGACACTTTGGAATGGACATAAAGCTATCTGGGGGGACCTCTCAAAAGTGTGATGGCCCATGGCAGCTGGAGAACTGTTCCCACAGTGCCCCAGTGACCAGGTGCTCACTCTACTTTGCCCTGTTCAAATCACATCTTGAAGAGGTGATGAGGCTGTTAAATTGGGAGGGAGGAAGTTGTAGAATATTTGCTCCAATTTTGGCAGAGCAGTTCTAAATCTGTTTTACAAATCAAGCAATGTTTAAAGAAAGGGCTATTACCTGAAAAAAAAATTGTTTTTAAAAAAATCTTATGTGACAGAAAGGGTTAATGCTGGGAAGGCAGAAAGGGAGATGAAAGGAGAATGAAACTCAGTAAAAACAAGAGATCTGATTAATAATGAGTCCTTGGGGACATCATTCCTGAGAAGTGGACAAGGGTAGGATATAGAAGCCAGGTCAGAATGCCCTGACAGCTTTGCTGGGCTTGAGGACAGAATTAATTTGGATGATGAAGAGCAGGAGTAGAAAAGACAAACAAAATAAAGCAAAACTACCCTCTCTTAAGTGGAACTTTTGAGTCTAAATATACCAAACTAAGGATGTAGATTATTCTATTTTATCTATTTTTTTTTCCTAGCAGAATCATTTACTTCAGTTTTCATGGTTCATTTTAAGTGTCATTTTCATTAGATTATGATGCCCAGATGTTTGATCAAATGCTACTCTAGATGTTTCTGTGAGGATGTTTTATATGTGGGATTAACATTTACAACCAGTAGACTTTAACACATCACCTCTATTCCGTAGGTGGATTACCTCCAATTAGTTGAAGTTCTTAAGAACAAACAACTGAGGTTTCCAGAGGAGGAAAATCTATCTCAGAAACATAGGAATCCTGAATTTCCAGCCTGCAGGTCTACCCTGCAAATTTCAGAACTGCCACCTATATATAGTCCCATTTTATAGATAAGAAAATTGAGATTGAGAAGTTGAGAGGTTAAACAACTTGACCAAGCACACACAGCTGATAAGCAACTGTCATTGCCAGCTACATTGGCAAATGTAGACCTGGATATTGACCTGAAGTGCTTATAAAGATGGATATTTACAATTGTACTGTATAGATAGACTAACATTGCTAACATTTCTCTATTCCAATGTAGGGTAGTCAAACCCAAAGCTTAGCAGATTTAGCTTGCCATAAAGGGGTTTGGGCTGCTGAAAAAGAATGAGACATTATAAAAGACAGAAAAGAGCAGACCCCTTAGAAACAGATAATAAGGCCTGGGCAGTCGGTCCCCAGCCTTCATAAATATGGAGCAGTGGCAAAGAGCAGCAGGAGTGGGAATAGAGGAGGCGGAAGGAAGTGAGTCTGGTGTGTGCTGCACATTTTGCTGGGCCAAAGATGAGTGTGAAGTTCAATGATCTCTTGGCTTCAAAACCTTCGAGACACCGGTAGGGAAAATATTCAAATAGCATCATTGGATATTAGATGTCAAAGAGCTAAAAGTAAGCTGCAGATTACTTTTTAATAAAAGTAGCTTTGAATGTTTTCTTTGTCTCTTATCCATTTTATTTGCTATATTCATTGGAAACCTGGCCATTACCATTAATTGAAAGGAAGCACCCAGTGTGCTTAAATCTTTGTCAGGGGGGGAAAAAGACTATTCCAGATCAAAGAACTGACATTATCCTCTGATGAAAAGATTATCCTATTTCTGTGACTTGCCACAATTGATTTCTTTGTGGACCATCCGCTGTCCAAGCCACACATGACAGTTGGTGTTCAACATAATTGTGGTTTAACAAATGCTTAATGAATGCCTACTATGTGCCAGTCCCAAGTCATGTGTTGCAG
Source organism: Talpa europaea (assembly GCF_964194135.1). Lineage (NCBI taxonomy): Eukaryota > Metazoa > Chordata > Mammalia > Eulipotyphla > Talpidae > Talpa > Talpa europaea. The sequence goes on from NC_140076.1 coordinate 97,620,088, forward strand.
GGAACATAAAGACAAGAGACAAACTGTCCCTTTCCTCTAAAAGTACAGAAAGATAATAAAATGCAGCAGTTCTCACATGTAGTAGAGTAGCATGGGATGATAGGGAACTTCAGAAGAGAGCAGGGAGAAAATACAAACTATAAATGAGATATTGCTGACATGAGCAGAGAAACTTGACTTTGTGGGTAAGTGATCTGCTAGCATTTCCAGTGGAGATAGTGCTACTTTCTACTTTATAATGGTGTGGTTAGCCTCTGCCTGAGTTAATGTCCAATACCGTACTATTTCCAGGGACTCACTAGGTCCTATGTTTTGCCTAACACTTTAGGAATACTTTGTACTGAAGGTAATTGAGAAGAAGCAGGTAAAGAAGAGCTCTGTTCCCTCCCCCTGCAAGCCTGAAAGCAGAAAATAAATTTGTAAAAGCTCCCTGCTTTTACAGCTGAGAAGGACAAAGTCTAATCTCCAGATAAGACTCTAGATTTTTATCAGTCAAGAGATATACCAAAGGAATCTATACACTAAACTTTACTAATTATTATATTTGCCTTCCCACAATTTCTCTTTGTAGAAACTCAAAGTCCTTTTCCAGTGTTTTGTCACTTCCTTAAAAATGTGTTATTATGTAAAACTAAGTTCTTCCCAAGTCTTTCCACATCTCTAAGTGCTACCATGCCTATGAGTGACATACATGCTAATATAGTAAACTCGTTTGTTTTTTTTTTTCTTTTGGTGATGTGTCCTTTGTTAGTATAATTTGTAGAGCTCTAGTCAGAGAATCTAAAATGTTCTGGGAAAAAGGATTTCTCCCTCTTTTATAGTTTAGACAGAATTTAAACCATGATGGAGAAAGTCTGTGGAGAAGGAGATGAAATGAGACAATAAATGAAAATAATGCAACTATCTCTCCTGCTTTGGAGACAGACACTCTTTCCCCTCTCTCAGTTTCTTTTATCTTAAACAAAACCTTATAGAAATAAGGATCATCACTAACAGTGGGGAATGATAGATGCTAGGGAGAAAAAGCAAGGACACCATACCTAGTTTAGGAATATGCACACACACATAGCAACACCCTGTGATTAATAATCTGTTTTCTTTGAACTTAAATTCTTGTTTTGAACTGAGAGTCCTGCCTCAGTGATGCCTGAAGAAGTGTCAAACATTGATGCTACCCAGAGAACAAAGATGGTTTCCCAGGTGCAGGAAAACATGGCATACCTGGGTCAAGATCACCAAAGAGATGACAATAAGCTATGGGAACATGATGAAGATCAGGGCACCAACCATGATGGGTTTCTGTAGTGGGAGGTTCTCTTATGATTAAATGTCTTTGTTTAGTTCACTAGAAAAAAGGTCAGCTTGAGATAAGATGTTAGAATGGGTTTGTAGGGTAAAATACCCCCATTCTCTCAGATGGCAACTTTCTGACATTAAAGTGCATGGTATAGATTTAATTCCTGTCTCTGTTCAATTGGCTTCTACTCATGACAGGCAGCCAACCCTGGCATTTTCCAGTTACAAAAGGACAGACTTCAGTCTGCAAGTGGGAGAGATGGGACATGTTGTCCTCTTTGGTACTATAAACAGTTCAGGATGAATAGAATGGAATGACAATGGCAGGTTGTGAGCTGTTCATCTTTGTGTTATGTGATTTACACTTGTAAAACCATATGGCATAATGGTTTGAGAGCATGGAGACTAGAGTCACATTGCTTAGGTTCAAATCGCAGACCTGCTACCTTAGCTTTGAAACCATGTGCTAATTATTATACCCCGAGTGCCTCAGTTCCTCATTTATAAAAGTGAATATAATATAGTTTTAACTATTACTTTGTAATAGGACAAACTCCAAACTCATTAACTTAAAGAGCATATATCCTTGCTCACAGTTATGTAGTTCAGTTGGATGATTTTTATAGTCTCAAACTCAGGGCTGCTTCTGATCCCAACTGAGCTTATACAGGAGTCTGACTCTTGTGTCCAAAGTTTGAAATATTATGTATATGGCTTCACAAACATACACTATATAATGGGCTCATATTGGCTTGGTTCTCTTGTGTATTTTGGATGAAAACTAATCCAGGTTAGTTCAGGTTCGCAGGCTTCAGTACCTGTGGAAGTAGAAAGGGGTGATGGGGGGCAGAGAGAGAGAGAGAGAGAGAGAGAGAGAGAGCACGAGAGAGGAAAAACCCTGGAGTCCTGGGCTCAGAACTGGTACAGTCCCACTCTACTATATTCTTTTGGCCAAAACATCACAAGACCTACTCAAAGACTCAAAAAAATATACTTAACAGCTTGACAGAAGAATCTGCAATACCATGTTATTACATAATGAGTGCGGGTTCAGTAAAGGACTATTTGGGTGGCAGGGTGTTTTGCATTCAGTCTGTCATGATGAGGATAATAGCAGTGTCTACTCTATAGTGTTATTGTGAGTATTAAATGAGTTAATGTATGTAAAGCACTTGGCAAAGTGAATGGCAAATGATCAGTACTGCATTAAGTGTTAACTTTTATTACTATGCTAATATCTGAAAGGAACCTGGCAGAACAACACATTTGCCACCTTCTTAGCACAGGGCAACAATGACCCAAACAATGTTTTTTAATCATATTAAAATTCAAGTGAAAGAATGCACCATCATTTAAGAGTGCTTTTCTCTCAGTATTTAAAACTGTAGGAAAGGCAAGAGATCTAATCTCCTGTTCCATTTTTACCATTGCTTTGTTACTGGACAGGAGTGTCAGAATCTCTCACCAGTTCTGGCTCCTGCTGCCACTAAAGCACATAAAAGAGTCTTTGGTGCAGCAAAAAAAGAAAAAGCAAATAATTTATTCTAACCAACAGGGTAGAGGGAAAGGGAGAACTAATAAAGTAGAGGGAGAAGAAGAAGGTCCAATTATCAGCTGATGGTTTGAGGTGAAGTTACTGCTACAGGACTGATAGGGTGGGGCAGAGGTAGTTCCTGGGGGCTGATGGGGGTTTGGGGGGTGGGTGCGGAGGCCTACAGCCCATGGTTAGAGCAGTGGCAACTCACTTCCAAAGTAGCTCACAGAATAAAAGAGCAGGTCCGCTTGCAGCACACCTTTTTAAAGCGTCACAAAATGGCCGCTCAGCTCTTCCTTCTTCCCAGCAGCCTCATCTTTCATAACATCAAGGGCAACTGCAGACTGAGGCACCACTCAGGCACCTCACCTTCCAGCTAGACATGCTGGATGTTCTTCATCTGGTGCTGGCCACTCTGAGGGCCAGGGTTGCAAAGTTCATGTGCGGCCTCTCCAGCACTTTTGCTGTGGCTTCTGACAGGAATCCTCAAATGGGCATTTTGCCCTGAATAATCTTAAGTGTCTCCTGTTAACTATTGATGAATTCTTAGAAGAATATTCTCCCCAATTTTATTCTAACTAATGGGAATGTGTGAATCTTCCTATTTCATCGATGGTTTTTAACAAGAGAGAATGTCATAGGAAATGGCTGGTAGGAGTAACCAAGAATCTAAGATGAATTGTCAAAAACAAGTTGACCTAAAACAATTTTCTCAAAGTCCAATTGTTCAAAAGGATAAATTGGTCAAAAAATTTTTTTATAGATTTTTTTATCGTAGTAAATTTAATGCACTTGAAGTAATTTTTTGAGCTTTCACGAGCCATTAAATCTTTTTGTCATTTTTTCTGAATTTGGGGGAATAAACAAAAGTGTTCCTCCTCATTTCTAAATCATATACATGCAACACAAACATTCAATTACAAAGGTAATGTTCTAAAATCATTTCCAACCACGAGTTAAAATTTTATAACCATTTGAGACTGATCTAACTTTTAAATTTTTTATCCATGCTTATTATAAAAATTTGCTTCTTTCCATGTAATGTGGCTTTTTAAAATGTTTAAATTCATTTTTAACCAGTGATGTTGAAATCATTTACCTAATTTTATTTTGTATCCCATTTTGGTTGTACATTTCAGCAAATATTACAGGCAGCATTTTTATTACTCAGTGTTACCCCAGAATAGAGGTTGTGATGACATGCACAGCCTGTTTGGCTTCTCAGACAGCTATGAGCTTAGATTCTAATTCATTGACCTAACAATGTATAAAATGATGTATGAGTGAAATACTTGATAACAGATCACTCTGCCACTGATGTATTCGCTATAAAAAGGGGAGAAAAGGGATCTCCCTGGTGGTTACAGGGGTTAAGTCTCAGCACTATCAAGCTATTTCCAGCCACCAGTACATGGGTTCGATCTCCAGCCAGGGAGCTAACCCACATGGTGCAGCAGACCTCTCCTCCTCGCCCACTGCTGCCCTCAGCAGTGTGCTTCAGTAGATATGCCTGTTCTGTTCCCAATTCTGTCTCTGGTGAATCCTTTCACACACCCCCACCAGTTCTTGCATGCATAAATAAATAAAATAAATCTTTTTTCAAAAAAAGGTGGGGAGAAGAGAACTATATGCCAGCTATTCTGGCTCAGTTAATCCTTACATTACTGTAATAGTTAAAAGACTTTAACATTGAAATGAAAAGTGCAGAATATTGTGGACTGATGTGGTAATTAACATAAACTCCAATGATGTCCTCTCTACAACTACTTTTACATATCACATCATTCATTCTGAAGACCCCTTAGAGTAGACAATGATCACAAAAGAACAAATAACTATTTAAGGGAGTTTTTAGGCTAGGGTGGCCTGAGCATTTTGGCACTACAAGATTTACTCAATGTGCCCAGAGGAGGCCTCTCATTACCTTGATATTAGAACCAAAGAGCCACAGAGACCCTGGGAACATTGGTGGGCTAATGCAGTTACTTAAGGAAAGCATATCAATCAGAGTTGAGAGCAGCGAAGGCCCAGGAGGCTGAGGACAAACGTTTGTCCTTGCCTGGGTCCTTCAACCTTCCCTAACTGAAGAAGAGATTGATGATCACTCATTCAGTTTTTCTCCTTTTCCTAATTGAAGGAACAATCACTGTTTTCCCCTTTGATGACCAAGAATGTAATTTTGGGAGTATTACTCAGGTGTAAGTTAGTCAATGAACATGTCTGCTCTATGAAAAATATCATCTTTACTTTGAATAAAGATGCGGTCACCCTATTCTCTCTCCTTGAAGCTTCAGGCCCCTAAACAGAATAAATGTCCCTTGTCTGCTCCATTATTCCCTAGAATTTACTACCATGTAAATTTTCCATACATGTGTTTGTTATTCAATGGATTTTTTCCTCTCTTAACCCATTGGATGTTGTTTTGATTACTCATCCAACCTGAGAAGACCCAGATGGGTCTGGGATTTTCCCTTGCTTTTAGAGTATAAAACCATCAAAATATTGCTAAATAAGAAATGCATACAAAATGGAATGAAAATGCTTCATAAAGTAAAAAGAAATATTAAGGAACTATTAAGGTAAAAATTACTCAAATTCTGAAAAAAGAGAAAATAGCAATTTCAAAGTTAATAATACATGAATGACGATTTTAAAAGAATAGTCACATTAGGGGCCTCCCCTGGTGGTGCAGCGGTTGAGCGCTAGGCTACAAAGCTGCCTGCAGCCTCTGTAGCAACGGTTCTGACTATACACAATGTTGCACCAGTACCCTTCCGTGCTTCTGACTACCCAGTGCTTGTATAAATAAATAAATAAATCTTAAAAAAAAAAGAATAGTCACATTGAAATATTTTTTACCAGTTTGGTTTTAGGTAAATTGTTTTCAACCAACTTTGCTGCTAAAAAATTGAAACAATGACTAGAGGCAAGACTAAATGTGGCTGGAGCTAGTTCATGGTTCTGTTCCCAACAAGGCAGAAGGTGGTCTGGATTTGTTAACACACTTTTTCGCCAACTCTTCAGTTTCTCTGTCTCTGCTTCTGAGGTTCTTTGCAGTTCTGACTTCCCCACATGTGTCTGATCTTGGAATTCTGATCCCTGCCTTCTTGCCTTAATTTATATCTAATGAGGATTTCTTCAGATTCTCAGCTTTCTGCCTTCATCCTTAGTTTTGTTTATTAACTCTTTTGCTTTTATTTGGAACTAAAATTGGCCAGAATGCTCACCAAGGTTTCCTCAACAGTTATTTCTGCTACTGGAGGCTGAAGTCTCAAGCATTCCCTTAGTTCTCTCTGATTCTTCTAATCTAATTGGGCCTCAGGACAGTGGTCTCCAAGATGGGCCTTCCAGCCTCCCCTGGGCTCTCCTTCCTCACCTCTCCCCCAGGTGCTCCAGGGTGACCCAACAAGCAGCCAAAGCCAAGTTGGTACTAAATAAAACACATGTCCTGGGCCTCCCCGGTGGCACAGCGGTTGGGCCCTGAACTGCGAAGCTGCCCGCAGCCTCTGCAGCGCTGGTTCAATCCCCAGCCCTCAGCGAGGGTCCCACATGGTACGCAGACCTCTCCTGCCGTGCCCGCTGCTCCCCTCAGCAGTGTGTTTCATCAGTCTGCCTGTTCTGTTCCCCTCTTTGGCTCTGGTGAATTCTCTCACCCTCTCGCACTTCTGACTGTACCCAGTGCTTGAATAAATAAATAAATAAATAAATCTTTAATTTTTTTTTAAATAAATAAATAAATAAATAAAAAACACACTTCCTGATTATACCTTACTGGACCAGAGGGAAACTGGGTCAGGTTTCCATTTTCTAGAATTTGGAATACTATTGTATTCTTGGTAAGTGGTATGGTTAGAGTATAAAACATAAGTTCAGATGCTGAATGGGATGACATTTGGCATTGTCAATAAGCAAATCAGGCAAAGCCAGTTTTTTTTAATATCTGAAAGGTAATTTTTCTTTCAATATTGTTAAGCAATATTGCTTCACCAAAAATCAATGTTCAACAGTTTGACATGTCTTGCTATCCATCAGAAGCTGATTCTTATCAAATTGTATGCAATATGTGTTCACAATTTAGTGACATTTTCCTACTTGGTAAATCCATGTACAATATTACCAGACTAATTAAATTTCCTACAAATATTAAATTAAATTAAATGTGGTAAAATACACAAATATTAACCATTTTTAAGTGTGTAGTTCAGTATTATGAACTCTATTCACATTCTCATGCAATTGATCTCTAGAAATTTTTTCATCTTGAAAAACTGAAACTCTGAACCCATTAAAAAACAACTAACAGGAGCCTCCCTGGTGGCACAGGCGGTTGAGCACAACACTGTAAAGCTGTCCGCAGCCTCTGCAATGCTGGTTCAATCCCCGCTGGCCGTGGAGCAACCCACATGGCACAGCAGACCTCTCCTGTCTCGCCCTGCTGCTCCCCTCAGCAGTGTGCTTCTGTCAGTCTGCCTGTTCTGTTCCCCGCTCTGCCTCTGGTGAATCCTCTCACCCCCCACACATCTGGCCCGTGCCCCGGTTCTTGTATGCATGAATAAATAAATCTTAAAAAAAAAAGAAAACTAATTATTTCCCCCTCCCTGCTGTATTCTCTCCTGACAACCACCATTTCATTTTCTATTTCTATGAATTTGAGTAATCCAAGTGCCTACAATGTGTAATAATAGAGTATTTTTCTTTTGTGATTAATTTAGTTAATTCAGCATAATACTCATCTCGGTTTTAGGTTGAGCCAGATTTTCCCTCCTTTTTTAGGGCCAAATGATACTTCACTAAATGTGTTTACCTTCTGTCAGTGAATACTTAGGTTGCTTCCACCTTTTGCCTATTGTGAAAATAACTGCTATGAACATAGTATACAAATACGCCAGTTTTTGAATGGAGAAAAGAATGGAAAAATGCAGAGAAAACTAAAGAACATAAAGAAATAGAGATTTCTGATCTCTTTCCTATTCCTGGTTCTCATTACTTACCTGTGTGTTTATAAAAACCCAACAGTATTTCTGTTCTTGGGTTATATGATCATCTCTGTGTCCTTCTATAATAATTGTACACAATACAATCAGTTCTCCTTTTTGCTTAAAATGGCTCAGACTACTTTCTATTATTTAAAAGCACAACATGTGGGTAGGGGAAAGTCTTTGGAAATTAAGACAAGTTCAAATAATAACAAATGCTCCTTTTATTCTGTAAGTTAGAAATTTCAGTATCAACAAAGTTATTTTAAACTTCAAGTATCAGCATGAATCACAATACCTGGGGCCCTCCAGGTCTTTATAAACAGCTGGAAAAGGGAGAAAATATTCCTAGAGGAAACCCAAGAAGGTCAGTGGCATTTTAGATCTGATCATTAGTTTTTGTTACGTTTTGCTTAAATTTTATACTGTGTACAGCTTGTCATTGATGCACTTCAGAGGCAAATGAACCAACAGGGATTATCACTTTTGCAAGTTTAAATATGAGTCTGCTCAAATATGCGTCGTATGCCTCAATTTTTTTTTTAATCTCTTGGCTTCATTGACTTTGAAATTGCTGCATTAAGAGTTTATTTAGATCAGACCTCTGACTAATGCCCACAGAGCCCAAACAGAAGAACCGCTCTCATCCCACTTATAGAAACAGCTGAAAGAAAACAAATTCCAACTTAGACTCTCAATCACTCCAATTTTGTGTGGTATGTTAGCTAACTATGTTAGCCTAGACATTGCATTGAGTCTGAAAAATGCTGAGTGATCTTCTCTTCCCCCAAAATGACAGTAAATTTCTCTCTTCAAAAAACCATTAATTGCTGTATTTATTTGGAACTGTCATCTGCCACTTTCTCCAAAGTAATTTCAGTACTCAGACCTTGACTCCCAATCCCCACAAAAATGCTTTGTGTTTCTGACTCTTTCCTTCCCATCATTACTCTAACTAATTTTCTCAGATGACCTGCTTCTTTTTTCATCATACTTTGGCCTTGTATTTCCCTTAGCCTTATTTTCTTCACACTGGCTAGATAGTTTCCTTTTCAAAACTTGATTTCTAAAAGACTATGCTAAAGAAAGTATATACCACAAAGAGAGAAGCTAAAAAGATATGCTTTATAATGTTTCTGAGTGCTCATACTGGTGTTCTTCCTGTGTGCTGAGATGTAGCAGATACAATTGATGGCATATTTATTAAGAGTTTGTATTGAGAAGGTACGAAAACCTATAGAAAATGGTCCCCAAAACCTCCTAAAAAATCTACATGTATTGGCATAGTTGAGAGGTATGAGCCACCCATTCATGCATTAGGAGAGAAATTAGCATTTAAGTAATTTTATCAGATAGAATAGAACTCTTGCAAGCTTTCTTCCTGTTGGAACCCAGACCTGACTAAATTTCTTATGTTAAATCAGTGAAAGAAAAAGCAATACAAAATTAAATAAGTTCTCTTAATGACATTTCCCCAAAATACCTACTAAGATAATTAAAGTCAATTCTACTTTTAGATTTATACACTTTAATTCAACAATAATATGTCCTAGTTAGTGATATTTTCATATATATTTATAGTCCCTTGAAAGTCAGGAACTAAAAAGCTTATGCTCAGCAAAGGGAATCCTCAACAAAATAAAAAGGCAACCTATGCCAAGGGAGAAAATATTTGAAAGTCATATATTTGATACGGGGTTAATATCTAAACTATAAGTAACTCATACAGCTCAATAGCAGAAAAAAATCAAATGACTCAATTTAAAAATGGATAGAAAAGCTAAACAGACACTTTTCCAAAGATATAGAAATGGTCAACAAACATATGAAAAGGTGCTAAACATTTCTAATCATCAAGAAAATTCAAATCAAAAGCACAGTGAGATACCACTTCATACTTGTTAGAATGGCTATTATCCAACAGCTAAGAGACAGCAAATGCTCGTGAAGAGGGAAGGAAGGAAACATTTTATACACTGTTGGTGAGGATATAAATGGATATGGTCACTATGGAAAATAGTATGGAAGTTCCAGAAGAAATTAGAAATAGAACTACCATATCACCTAGACATAAATATTTGTGCATGTGTTTATACCCCATGAAACCATTATCTCAAAGAGATACTTGTACTCCCATGTTCATTACAGCCCCATTCACAATAGCTGTAATACTCATTACAGCACTGTTCACAATAGCCACTATTCGCAATAGCCACAATAGCTAAATGCCCATTGGTGGATGAATGAAGACAATGCGATGTATCTATATATCTATACCTGTATATGTGTGTGTGTTTGTGTGTGCATGCATATGTGTGTGTATCTCAGATGGAGAAAGACAACTTTTAAAATACTTCATGGCTTTTATTTTGTGGATTTTTTTAAAAGTTGAACTTAACAGAAGCAGAGGTAGGGAAATGGTTGCCAAGGACTCATTGGTGGAAAAATTAGGGATGGTTGGTTAAAGAGTACAAACTTTCAGTTATAAGATGAATAAGGACTGAGGATCTGATATCTAATATAGAGACAGTAGTTATAGTCCTGGATTATATAACTGAAATTTGCTAACAGAGTAGAACTTAAATGTTCTCCCAAAAGGGAGTGATGAATGTGTGAGGTGATATATTTGTTAATTAATAGTGGAATCCTTTCATAACGCATATCATTATGTATATCAAATCAACATTGTATACTTTAAGTATCTTATAATTTTATTTGTCAGTTTACCTCAATAAAGTGGAAAAAAGCAGCAGCCTAAATCATATAAAAATTACTTTGGTTGATTTTTAAAAATTCTTCTATATCTGCAATCAGTGGCATATTATCTTGACAATAGTGTATGTTTAGTATGAACTTATAAGAGCAAATGTTAAATCTTAGGCATCACAATCTCTGTCAAAGATAAAATGTAAAAGAAATCTAAGAAATGCATTATTCAATCAAATGTTTATCATTTCCCACTGTGTACACTGTAACTTGAAACCAGGAGGAAAGGGTCTGCACAATAATTGGCAATTGGCAACTTTTTTTGAAATCTTTATTTATCTATGCATGTAATAACTGGAGTGATGGCCTGAGGTGTGGGGTGGGGCTGGGGGCAGGGGTGGAGGCGGGGGTGGGGGGGTGGGGGATGAGAGGATCCACCAGAGACAGTGTAGGGAGCTGAACAAGCTGATCTGCTGAAATTAACTGCCAAGGGGAGAAGTGGTTGAGACATGAGACATCTGCTGCACCATGTGGATTAGCTCCCCAGGCAGGATCAAACCCAGGACACAGTGGGTGGTGATAGCTTGATGGCGATAATACTAAAACCCCAACCCCTGTACCACCAGGGAGGCCCTCACTGGCAATTTCTTTCAAAAGATTCATTAGCTTAGAAGGAGCTTCAACATCATGTGCCAAACGATTATTAAAAATACAAGGTATAACTTGATAAATGTAAAAATGTTAGATGAAAATTACAAAGAAAATTCTTATAGAGATCCAGATGAGGGAAATAGCCATTAACAGTGATAAATGTAGGGAAGGTTCCAGATGAGGAAGGAAAGGGATGAGGTTCCAGGTTAAGCTTAACATGGAAGAGTCTGTAGAAAAGTAGAGCTAAGAATAGTGCATTACAGGTACATAGCTGCAGTACAAGATGTGAGTGAAGACAAAAGTAAAATCATTTCCTGTTCTGGGGAGGAAAAAAAAAAAGGAACAGTGCGTCTAGACAAGAGAGTTTTCAAAGGAAAAAAAAATCTGACTTCTCCATAAGGAACAAAAAGCTTTCACAACAAGTGAACTAGCTACAGAGTTATAGGGGTCTAACTTGGCTCTCTTTATGCAGAGAATGAAACAGATAGTTGCCTAACCAACACAATCTTAATGACTTCCATCACATATTCCAGATATTTCCATGTTCACTGTTTCCAAGCTAAGAGTTCATTTAATGAAAAAGATATTTAGCAAAAAATTAAATAAATAAAACAAAGCAAATAGCTATGTGTCAACCTGTGGTTATTTTCCCCAAGATAATATTCATATATTGAATATATTTCCTTGGAAAATTGTATACGCACATGCATATACATAATTGTATACACATATGCATATATATATAATCTTTATGTTTCACCTTGTGGTATTTTATTTATTAAAACAAAAGAGATTTGTGAGTAGAACTGTAGAGTTTAAAAGTCATGAAGAAAATTTAATCAGTAAAAAAGTTGAACAATATTTCTTGTGCATCTTCATTAATGATTAGATATAAGACTGCCCTTACAGAACATAAGAGGAGTATTTCCTGGACCTGATGTACTTTATTCTCATAGAGATCTTCTCAGATTGCATTATGTGTACACCTAAGGGTATGTGGCCATGTGCTGGGTGTACAGTGCCCTGAGATAAATGCAACTCATCTTCCTGGAGTAACAATTTTATCTGATGACTTGGAGGTAGGGTGAGTTAAGTAATCTAATAGTAAGTAATTGAAGATATAGATTTTATATTAAAGCACATACAGAAAAATTACAGTGCAGAATGCAAAATGCCCCTAAAATTTCATTAAAAAATATAGAGTATCAAGTAAATTCCTTCTATTATTGATTATATAAGTTATTTCTCCAAATTGCAGGCTACTTCAGGGCTTTACAGCAAGTTTATGCTCTTTAGGGATACTTTGGGAGAAATTTTCAAGTATCATTGCTCTAACAGATTATTTCTTCTCTACCTATGTATACTGCTTTTTATTTAATCATATTATTGAATGAATAGAAAGATGGTCAAGATTGTCTTCTAGGTTTTAAAGGTAAGTCTAGTAGCCCATTTTATTTTTTTAGCAAAGGCCCTTTTGTTCCTTTTGAATGACCTCTGGAATTCGAGGCTGAGGACAATACCTTCAACCCCACCTCCATCCTGTTGAGATAGTTCTGGGTCCCAAACATTGTTATCTAGGGCAGTGGGTAATGCCAGACAATCAGTTCAGACTTCCCCATTAACCTCCAGGGATTAGTAGCTCTCTGCAATTGAATGTTTCCAGATTAGTCCCTGTGGTGAGCCACCTGCCAGGACTCAACACATCACAGGCAAGCTAAGAAGCTAGTAAAAGATTTAAAGCTCAAACTTTCGTTGAGCAATCAAGATATTTTTCTCCCACAATTTACAGCTACTGTGCATGACCTAATTTTTTGTTTCTAGTGTTTTTATTATTGTTGTTCTTTTAAAATCTGGAACCTGAAGTCCCCTATTGGATTTCATATAAATTAATACAATCAATTTTAATTTATCCATCATGAATTTGGGAAAACTGCAATCCAACATATACTATAAATACCCATTAAATTTCCAGTATGAACACTTGATGTGTATTGGAATAAGTGTCATTGGCCTCAGGCAAATAAAGGTTAACCTTTCATTTGTGTGACAGAGACATTCCAGACTTTGTAGAGAGTGTACCCACAATATACAAATCATAAAGGCCAGGCTTGACTTGCCTTAGGTTGATGCATTGGTATGTAAAATGGGATAAGATGATCAATTTGCATGCTTAAAGTATTTTGTTTTGAACAAGATAGAATATGGAATAGATATATTCAACTCCTGCTTCAAAAAAAAAAAAAAGGCAAAGCACATGATAAAACTCTTTTCAGGACACCTCATAGGCAATAAAAGGAAGTAAACCCCAAGAGATAAGAAATAAGAAAAATGTGCTCTTTGATTTCCCCAGCTTACTGCTTTAAGAGTTCTGTGACTGCAGTGCACATAGAGGAATCTCAGACAAAGATTCTCAGTTGTGTAGACAGAACTTGAAATTTGAACAGAAGTGGCTAGCTATTGCCAGATGGAACACTAGAGAATAGAAAACTCCAGAAACTTCAGGGTATCATCCGCAGGTATTCAGATTATTGCTGATGAGTAACGAAATTCCCAAAGATTGAAAAGAATCATCTGAGGATAGAGGGAACCATGCACAGTATTCATACTGGGTCAAGAGTGGTGTCTAGGGCCTCCCCTGGTGGCACAGCAGTTGAGCGCTGGGCTGCGAAGCTGCCCACAGCCTCTGCAGTGCCAGTTCAATCCCCAGCTGCTGGTGAGGGTCCCACATGGTGCAGCAGACCTCTCCTGCCGTGCCCGCTTCTCCCCTCAGCAGTGTGTTTCCTTGGTCTGCCTGTTCTGTTCCCCGCTCTGGCTCTGGTGAATTCTCTCACCTTCCCGTGCTTCTGACTGTACCCAGTGCTTGTATAAATAAATAAATAAATAAATAAATAAATAAATAAATAAATAAATCTTTAAAAAAAACAAAGAGTAGTGCCTGTTTCCATCATATGGACCAGAAAATCTCACAATTCATGACATATTCTGTAGAGTGTTCAAAGTGTTCTACCACTGGAAAATAATCAGCCCTATACCCAGTGCTAGTCTATTCCCACATCTATTGAGATATAATCTTCTTAAAAATCTTAAAAGAAAGATGTAAGGGATCAAGTTATTCCTTAGTAACCATGCTAAATAAAATTCATGAATATTTATAGAATTACAAAGATATATAGCACATAACAAAATATTCATCACAACACCTTGTCTCCAATCAAAGATTACCAAGGCATGTAGGAAGGCAAGAAAATATAATCCATAATAAGGGGAAAAAGCAGTCAGTGAAAAACAACTCAGAACTGATACAGAGAGAATTAGCCAACAATAACACTGAAATAGTAATTATAGTCCTATTTCATATGTTTAAGAAAATGCAAATGAACATATAAGGATGAAAATGAATAATATACTCTTAGGTGGAATTAATGGCAACTTAAGCATTGTAGAGGAAAAATATTAATGAACTTTAAAACATAGCAATCAAAAGTACACAAAGTGAAACTAAAAGAGAATAATATGAAAGTATATCTGTGATATATGCAACAACTTGAAGGGGTCTATTATAAATGCTATTGAATTTTCAGAATACAGTAAGAATATTTGAAGAAATAATGGTTAAATGTATTCCAAATTAACCAAAAATAGTGCTATAAATAGTCATATCCAAGAATCCCTGTGCAACCATGCAGAAGACACTTGAAGAAAATCATATCAGAGTACTTCATAATAAAAGTATTAGGATAAAGAAAAATGTCTTAAATGCAATTAAACAAAAAAAACACTTTATACAGAGGAGTCAAAGTGAATATAATGGCAGATTTCTCATAAATAATAAGAAAGTGGAGCTGTGTCATTAAAGTATACATGAAGGAAAAAAACCTATCAAGCAAGAATTCTATACCTAGACAAAATACTTTTCAAAAATGACTGTGACATACTTTTGTGACATATGAAAAATGAAATAATTCCTTATGGGTAGATTCATATCAAAATATATGTTAAAGGAAGTATGCTAGATAGAAAGAAAATGGCATCAAATGGAAATATCAAGTTGCACAAAGAAATGAAAAGCACCAGAAATAATGACAACATGGGGTAAATACATGAAAAAATTTCCTTAATATTTAAAATTCTTTAAGTTATAACTTATTAGTTTATAACAAGGTGCTAGCAAAATGCATAACAACCATAGCATAGTTGAAATATACTATTATAAAATTTTATAGAGGGTTATATAATCTGATTTGAAATGTACAGTTATAATTAATAAGCTGACAAAGGAGACAAACGTAAATATTCAATTACTTTAAAAGGAGAATGAAAATTAATAAAGAATAAATCGAGCAAATAGAAATCAACTAGCAAGCTTATAGATAAACCTGACTGTATAATAATCACATTAAATTTAAATGTTCTTAATACTCAAAATAATAGGCAGAGATTTTCAGATTGGAAAACTCAAAGGATGGAGTGCTTTATCACTTGCTCTAGAGGACAGAATTTTCCTCATAACAAAACTGAAGACATTAGAAAAAAAATTTTACAAACCAGTAGTTCTTATGAACTGTAATTTAGTTAATTAAATACTAAAATGCATGAAAAGAAATTATGGAGTTTATCACAGAAAAGCATGGTCAATTTAACACTTGATAATCAATATAAATCTCCCAGTTAATAAGGTTAAAGAGTAAAACTACATGATTATTAAATAGATGTTCAAAAACCATTTGACAAAATCCAGCAAAAATACATGGTAATTACTTTTAGGAAACTAAGAATAGCAGAACACTTCTTCAAATTTCTAATGGGTAAGAAAAAACTGTGCTTAATATCATACTTCATGGTGAAAATGGAATGCTTTCATCCTAAAATCAAGAACAAACCAACTGCTTTCAGAAGTTCTTTTTGACATTGTGCTAGAAAATCTCACTAGTGGAATAAAGAAAAAAATAAAAGCACTGGAAAGGAAGATGAAACTGTCTTTGTTCATAAATGATACGATCATCCAGTTGGAAAATTCAATGGAGTCTACATCTAACCTACATTGAATGTATAAGTAAATTAGGCAGTATTAGAGATCAAAATCAAATATCAATTGTATTTCTAAACATTTGCAAAAATTGTCATAGATTAAAAATAAAAATTATTTACAACAGTATAAAAAATACTATAGGATAAATATGACAAATGTTAAAGTTTGTACTACAAAATACAAACCAACAGAAAAAAATTAAAGAAAATACAGGTGAATGTCATGGGTTAGAAGACTTGATATTGTTATGATATCAATTCTCCACAGATTGATCTGAAGATTTAAATCATCCCTTAGAAGCTGCTGCCTATAAAATGAAGAGAGCTACATGGTGCTGGCAGGAACATGCCAGCGTGGAAAGTACCATAAGTTTACTCCCCAAAAGGATTTCTAGAAGATGAAAAAGTTGCTTTAAAAAACTATTATTAACTGGTTGGTACAGCACTATAACTAATATAAAAGATCTCAGGAGCTAAGTCAGTGCCTTGTGAGAATTTCTGTTTTATGTGATTTCAGAGTCTTTCAAAAACCCTTTCATTGAGAAACAAATGAAAGTAGCCACTGTCTAGGAATGTCAGTTCATGGGGCTTGGACTGCACACACTGGCCAAGGCTGCTTTGGAGCCCTGACTGTAGGAATAATATACCAGATGTCAAGCTAGGCAGATAGAATGGAATGGTGGACTATCCATTCTCTTTTTAGCATCAGTCACCCAACATGGTTTACTCATGATTGCTGAGAATGATGGCTTAACTTCACTCTATTACAGAGAAGTAGGAAAACAGCAGTTTCCTTTTAGGAAACTGGCTGGAGGCTTAAGTCAGTAATGATGATTCTAAGTATATAACCTAGCCCTTAAATTTCCAGTGGAAAGTGTGACCCACAAAGAGAGGATTATTAAAACATTTAGAAATATGATTTCATAGAAAGTTTAGAGGCACATTTTGGGTTTTGGTCTTTGAGGTTAAAATATACTCAATTATTTATCTAAGGTGAGCAGGGCATAAAGTTAAAGGAACTTTCCAAGAACAAAATATGAATATGCATTTGGTCCAAATGAGAAGCTGCAAAATGACTAACTTTCAGATATTTTGAGTTTCATTGAAGACCCCTGCCCTCACCAGCATAGATAAGTGCCAAACCAAAGCGAAGAAACCTTGATATGTATTTGACTCAATTTCATTAGTTTTAATTTCAATGAGTAAATTGTGTGGTCTGAGAAGCTGCTTAGGAAAATACACTGTGGACTGATTACTACAGATTAAGCACAAAATCTTGACATAAAGTTAATATTTTTCAGCATTCCATTATAGACTTCAAAACAAATATTCAAATAATTTTAGCACTTTTCTGTGTTATACGACTCTAAAATTAGATGAATGAAGTATCAATTTGGATTTTCCTTTATACCCAGATTACTCAATCTACATGTGCTCTGTGGGGCAGAGAGGAACAAGAATGAGGCAGGGTAGGTGGTGGGAATAATTAAAGCTACCAAATTGTGGGCTACTGATTCATGTAAAGGGGTAAAAACAGAATGACTTTGTCTGATTCTAAGTGGGAATAAGTAGAAAATATATACATACATCATGTCATTAAATTCCATAGGTTTTATTTTCCAGAAATAAATTTTTAGGAATGAGAAACTTGGTTTTATTTTAGTAGATTTTTAAAAGCGGTCATGGCACTACCCAAAGGCAACACTTGCCAGCTTAGCAAAAGCCAACACCTTAATTTGAGCCACCAGGGTAGCATGAGCAATTTCAACACTGCACAATGCAGGAGCCATTTACTGTCTTTTGAAGGCTAATAAATTGCTTTTTCCCCTTTAAAAGAAGACTTTTTACTTAAATAGTGCAAATATAATTTACAACAATTAGCAGTGATGTGATTCTTTTGATAATGGAACCAGCTCCAAATAAGCAACACAATCTATAACAGATAGAAAAGGATCTAAAATTTTGCAAATGTTCTATATGCATTTATAGCCCTTGATTTTTTCTGCTAATGATTATAATTCAAAAATATTTTGTATATAAATTTAAGAAACAAAACAGTGTTTCTAATATACTTCTAATATATATGAGAAAAAAAGTGTTAATATTTGACCTATTATTTTGTTTATCAATTTGAACACTTATTTCTCCATTCTTTCACTTTTAGCAAGAGGGTGTCCCCAATTTCTTGCATCCCTGGCAATACCCCATTAGGCTACATGTGAGTTTATACTGATATGGAACTTTGAAGATATGTATCTGTACAGTGTCCTACCATTGATTATCTGTAAACTCCCATTCCAACACTGAAAACCCTGCCAGCAGCCACCTTCCATTTAAATGTCTATTTGCAGCATACCTGTATCATGACATCAGAGTGGTTAACCTGTGCCAATGAAGAAAATAAATTTATCAGCTTGAATGCAGAGCTTATGCTTAGTTTCTTTCACCTTGAGTCTTACAGGCTTCAATCATTTCCAAAGCTGCTTAGGTCAGCAACTTTTCTTCCCATCTCCTTCAGTGAGATTGTTTTGTACACATTTAATACAGTTAGATTGTTTTATTACATTTACATTCCACTTGGGATTCCCCAACTTCCTAAAAAAATTTAACATTTGAATATGTTAAGGTTCAGTTTCTATTGTAAAATTCTGTGGATTTTGGCAAATGCATAATGTTTTATATGCACTGTGACAGTATAATATAGAACATTTTACTGCCTTAAAAAAAAAAAAAAAACATGTGCTTCAACTGTTCACCCCTGCCTTTGTAACAGCATAGTCTCCATAGACAGGGGAGGTTTCAGGTCCCCGGCCCCATTTAAGGAATGGGGGAGCTGAGCAGAGAAAGCTGAAAAGGTCTTAGGAGAGAAGGCTGGAGGAAGGACACCTGGAGGAGGCACATGAGGAAAAGACAAAAAGATGCCGTGCTTACTTCTTGTTCTTGGACTTGTACCAGGACTTGAGGACATAGAAGGAGACACTTGAAAGAGATGGAGACATGGTTGAGAGACCAATGGGGAGATTGAAAATGGCAGCCTTTATCTTGTACTTTGATTTTTCTCACTTCCTTCCAGACTTTTCTGGCCCCTTTTGCCCCTTTCCTATGATTCCCCACCAGAAGGTGCCTTAGACTTATGGCAACTTTTCTAGCCTCAGTTTCGCCTCTTTGGGCAACCCAGTTTGGGCATGTACCCATGATAGAATGGGTAACTTTGGGTGTTTCATTGGAAACTATCCAATATTGTCTTTTCTTCTGTTAATGTTCTTTTCTACTGAAGGTCTTATGCTCTCAGAGTATATTTCGTCTTTATGTGACAGACCTGCCCCAAATTGGGGGCTCCAGAGTGCCCCCATCCTTCCCACTAACACCTTCTTTCCTGCTGAATCCATTGCAACCACTAATATTTTTATTGTCTTGATATTTTTTGCTATTTCAGAATATGATTTAATTAGAATCACGTATTATGCTGCCTTTTCAGTCTGGCTTG
Organism: Talpa europaea; assembly: GCF_964194135.1. NCBI lineage: Eukaryota > Metazoa > Chordata > Mammalia > Eulipotyphla > Talpidae > Talpa > Talpa europaea. Next base: position 97,639,766 of record NC_140076.1, read on the forward strand.
TTTCACTTACAATGTGAATTTAAGATTTATCCATGTGTTTTTTTCCCCACTACTTGATAGCTCATTTCTTTTTGTTACTGAATAACAATCCACGATGTACGTGTTCTACAGTTTGTTTATCTGTTCCCTATTGAATGACATCATGATTGTTTCCAGTTTTTGGTAATTGTGAACAAAGCTGCTGTAAATGTTGTAGTGGACACATCAGTTGGGTAAATACTTAGGCAAGTGATTGCTATATCAAATAATGAGAATTAGATGGTTTAGCTATATAACACACTGTCAAATTATCATCCATTGTGGCTATATCATTTTTTCATTGCAATGAATAAAAGTTCCTATAACTCCCCACTGTCCCATTGATTGGCATTGTTAGTTTCTGTTTCTACTTTAATTCCACTGTGGTATGAAAATATTGATATGTATTATATTTCTATTCAACCTTTGATGATGTGTTTTATGGTCCACATTGTGGTCCATCTTGGTGAATGTTTCTTGTGAGCCTGAGAAGAATTGGATGGAGTACTCTATAAATGTCAGTTAGATAAAATTGATCAAAAGTACTGATCAGGATGAATCCATCCATAATGATTTACTGCATGCTTAACCTGTCAATTACTTAAAGATTATCACTAAAGTCTTCAGCTTTAATAGTGGATTTGTCTGTTTTTCCTTTCAATTCTATTAATTTTTGCCTCACTTATTTTTGACATTCTGTTATTAGGCACATACACATTTAGGATTGCCTTTTCTTCTCAGAGTATTGACTCTTGTGAATGGACTCCTTTATCATGATGCAATGCCCCTCTTTATCCCTGGTTATTGTCTTTGTTTTGAATTTTCTGGGTTTAATGTTTTCTCTTCAATATTTAGTTTCACATATCTTCAAGTTAAATTCAGTCAGCTGATCAACCCATCAAAGTGCTTCATTTCTGTTACAGTGTTTCTGTTATCCTTTCTGAGAGTTCCTATTTCTCTGCTTATATACCCCATTTGTTTTTGCATGCTGTCTACTTATCCATTAAAACCCTTAATAGGACCTCCCTGATGGCACAAGAGGTTAATCACAGGACTGTGAAGCTATCTGTAGCCTCTGCAGCATGAGTTCCATCCCTGGCCAGCCAGAGAGCTACCTACACTGCACAGCAGACCTCTTCTGTTTTGCCCACTGCTCCCCTTAGCAGTGTATTTCAGTCTGCCTGTTGTTTCCCATTCTGTCTATGGTGAATCCTCTCACCCCTGACACCTCTTGCCTGTACCCCAGTTCTTTTATGCATAAATAAATAAATCATAAAAAACCTTTAATATATTAATCAGTCATACTAAATCCTTTGTTTGATAATTCCAGCATCTATGTCATCTTTGACCCTGGTTTTGATGCTTATTTCCTTTCTTCAATTTTTTCCGTACTTTTAGCATAACCTGTAATTTTTTTTTTTTTTGCATAGAAGAACTGGGGTATAGTCCAGAGATGTGGGGGCTGAGAGGATTCACCAGAGACTGAGGAGCAGAACAGGCAGATTTACTGAAATACGCTGCTAAAGGAAGCACCAGGCGAGACAGGAGAGGTCTGCTGTGCCATGTGGGTTACCTCCCTCTCCAGGGATCTAACTCAGGACTTAGCAGTGATAGCACTGAGATTTAACTCCTAGGCCACCAGGGAGGGCCCCATAATATTTTAAAAGCCAAATTTGGTGCAGTGTAATAGAAATTGAGGTAACAAGACCATTGGTATGAGGATTCTATTTATCTGGCTGTAATTATAGGCTCCAGAGACTTTTTTTTTAAAAGATTTATTTATTTTTGTATACAAGAACTGGGTCACAGGCCAGAGGCATGGGGGGTGAGAGGATTCACCAGAGACAAAGCGGGGAACAGAACAGGCAGACTGACTGAAATACACTGCTGAGGGGAGCAGCGGGCAAGTCAGGAGAGGTCTGCTGCACCATGTGGGTAGCTCCCTGCCTGGGGATCGAACTTGTGCTTCAGTGGCTGTGACCACTTCATAGGTTGTGTCTTAACCCCTTGGGCCACCAGGGAGGCCCTCCAGAGACTTTAAATCCCTCTAGTGTCTTTTTTGTCTTCCCTGTTGACCTTTGTCTTCATAGAAGCACTTCTCAGAGAGAGTAATTGCATCACAGCTGTTTCATCTGAATCCACTGTTACCTAGGAGCCTTATTGGTGTGGTGGTAAGGGTGAAGGAGGGGAAACATTCTAGTTTGTCATAGTTGTCATAGTTAAATCTTAGTTGACTTATGGCTCTGGACTGTGACTATCACAAGTGTTTCTTCAGTCTTTCCCCCTGTTTAGGTGACAGAAAAGGGCTAGAGGTGACTGCAAAGAGAGAAATAGATTCCCCTCAAGAGGGAGAAGTTTCTGGTATAGTCTCTCTCTCTCTCTTTTTTTTTTAAGATTTATTTATTTATTTATACAAGCACTAGGTACAGTCAGAAACGTGGGAGGGTGAGAGAATTCACCAGAGCCAGAGCAGGGAACAGAACAGGTAGAATGACAAAATACACTACTGAGAGGAGCAGCGGGTGGTAGGAGAGGTCTGCGCACCATGTGGGACCATCACCTGGAATGAAACCAGCACTGCAGAGGCTATGGGCAGCTTTGCAACCCAGAGCTCAACTGCTCAACCACTGGGCCACCAGGTAGGCCAGGGGTGTAAACTCTTGTCTTGGAGAGTAGGCCTTTGTTATGGAGAACATTTTGAATAAGTCTTACAATGGCTTGTTTCAACCTGGCCAGAGTCACCATGTCTTTGTCAGATCTTCAATGTGAGAATTGGTGGGGTCTGAGAAGGTAAAATCCATGAAAAAGTGGGACTTCCCCTAAGACTGTGACCCTCCCAGGAGTATTGCACTCTCATATTTGTCCCCACTTAGCATCCAACAATTCATCAACACGTTGATCCAGGATTCTGCTCCCAGTGAGTAAATCTCAGCTCTGACTCTCTAATTTAACCTATTACATGAAGTTTCAGTTTGAGTTTTTCCTGTGACCTCAGCTCTCCGGTGAATAAGAAAAGTCGTTAATTTTTAGCTTATTCAGCATCTCCTTATTTTGAGAAATGGGATGATGATTCCAAGATTTTTTCATCCTAGAGGGGATTTCACAAGTCTCTATAGGGTAATATTTTAAAAGACAATATTCTAAAGAAATAAGACAGTAAGTCTTCATACTTGAGATGTACTAGGCATTGTATTATATCATTTACATATGGTCCAGAGATCAGAACAAGCATTCATGATATAGTCCATTTGATAATTAAGACATTAAATTGAAAAAAAAATACACCAAATCTTTAAGATAGTTGCAGGAGACCTAGTTTCCAATACTCTGTGTTTTTCACTAATTCATGTTGTCTTTTGTTTCAGAAACTTTGGTCTTTCATCTTTAAATGGAAAGAATCATAAGGAAGTATTCAGAATTTCAGAATAAAATATATTGTTCAGCAGGACTAAACTATATCAATTACTGAAATGATGTTTGAACATCAGATTTCATTTTAGAAAAGGCCTTGAGGCTTCCATCAAACTTTTTTTCTTATGTTTGGTTATTTAAGTGAATTACATTATATTCATACCCTCTAGAATAAAAATAGGATGTAATATTTTTTATTGTGACAACATTGATTTACAACATTGTATATGATACATAAGTACAGGTTCACACCTTTTAGATGCATGTCATCACACCACACCCACCACCAAAGGCTTCATAGTTCTCCACCATAGTCCATTGCGTCCCTGGCCCAATTGCTCATCACCCCTAGTCCCTCCCGCTCTGGTAGATGCAATTTTATTTTTTTAAAAATGAAATAGCATTTTATTTTTCAAAAAGTTAATTTTGTGAGCAAGTAGGAAGACTTGCTTTGGAAATATATTTCAAATAAAGGGAAGTTTGATTGGACAATTGCTTGGATGGAGAAATTCATTATAACATATGAGAACTGTACAGAAAATGCTGCAACATATGCCACTGTATTTTCATCAGGAAAACAAACCTCCTGGGACCCAATTCTTTGATACTAATCACAGCAGTAATTAGAGATGATGTTGGTTAGTGTTCATGACCGCTCTCCACGTTAAGTGCAAATACACAACCGAAGTATCTTCCTCCTCCCTCCCCCCACCTTTTCCCCTCCCCAAGGTGGTGGCCTGTTGAGTTCACTTCTAAGGCTGCTTTTACTATTGCTGATTCTGGAGAGTTGTCACACACATTTCCAAGGATAAAATCGAAAAACCATTTACTTGAAGGCAATGAGAGTGTTTCTTTAATTATAGTTGTTTCCCCTCTAAATAATAGTTTTGAGATTTGAGGAAAAGTAAAGCAAATAGGAGGTGGTTCTAAAGCAAATTGGAACATGTAAAATTAGGCTTGCCAAGTAAACATCTAAATAAAAGAATACACATAGAGCCCTGTACAATTTTTTTACCATCATATTTATGAGAATTTTGTCATAGGTTTAAGAAAGAGTTGGCCATCTAAGCTAAAAAACGACATTTAAAAACTCTGGTACTAAAATGCTAGGTGGAACAAACCCACGTGGCAACCAGATTGCTTTCTAGCACCATGGAAAGATCTTAATTGGGGGAGGGTGACAGAATTTTGTGTTGTAAATACAGGGGCCAGTCTAAGCAAGCTGACAGCACACAACGTGAAATCAATTAAGAATAAAGAAATAAGGAAAGACCATATCTGTGACCTTTCTAGTGGAGGGTAGAAATGGGGAAAGAGGCCTTAGACAACAGTATTTTTTAATTATGAAATTTATTTATAGTAATTTCTTTTGAGGGTCCTGTATTATTCTTCTTATGCTGTTATCATTGACTTATGCAAAGGTTATCTTTGTTTCTGAGTTTTACATGGAAGATGGAACCTTGGAAAGTGTCCCTGCTTCATGCATTGGAAACTCAGCAGCAGATCTTGCAGGTGGATTCACTTGGCTGCTCTGCTGAGCAGCTTCCTGGGAGAACAGCACTGTTGAATTGCCTCCATGGGCCAGGGACTAGTAGGCAGAAGGAAATACTGCAAACAGGGACAGAGAGAGCCTTAATTGTGGAAGAAGTATGAAAAGGGGCTCCTAAAGGTTGCCTGTAATTTGTTTCCACTGAAGAAATCATGCATCTAACATTTACAGGGGTTAAAATTTTAACCTGTTTAAACATACTTTGGCTCTTTCTTAGTTGCCCCTAAGCATTTGTAACTAGTCTTAGAAATATTCACGAGAGATTTTCTGAAATACCTTTTATCATGGATGTTCCTTAGAAGTCTAGTTATTGTGAAGCTAAAATGTACCCATTGATGCATGAACAGAAAGGAGAAAAGTGCCCAAAAAGCCAAACGCAGAAACACTGTCAACGATCTTTTTCCAGAACATGGACTTTCATAATTTCGCATTATTTCCCTCAAAAATCCTTCAACCATTCCCATCACCTACACGATAAAATTCCAAAATCTCTATCATGCCCTCTGTGGTGTGCGGCCTACCCATCTTTCCATAGGTCTCTGCTCCCCAATCATACTGAATCATTTGCTTTTCCTTTCATCCTCATAATTTGCATATCTATGGATGAAAGTATGACTGAAATTCCCTGTTCCTCTTTTTCCACTTGGCAAGTTTGACTTTCCTTTCCATAATAAACCCTGACTTTACTCTGTGAATATTTTCCCTCCCTCTGGCTCAGTTCACTGGGAGATACTAATGAGCACTACGCTGCATTCTATCAAAACTTAGTCTCCATGTCTATCTCAGAACTCATGACTTCATAGAATAATTCTCCTCCTGCGTCTGGTTCTCATTAAAACTATGAACTACTTGAAGCCAGGGACCAGTCAGAATTCCCAGGAATCCAAAATTGTAGCGTCATGAATAGAAAATGTTGGAGGGACTGAGTTATGAAAAGCAAAGTTAGATCAGAAGACTGTAGGAAGAGAGATGCTCTGAGATTTGTCTTTCAGGAGATAATCCACACAGTGCAAAATCTCCCCAGAACGAATTCATAATTAATATTTCATATGGCCAGTTACCCCCCTCGATCTCCACAGAGACCAGAGAGGCCATTGGCATTATTAACCTCCCCAAACAGAACTCAGTTTTCCATCACATCTGACAAGTGACTTCCAGGAAGAAAGAATTCACCGTCTCATTTCATTCTGATGCTTCTAATCTTCAGGAGTTTTTGTTTATTTGTTCTACATATCAAACCAAACCTTTTCCTCTGTTAATCCAGCTCTTCTCCCTCAATCTTGGAATTAGTGTTTGTTTGGATAGGCATCAATAATAAAATGAACATAGTTTCACATAGTAGTCAGATACTTGAAATCTGATATCTTAGAAAGTTACCTAGACTCTGAGACCCAGCTTTTTCATTGTTTTCTAATAAGTGAACCATAATAGCACCAACTTCATGGAGTTATAGTGATGCTCAAATCAAATGAAGCAATAAAACATGCCAAGTAGCTAAAAAGAGTTATTAAGCTGTTATGACTTTGTTGTTATTATTGTCATTATTTAAAGATTCCTTTTACAGCCCATTCTCTCTCTCCAGTTAAACAGCTACTGGTTCTTTCAACCATTCATCATTTCATTCTGTATCCTGGCTGCCCCCCTCTTGATGCACACCAGTTCATAAAAGCCCTTTTGGTAATAGTGTCCATAACAGTACACATAATAACAAACATAGATGAACGGGCACAGACTCCAGCAGGATTATTTCCTTACTTGATGAGACACCAGCCTTCCATTAGAACAACAACATTTACATTAGCGTTTTTGACAGTTCCAGAGCACTGTCGATTTATGTTAGGTTTACATTTGACTAAAACCTCTCAGTCACTTGTAAATGAAATGCTCTCACTCAGGTCTCCAATCACCTTAATCTTGGTTATTTTGAACAAATGTGTTAAATTTTAATCTAATTACACTTTTTTTTCTCTCTAGGATTAGCTCTGTCAGACTCCTCAAAGTACAAGTTCAACAGAACATTAGCCATCATTTTGTGGTTTTAGTGAGAGCATAAAATATAAAGAAAATAAAATCTGACCTGGATTGTGGAAGGAATTAAATGACACAATCTATGTAAAATACGAACATGTTGCTTAGAAACATAGAAGAGCCCAATAAAATGTATTTTCCCTTAGTGACATATTTAAATTTGATAATCAACACCACATGCATTCTAGGATAGGACCAAGTCAGAATCCTTGTTAGTAATAAAAATCAAATTTCAGTCAACAATATTATTCAGGAATGAATTAATTTATTCTACCATTACATGTACTTTCTGATTACTTTATGTTGATACTATAACTGCATGTGATTATTATGTCCTTTACAAAATGGCCCAATAACACACTGAGGTGTATGTTATGTGCTCTCCTGTCTTGGTTGATGACAATTTGTGTGTGTGTGTCTGTGTGTCTGTGTAGATATGTGCACATACGTATGTGATTTTCAAATGATTACCCAGAGCTACATAAAAAGGTACATTACTGAAAAGAATTCGCTTTTTCATGTATCTCTCTTTCTTTCTCCTTCTCTCTCTATCTCTCTCTCCTCTCATCCCCCCAATACAGATCACATGAAATGAGATATCCTGGAATTCCTAGGACTCATTCATGAAAATGAGACAAAAAGATAAAAGTTATTAAAAAGAAATTAGTGAAGATTTTTAAGTTTTTGTAAACTATGTTCATTGTACACGTGAGAGAATCCAAAAGCATCTACATACAGGTTATGAGAATTGAAGAGTTTCTCAGTATTACTGCAAACAAAACCATAGAAAACATCAACTGTATTTCTAGATACCATTAGAGAGTAAGTCTCCATTAGTATCTCAGGTCATGTGAATACAGAGAATGACAGCTTTTGTTCCAGATTATCTTTTCAAGGCTGTTTGTACAGTGAACAACCTTGGAAAAGAGATAACGCTCTCATGAACAAGGGACTGATATTTTCAATGCCGACGGTAATAAAGAAAATGTCTCTCTCCCAAGCAAAGGGCTCAGGGGTTCTTTGAGGGGCTCCCTCTTTGCAGTCCATTATAACAAATTCAGCACTCATAAGTTTTTGGTTCTTCTCTGAACCTAATTGTGTGTGCATGCAGTAACTAATCCTTGACTCATCACCATGTATGAATTGAGGTTCAGAGAAATAGCACAGAAAATGATCATACTCTGACTACTGCTGTTTCTGTGAGTAATAAGCTGTTCTTTATGTCTGGCAGGAGATTTGCTACTTTGCAAATAGTTTAAAATTTCTGAACTTATACCTCAGGGTCATATACAATATTGTAAACCAATGATACCCCCCTAAAAAATCTCACCCACATATTCTTAGCACATGTGACACACAATAAAAGTTTTAAAATAAGCACACAAATAAATCATTTACAATAACATCAGAAAATATCAGTCTGTAGGAAGAAATCAGTGAGGTATATGCTTTGACCTTCATGAGAAAGTAGCCTTAAGAAGGCTTAAATTTAAAAAGAGCTGTGGATCTTCCAGTCACAGAAAGAGAGGATATTGCTCAGATTGGATAACATATTAAATTGATCTATAATTATGTCATAGTTTAATTTTGCCAATTTTCATTTTCCTATTTTGAAGCGATATTAGACAAATGTTTAAAGCTGTGCCTTCCTACTTGGAAATTTCATCATTATATAGTTATTTACTTTATTCTTAATGATTCATTTATTTGCAGCGTTTATTATTTGAAATTTCTCTGACTTTCCTTCATTTCTCTTGATTAGTGTTGTTTCTCATCCTTTTTCATATTCTAGGCAGATCCAAGACCGTGCCTTTTTCCCTGCCTGGCCATGAATGTCTTTAAAGTCCTCAATTTTCTGTTATCCCAATGCTTCTCAAAGTAGACCTAGCATCCGTTTATGCTCATCACATAGACAGTCATTTCACTCTTTAGAATTTGCCTCTTTTGTTTGTCTTTAAACTCAGCCAAAGGATTTTATTATTTTTTTACCAAATATTTTGGTGCTAAAATATTTTCATGATATCTAGATCATCTTGTTACAGGCACAATCCATTATTATTTTATACTTATATTAGGTATAGGGAGTTTATTCTATTCATTTACTTCTTTATTGTCATAGATTAGAAGACTATAACAATTACCCTAGCCTGGGTGACTTAAACAGCAAAGTTATTTCTCATGGTTCTAGAAGCTGCAAATCTTAGATTAGGATGCCTATAGGTGTGGGCTCTTGTTGACAGACCTCCTTCTGGTTATCACCAAACATGGAGGAAAGAGACAGAGTCTCTTTTATCACTTCTTTCCAGGGCGCTAATTCCATTCATTGAGGGTTCCACCCTTAAATCTTATTTATTTCTTAAAGCCCCTACCTCCAAATACCATCACATCTGGGGCTGGGGCTTCAACATATGTATGTGTAGGTGACACAAACAATCAGTGCAAAGCAATGATCCAGTACCATCACTATCCAAAAACTGTCATTTAAATGTTTGTTTATTCTTCCTTTCATTTATTTGTTTAATTTTTATCCCCTTTCATTCTCACCCTGCACTTCATTTTTGTTCTCTCATAATGAATGGTCATTCATTTTAAAGTATATTCTTTCATCTGTAGGTATCAGTGTAAAGCAGGGGTTTTATTTTATATTCATATATTTTCATTGACATTAATGCTGCACTCTAGACTTTTTTTTTAACCACAGTTTTTTTTTTCTTTTTTTTTAAAGATTTATTTATTTATTTATACAAGCACTGGGTACAGTCAGAAGCGCGGGAGGGTGAGAGAATTCACCAGAGCCAGAGCAGGTAGCAGAGCAGGCAGAAGGACCCAAGTACACTGCTGAGGGGAGCAGCAGGCGGCAGGAGAGGTCTGCGTGCCATGTGGGACCCTCCTCCGGTGGCTGGGGAGCAGCTGGAGATGGAACCGGTGCTGCAGAGGCTGCGGGCAGCTTCGCAACCCAGTGCTCAACAGCTGCGCCACCAGGGAGGCCCACTCTAAACTTTTTTAAAGAGTTATTTATCTATGCATACAAGAACTAGGGTACAGGCCAGAGGTGTGGGGTGTGAGAGGATTCACCAGAGACAGAGTGGGAACAGAACAGGCAGATCTACTGAAATACACTGCTTAGGGGAGCAGCGGGAGAGTCAGGAGAGGTCTGCTGCACCATGTGGGACATCTCCCTGGCCAGGGATAGAACTCGTGCTGCAGTGGCTGCAAATTGCTTCATAATGCTGTGCATAACCCCTGCATCAGCAGGGAGGCCTATGCACTCTAGACTTAATTTGGATTTTTACCACTGTTAACCCAAACTTTTCTTATGATCAATTATGCTATCTATTCCTTTATCTATTCCTTTATCCCCAACTGTTGATTAGTGATTTAGAGTGAGCACCCACTATTAGTAGTGGCTAAATGGCTTCTAGTTTCCTATTACCACAAATAATACTGGAGTGAATGCTTTTTGATGAACATATGGGAGAATTTCCTTGAAACATAGATAGGAAGGATAGTACTGGGTCACACTGCTTGACTAACCACTGACTGATTGCTATTTAGCATGTCTGCACTTGTCTGTACCCCACATCCAAAAGATCTGACGGAAATGTCTTGTCTTATTCACCTTTCTCTTTTATCTGCTCAGCACCTGGCATGTAGTCCTAGATCAATATATTTGTAAACTTCATCCAGAAAGCCTAGTCCATAGAAAATATGAAAAATGTTTCTAAATATTTGATTTATCTAATACTGAAATAACACGTTTCATAAAATAGAAACATAATACAAGGATTATTGCAGTTTTCTTTTTTAGATTAATATGTTTGTATTAGCTCACATTCTAATATAAGAAAATTATTATCACTGCTGCTTTATCTCCTCTATTGGATTGTTTTGGGTGAATTATTGACATACCAAAATCTATTTCATTTTATATCTTGTTAAAAAACTAGTCTGACGTCAGTAATTCAACTCAGTTCTCAAATTACTTCCTACTTATCTTTATGTTTCATTATGATGACTTAGTTCTTCAAAAAACTTTGTTTTCTTCCCAGATACCAGATATATTGATGATTAAATTCTGTTGTTACATAAGAAAAAGTGTTTTAAATTCAACATATTAACAATGTAACCTCTAATCTTAACACCATATTTTGAAATATTGTACTTCAGAAAACTTGTTTCTACTTGGAACACTAATTTTTCTGCTTCTGTCTCTAGATTGGTACAACACATTCTGGCACCAGGACAATCAACATAAGCATTCTTCTCCCCAAGATCTTGTTGCTGTTATGAATTGATGTTTAATCAGATGCTCTGTATTCAAATATCCCATTTTATAAATTTTGAGACCATAATGCTTTTTAACAGTAAAGTATGGCTTTGAGAGGGGTAGGGGTAATTTGTAGAAACAGCATTTTACCAGTCACTCTCATTTCCTTTAAGATACATGCTTTTGCTTTGTTTCTAGATGAGTTTATTTCTGGGTAATTGCTATAGTCATCTTCAATTGTACAATCTTTGTCACTAAGTAAATGCATTATGATACCTTGCGCTTTTATGGATGTGATACTTTCAAAGCTTTTCATAAACATGAACAAATCCATAGACCTTGTGACAGCATAACAATAGTTGGTTCTCACTCATTTTCCATTGATGGAATATTTTTGTTGATCATGGCTTCATTCTCAGGTTCCTTGTAATAAACAATCATTTAAATGAAACCAACAAATCAAAAATGTTCCCTGAAATTATTCAAGTTGTTCTTTTTTTAATATAAGAAGGCATCCATCCCTACTTTGTTGCCACTGCTTTAGGAAGGCCAGAATATATAATGATATCATTTTTACAGATTTGATGTAGCAGCGGAATTAGAGCATAGGTTTGGGTGCTGGATTAGATGCCATTAGTAAAATTTATTTAAATGTGACAGAAATCGACTTCTCATGTGACAAACTTGTTTGAAGCATCCCAGGGCCCATGTAGAGAGTCCAGGGTATTAGAAGCAAACTTCTTCTGTTGCTCTGCCATCACTGAGATCACACTGTCATCCATTTGATCCACAAGTGATTAACACCATATCCACATTCCATTTGGAGGGGGCAGTGGAGGAGGAAGGCAGGAAGAAAGCATGGATCTTCCTTTGAAGGTCATGAGTCAGAGGTGGGTTGCAACACTTCCAATTGAATCCCTTTGACCAAAGCTTCGTCATGTAGCTATATATAATTGCAAGAAAGACTTAAAAATACAGTTTTTATTCTGGGTGCCCAGTTAAAATTTAGGAGCACTATTAAAATAAAAAAGAATTGATATTGAAATAAGCAGCTATATTCTCCATACCCTGCAAATTAATTTCATTTTATATTCCCTATCCAGATTGGATAATACTAAAAAAAAGATCTGAAATCAATCCTATCATTTTAGTAGCAGATGATGAGGTTGTTAGCCACAATAAATCTCCAGGCTTCTCTTTATGTGAGGATTCCATTTTGTCAGTTACAAACCTCCTAAACTTCCAGAATAATAGTAAACAGAGGTATAGGTTTCCAACAGGGGCCAGGATGGAGGGGGGAGGGTGGTGACCCAAGTGATTTCTAAACTCTTAGTTTTCATTTCCCAGTGTTGTGTTTACATCATCACAGAAGGGATCTGTACCTTAATCTATAATTGTGCAGTTTCTTATTGGTGAATGTAACAGCTCCTGTTATGTGCTCAATGAGCGTAATGCAGAAAAAGAAGTCTCCATGTTTCTATGTCTAGAAATGATGATGAGAAATCAAGTTCTCATATGTTCAAATAACTTTCATTATGGATTTCTAGTTCAGCACCTAAACCTATGCTCTAATTCAACTACTACCTCTAGGTGTTTCTATGGCTTTTGAGCAGGAGAAAAGCTCAGAAATGTAATTGTCAGGATGGAGAAGAGAGCTGAGTTCTAACTCTCTGGCACAATTTAGTCAAGAGACTGTTGACTGCACTTCTCCTACAGATGAGGCTGTTCATGAGATAGGAAGGGTTCCAGGGCAGGGACAGGACAGGACAGGATTCAAGGACAAAAATGTTTGCAAGGATTTTGCTGTCCCCATAGGCTGGTAAGCCAGAGGTTACAAACCTGATGACTCTAAGCCCAGACACATGCTCCCAGAAATTTCCATGACTCATTTTGTTGTTTTGCTTTGCTTTTTACCGTTTCTGAGTTATCTTTCTACTGCTTATCAAGTTAGCTGCTGTGGGAAGGAAAGGGAGTTGTGCACCCAGAAAAAAGGGTCACAGACTTTGAGACCAGACCATTTCAAACTGTAGCTGTGGACACACAGTCTCCATGAGAGGCTCACCATGGACATGGTCAGGGACCCTGCGCAGCCACCAAGCTGCAGGTGATTCGTGCCATAACTGGCAACAATAAACGGATGTTAGCTTAGTTCTAGCTCCTTGTTTTCTCAGCCAATTAAGTTTAATGCCTTGTTCACAAACACCAGTCCTAAAACCTATATAGATCCCTACAATTGGCATCTTGGGGAGTCTCTCTTATGCCAGAGAGATCTCCCCAGAACTCTCTTTCTTGCTGTTCTGCTATTCAATAAACACTGATACCTTCCCTGTCCTCACTGGTGTTGGTAGAGTCCTCTTTTCAGTCTTCACCAGGGGTCTCAAGAGCCCTTTCCTGGCTTGCAAGTGGTACCCCTCAGTCCATCCCTCTGACTCCTGGCAGGTAAGCAGCAGACACAGCTGCTATGCTCAGAGCTTTTCTGCCTGTGTTGTGGGAGAAGGGGAGTCAGGCTGGAGGGCCCTGGACCCACTGCCTTGTTGGGCAACATTAGTGCTCACCAGAATTCCCTCTAGTTACCTCATAAGTCCATATCCTAAATTCCTTCCTACTTTCCTTCCTACCTACCCTCATTTCCTCCCTCCCTGGCCTTGATTCCTGAAGCTCACATCTGCACTTGCTCCATAGGATTGTCCTCAGTTGATAGCAGCTGTCTTGCTCAGAGCCACCTGGAAGTTACCCTGGTCCATACCCAATGACTAGCAGGGTCTTTAAAGATGCATCCTTTTGCCTCCAGCTGATCCAGATTCTACAATGTGACATGCATTTAGCACTTATTATGATCAGAGTGAGTGTAGACGACTCCTGGAACATATTCTTGTTGAGCTTCTTCCCCTCCCTATCTTTACTCCCTTCAATAAATCCCTGAGAGCAAATGCCTTGCATAAAAATTCCATCTCAGGCTAGCTTTTAAAGTGCCCAAACTACATTTTTTCTTTAATTGGATTTTATTTTCTATTAATGTGAGATATAATCAGATATATACGGACATCATGCTTATTATTATGAATGTCCCTTTCTACCTTCAGTAATGCTTCTGGCCTTAAAATCCATTATGTCTGATATTGATGTAATTATATAAAGTTTTTTAGTTACTGTTTGCTGCATTTTTTTTTTTTGCTTTCACTTGACTTTCCAACTTTTGTTGTATTCTTATGTTTAATTTTTTTTTCTCATAAGTAGTTTATAATTGGCAGCAATTTTCCATTCTAACATGCTTGGGAAAAATGGATTAAAAAATTTAATAAATATTATCAATTTAATTAATCATTGATGTATTTGTGTTTAAATCTACCACTTCAATGTTTTATTATATTTATCCCACTTCATCTAGGCAAGCCTTTTCTCTCCTGTCTTCCTTTGGGTTTATCAAAATTGTTTTGTTGCAATATTTTTCTCCTCTATTAACTTTTAACTTACATATTAACTTTTAAAAACTTATTTTGTCTTTTAGATAGTTCACTGCCTAAGAATATTGGCATTTGTAGAGAATGCATGGCTATTAAAATACTTTAAATATTGATACTTTAACTCCAATTATCCCAGCCTCACTGTTATGTTATTCTTGTCATTTATTGTGATAAAATGCCAAATGCATTATGATAATTGATATTTAGTGTCACTATTTATTGGGATGTACTCATATTTTGTTGCTAGTTACATTCTTATTCTGTCTTCTCTTCACATCTTTTCTTTCCTATGAAATGATATACCTTCTTTTTTTTTAAAAAAAAAAGATTTATTTATTTATTTATTTATACAAGAACCGGGGTACAGGCCAGATACGCGGGAGGGTGAGAGGATTCACCAGAGACAGAGAGGGGAACAGAACAGGAAGATGACAAAATACACTGCCGAGGGGAGCAGCGGGCGAGACAGGAAAGGTCTGCTGTGCCATGTGGGACCCTTGCCAGCCAGGCGGGATTGAACAGGCGCTGCAGAGGCTGCGGACAGCTTCACAGCGTGGTACAGAACAGCCTGTTTCACCAGGGGAGACCCTGATACACCCCTTAAGCAGATTTTTAGCTTCCCCTTAAATGAGGTTCTGCTGCCATCAAATCTTTTCAATTTCGCTTTATTTGCAAGAAAAATATTTTACCCTCATTTTTGATGGATATTTTAACTAAGAGGTAAATTCTAGTATAACTTTTTTTTTTTTTAGGACAGCACATAAAGTTATCATGTCAGTCTCTTTTTGTTTCAAGTTTCACTGATGAAGTATGTTAAGAATTCTAGAATTGCTCCTAGGAAAATATGTTTTTATTTAACTGTTGCTGTTTCCAAGATTTTGTTTTATATTACTTTTCATCAGTTTTACCAGAATGTGCCCAGGTGTAGTTTCTTTATGCTCAACCTATTTAGGTTTCATAGCATCTTTTGAACTTGTGACAATATCTTTCACAAGTTTTGGATAATGTTTAGTCTTTATTTAGGTCTTTCTTCTAGTCCTAAGGGTCTGTGTCCTGATACATAGTCCTAAAAGATTTATGTAGTAGATATCTGTTACTCTTTTTTTTTATTCTCTACCTTTATTGGATATTTTTTACTGACTTTTCTTTCAGAATCACAAATGCTCTATCTTGTATCTCTTTGGTAGCCAGTGAGTGTAAAAGCTGATCCCCATAATACAATCAGGGGTTAAGCTATTTGTAACTGGTTTTACTAGCTTGGTCTTCTCATTTGTATTATTTCTAGTACATACTCCTTCAGGACTTTTGACAAAATGCCTAGAAGGTTTAATGTAGTCTTCCTCACTTGCTGGACTTGAACTCCATTTTAATCTTCAAACAGCATTGTAATTCTCTGCTTCTTTGCATCTGTCTGCTTTTGGTTCCTGAACCTTTCCACCCACATTGCATACGCATTAACTAATGAATCAAAGGGAAAAGCTCCCAGAAATAATACACTTGTCTCGTTTCCTTCTCGTAAGAATCCTGGGTCTCCTAGCTTTGGTTGCCTTCGTAGTTTCCTGGTGTGTTCCAACATTTTTTCAATTATATCCAGCTTTTATTTTTACTTTCAGTCAGAGAGTGGTCTGCTATTGTACAAACTAGCTCTTCCTACATGAAAGCATGAAGTTCTAGATGTTTTTGTAAGTCTGCATTCATGGTAACTCCTCCATGAAACTTCCTTTGTATCATCTCATCAGAAATTATCCTTTCCTCTGCTAAATTCCTATGATGTAGTGGTTAATAGGACAGAATCGAGCCATTTGAATTAATCTCCACCTTGAGCTTGGACAAATTATCTAACTTCCTTTAGCCTCAGTTTTCTTATTTATAAGATGGATATAATATTTGTACTTAAGTCACGGTGTTATTTAAATATTCAATGTTATAATAAATATAAAACACACAGTAAGTTTTAAATATTGTTAGTAAAATAACATGATGGCACCATTCATTACTCTGCTATGCACCTTACTAAATTTTACATTCTCTGATGGAGTGAAATGCCTTCCTCATCTTTGTTTATTCCCCAGTTTTAAGATACTTACACATAGAATGTGTATTCATTGCATCAATGAATATAAAATTAATTGTGTACACACAGATTGATTTATTCAATAAAATGAGATGGAAATTTGTTTTGAGAGACCCAACGCAGGAGAAGCTTAACTATAACAAATGAGCATGGGAGCTGTTGAATTTCCATATCCATTTTAATATGTTAGCCCCTTAAAAACAGAGATTGGACTTTTTCTGGCTTTGAGAAATAATTGGCACACATCACTGTGTAAGTTTAAGGCATATATCATGATGGTTGATTTGGATACATTGTTCTGCTGGATGTATTTGGATACATACTGTTAATATCCATTCTCTCATATACATACAATAAAATGAAAAGAAAAAAAGGTGGGAAAAGGTAAAAATAAGTTCTTGGTGATGAGAACTCTTAGGGTTTACTCTCCTAAATGTCCCACATGTCATAGTACAATGCTAACGGCAGTTGCCAAGTCTTACATCACATGCCTAGTAGTTCTTTATCTTGTACCTAGAAATTTTTAACTTTTGGCCACATTCCTCCAACCCCCACCCTCTGCCTCTGGTAATGGACAAATATGATCTCTTTCATTATGAAGTTTTATGTTTTTGATTTTTTTTAATCCTATATGTAAGTGAGATCACAAGGTACCTGTATTTCTCTGCCTGATTTATTTCACCTCACATAATATCTTCAAGATCAATCCATGTTATGGCAAATGTAGAACTTCCTCAGCTTTTAGACTAAATAATATTCCATTAAAATATAATTGTGTGTGTGCGAGTGCGCACACACCACAACTTATATTTGAATGGACACTTAGGTGTTACCATATCTTTGATATTATAAATAATGCTGCTGTAAATATGGGAGTACAAATATCTTCTCTGTTTAGTGTTCTTGTTTCCTTTGGATATATTCTCCAAAGAGGAATTATTGGATGAGATGGGAGTTCTGTTTTCACTGTTTTTAGGATCTTCTGTAATTTTTTTCACAATTTCTATACCAATTTACAGTCCCACAAACAGTGCACAAAGGCCTCTTTTCTCCACATCCTAAACAGCTTTTATTATCTCTTGTCTTTTCTATGATGACCATTTAAGAGGTGGAGGTGATATTTCATTATGGTGTCATTTTGTATTTCCTTAGTAGGATAATGCTGAGCATCTTTTCACATACCTATTGGTCTTTCAAATATATCCTTTGGAGAAACTGGGGTTTTTCCATGTTTTTACATAGCACCTCACCCAGTTCTTGGTTAGTAAAATATATACAATTAGCACTTGTTGAATGATTGAATGAATTAACGTTTTCTTATTTATTACTACTGATTATTTAAAGCTTTCCTTTTTTAAAGATTTATTTATCTATGCATACAAGAACTGGGGTGCAGGCCAGAGGTACGGGGGTGGGTGAGAGGATTCACCAGAGAGAGTGGGGAGCAGAACAGACAGATCTACTGAAATACACTGCTGAGGGGAGCAGCAGGTTAGACAGGAGAGGTCTGCTGTGCCATATGGGTTAGCTCCCTGGCCAGGGATCAAACTTGTGCTGCAGTGTCTGGTGATAGCTTGAGAGTGCTGACTTTAACCCCTGCAGCACCAGGGAGGCCCCTAAAGTTTTCTTTTTGTGCATACTTGTTAATCTAACTTACCAAATCTTGAAAATAAAAAAAAATTTCCTTTGAACAAAGTTTGTTTTATCTTCTTTTTCAAGGAGCCCAACACACCAATAATTTAAACAATTTCTTACAATGCTGCAGATGACATGAAAGATTTCTATATTTATCTTTTAAAATTTTTAACCACTTGATCCTAATCTTTATTTTTTCATGACATTAGCCAAAGTCTCTTGGATTTTATTTTCTATATGTTGTCTTTCCAGATGTCTTTTGATGAAAAGAAGAATGTGTTCAAAGACTTTATCTAGCCAACAGAGCACCACGCAGCTGTGTTTCTCCTTTTTCCTCTTCTTGACCTTACCCTGAAGAAAGTACCACTTTAGGCTCAAACTCCTGCAATTTATGAAGTGTCTCCTAGGAAATGCTTTGGTCATAGGGGGAAAAAAATTAAATTTCATTGCAGGTACAGCTTCCCTTGACTTTATAGATTGAAGTAGAAAATACTTTTGGGAAGAGAAACTATATCATGAGTATTTAGAGTTTATCACATATGAGATGTTTGTGAACAAAGCTTATCCACAAGACTGAGATTTGTGTTAAGTCCTCTCTTAAAACCAATCTGTCCAAAGAAATGCAGATCAGACACACCAATGAAGAAAAATCCATCCAGTCCACGTCTCATTATCACCCCAAGAAACCCAACACCAATGGTCTTTTTTTTTAATCCTCTTGATCACCTTTTGACACTTTTCCTTTAAGTCACATAGGCTTTGAGGCTCGCACAATAGAAAAATTATTTTTGTAATCAATTATAATTGATTTGTGTTTCCTTTCTCACAGATTTTTGAAATGAAGAAAATAAATGAGACAGATTTCTTAGATAAAGACAAAAGAAAGGAAGTGTCTGGCATAAAAATTACTCACTGTCAAGGTTATTATTTTATTAGAAAGTCGAGCCTATGAAGGCAGACCTTACTTTACCATGTTTTGCTTTTATGTACTTTGTAGATATTATGTGTTTTATAAATTGGAGGTGTGTGACAACTCAGAATCAAGCAACTTTATTGACACTCTTTCCCCAATAATGTATTCACTTCATATCTCTGCATTAGTTTTTGGAATTTGTCATCATCTTTCAAATTTTTCACTGCTTTTATATGTTACAGGTGATCTATAATCAATGATGTTTGATGTTTCTATGATAATTGCTTTGGGGCACCGTAAACTGTGCCATATAAGATGGTGAACTTTTTTTCTTTAATTGTTTTTCTTTCTTTCTTTCTTTTTATTTAAATTTTATTTTTATATTCCCCATACAATTACAACCCCCTTATTTTTAACCCAAGCCCTCCTTTCCCCGCCCCCCACCCCCGATAGAGTGTCTCTGGTTCATAGTTGTTTGTTGATTTTGATATTTTCTTTCTTACAGTTATTCTTTTTCCTGGTCCCTTATTTAAGTTTTCTAGATTCCTGCTATGAGTGAGACCATCCGGTATTTTTCTTTTTCTTTCTGGCTTATTTCGCTGAGCATGATCCCTTCCAGCGCCATCCATGTTGCTGCAAATTGCATGTATTTATAAGATGGTGAACTTAATCCACAAACATTGCTTGTATTCAGACTGCTCTGCCCACCAGCCATTCCGTCTCTCTCCATCTGCTTGGGCCTCCCTACCTCCTGAAACACAGCAATATTAAAATAAGGCCATTTACTAAACCTAGCAGCAATGGTCTCCAATAATTCAGTAAAAAGAAGAGTCACTTATCTCTTCAAAGAGGTGTGAAACTATACCTCTGTCAGATGCAGTAGTTTAAATGGATGTTACCTCAAATATTTTTCTAAAAGACCATTTAGCAAACTTTAAAACTATTGGAATTATCTATAAAGGAGAAAACTATAAAGATATTTCTGACACAATAAGTAAACCTCCCATTAAAAGCTATTTAGATATAATTCAGTAAACATGCAAGTATTAATTCAAAAACATTGAATGAGAGGGGACTTGTGTGGCTCCATTTGTCCAAACACTCTTTTTTTATGTCTAGCAGAATCCCCAGGCTTCCTATGGAAGACTCACCTCTTATCTACTGTACAACCTTGACACAACTATTAATAAGTATTTTGCCCTACAACAGGCATGAAGATTAAGTTACCCCAATGTGGTTGCCTTTTGGGACATTTGATGTCTGATCAAAATGTTGACGGGCTAGAGGGAAAGGCTGGAGAGGTTCATTCCTCTGACCTTCTGATGCACTATTAACCAGATCTTTTCCCCAATTCCTGTTCTATTTGGGTCCTACATCTACTTATGCATTTCTTTATTTCAGTGAACCACTTCAAATATTTGCAAGTAATTCTTTTTCTGCTTGTTAGGAAGCATGATATCAAGCTATTTATTAACAATACCATAATCCAGATATATTTGAATAATAAATTTTATATTGAAAGTGAGGATAGATGTATATAGTCCACATGCATGAACACATGTACACACATGGGCGTGTGAGCACACACACTAATAGGACTGTCAAAGAATAACAGGATTTATTTATTTATATCATTTATCATTTATATCATTTATTTATTTATTTATTTATATCATTTTCACTGTGTATCCTTGGTCTGTTTTGTTTTTCTGGGCATATATGCTGAAGTATGAGATCTACTCTTATCAGATGAGAGACACCTGGAAGTATTGGGCGCTAGTAGAGAAAGTATGTAATTGGTAGATGGGCAAAGGAAAAATGAAGCATCTTTTTAAAAAAATTTATTTATTTATGCATACAAGAACTGGGGTATAGGCTAGAGGTGTGGGGTGGTGGTGAGAGGATTCACCAGAGACAGAGTGGGGAACAGAACAGGTGGATTGACTGAAATACACTGCTGAGAGGAGCAGCAGGTGAGTCAGGAGAGGTCTGCTGCGCCGTGTGGGTTAATTCCCTGGATGGGGATCAAACTTGTGCTGCAGTGGCTGCGGATAGCTTCATAGATTGTGTCTTTTAAAAAAAATTATTTATTTATCTATACAAGCACTGGGTACAGTCAGAAGCGCGGGAGGGTGAGAGAATTCACCAGAGCCAGAGCAGGGAGCTGAACAGGCAGACTGAGGAAGTACACTGCTGAGGGGAGCAGTGGGTGTGGCAGGAAAGGTCTGCTCACCATGTGGGACCCTGGCTGGTGGCCGGGGATCTAATTGGCGCTGCAGAGGCTTCGGGCAGCTTCACAGCCCAGCCCTCAACCTCTGCACCACCGGGGAGGCCCCATAGATTGTGTCTTAATCCCTTGCACCACCAGGGAGGTCCCCAAAATGAAGCATCTTTTAAGGTCAGTTAGATTGTCTACCCAGCAACTTAATGATCTTAAGAAAGTGATTTTTCTAGGTTATATACAAGCTTAATATTTTTAAGGCTTTTGTTCCTAAGGATTAAATTATGTGATACAAATGAAAACACAATGCATGCTTAAATGCTTCTAGCTCTATGAATACCAGGGGCTTTAGATATGTATGTGTGTATTTCTATTATGCTCCTCTATTATCATTTGAAAAAAATGAATTTCTAACAGAGTCTTCCTAAAAGGTACTTTGGATTTAATGGCTATAGCATTTGTGAAAGTGCTCACAGGGTCAAATTGATTCAATTATTTTCATTTGGATGAAAGGAACAAACATTTCTGAGAGTCTGTGATGCTGGTTCTTAACCCAGGTTGAATATTAGGTTCACTAGGGAGCTTTTTTAAATGCAGATTTCCAGAAATGTAAAGTCCCTCCTCCCCATTCCTGTGATTTTGATACATCTTCTAAGTGCTAAGGATCATTCCAAATACTTTATACATAATATCATACTACCCCCTCAGACAACAGGGCAGTGCAGAAATTAAGAGAACAGGTTTAGACCTAGATTTCATTCAAATTCTGTGTGATCACAAGTTGGATAGTTAACTTTGGACAATTTACTTAACCTCATTTTGTCCCCAGTTTTCTGCTATAAAATAAGAATAGTGTTAATACTTTTGTCATTCAGTTATGGCTTCTATATAAAAGCATGTTATTGTGGATTATATAAAGATGATTTTGAATCCTTACAAAAACTTGTAGAAATTACTATTTTCATTTTATATGCGGGGAAACTGACATTTAAAGATGGAAATTAACTCTGCCAGGCCCATCTAATTATCACCAAATGAAGATTGGGTACATGACAATGATGGAGAATTGATGATTTAAAAAAAAATTACTGGGGAACATTTTGGTCACAGTGTCTTTGAAATTGCGATGCAGCCACTAGGTAGAGATGCCTAGTACTTAGCCAACTATCTATTATCTGACTGTGGGTCACACTTGAGTGGCCATGGAACAAGAATATTCATTTGAGTTATTTGACATATAAATTGTGACTTAACTCATTCACAAACCATGTAGAGAGTAGCTGAAGACTGAGGGCATAGCACTGGAGAGCACCAGTATTTTGTAGGATGAGAAGTCAAAGTCAAAATTAAAAGAAGACTAAGAAGCCAGAGGCAAAAGTAAGGTCTGAGAAAGTATTAGCATAGAAATGCAAAGAGGAAGGCATTTCAGAAGGGAATTGTTGGTTAAAAGTGTCAAGTAAACAAGAATTCGAGGAAAAGAGATGTCATGTGGTTTGGAAAACATAAAAGTGTCTTGGATGTTTGGTACAGTGGTTTCACTAGGCTACAGCAGTAGACATCGGTAAGTATATAGTCCCCTTCAAGAAATTTGGTGATCAAGGGAAAGAAAGAGAATTATAGACAGATAGGGTAGGGTTACTAATAGGCATGGAAGGTAATTGAATTGTGTCTAAAGGCCTTTAATTTTATCTAGTCACTTCTTTTGTTAATTTTTTTTAAGATTTATTTATTTATGCATAGAAGAACTGCGGTATAGGCCAGGGGTATGGGGGTGAGAGGATTCACCAGAGACAGAATGAGGAGCCGAACAGGTGGATCTACTGAAATACAATGCTGAGGGGAGCAGTGGGCAAGACAGGAGAGGTCTGCTGCGCCATGTGGGTTAGCTCCCTGGCCAGAGATGGAACTTGTGCTGCAGATAGCTTCATAATGCTGAGACTTAACCCCTCATACCGCCAGGGAGGCTCTAGCCACTTCTTTTGAATTCAGCCACTTCTGAATGGATATACTGGGTGTATGTGTATGTGTGGTATGTAAATACATTCATAGTCAGTGGTATAAATATTTTGAAAGCTCTGCTTGCTCTGTGCACTTAAAAACTTAACCTCCTTGAGTCATAAAATGAGGCTACCAGTCAACACAGAGTTGGAAGATACTTAAGGTGTAACAAATATTACCAACTAAAAAGAAGGAAGTCTATATTTTCATTTTAAAATTATATATGGGGGGATTGATTTTTTTTTTACTTTTAATGCAATATCCAATATACTACAGATCTAACAAATTTTGGTAGGAAATTGCTGTCATCTTACAATGTCTTCTTGTATATTTTCTTCATTATAGTTTTATCAGATATTATTTTAAAATTCAATAACAGAATTTTTATGGCAAACTTTCAAGTTTCTAAAGAGACAAGGCCTCAGTTTTCTAAAACAGGTATATGGAAGTGAAAGCTAGGGAATTTGTGTTTGAAGAAAATTTGTCCTTTTACAGATCATTCCCATACCACAAGACACATGAATTTTCAAGTTTCCTTACTCTTAACTTTAGATGAACCAATTATGAATGCTCTTTAATGAAAAGCGTAGCCAAATACCAAAACAGATATATGGCTGAATTTCATAAGAAACCTGTAAAAGACTGAATGTAGAAATATTTGATGATTTGGTAAAACAAATATGTATTGGTCATCTCCAGTTCAACAGCAAAGGTTGTGACCAAGTACTTGGTGAGAAAAATACAAAACAGAACTACTGGCAATTTTCTGTTATGTAATTAGTTTGCATATCCTCTGAGGTCAGGAACTTGGCTCTTGGGCTATTATTTACCTCTGTGCTTTAATTTTCTTATAATTTAACCTCATTTTGGTATTCACTGTAGTGCTCAGAAGATTCCTTGCTAATATTCCATGCTGAATACATGTTGGTTAGGGGAAAATACAGGTTGTGACGTGGAGACTTGAGTGTTTGTCCAGACCTCAACACTAAAGATAAATGCAAGTCCTTTAAGCATTCTGAGGTTCATTTCTTTCATTTCCAAATGATAATATATAGGTTGATGGTTTGGTGCGAAGTATAAATAATATAACTATTATAATGTATTGTCTTAGTATCTCAGCATCATGTTTAAGATCAATGGTGGTGGTTAAAAATTTGTTCTATTCTTTTTTGTTTTCCCCTTTATATCTGTTTAAACTCAGTTTCTGATTTCCTATGAAAAGTCAGTAGCTTGCATTAAGGGTTCTCTTCTCCAATCTGGCCCAGGACAGTACTATTGTTACTGATTCTTGCTTTCAGATTCCTGGCCCTCACCCTGAGCTGGCAGCCTCATAAAGTTCATACACAGATACAATCCTCCATTCCTCACCCTGAGCTCATCCAGGAAGGTTCTCTACAAACGTTATTCCACCTCTCTGTCTGTCTTTACCTGCCCCAAGCTCCTCTCAAACCTTGGTCTCGTCCTCTAGGAACTGACATTAACTGCAGGTCCTAGCTTTAACACTCCACTTTTCACAGAGCTTAACACCTATATCACATCATGGCTCTCTCTTGAAATGCTTTTCTTCACCCTCAGATTCTATATATATCCATACTTTTCCTCTAAGTGCAGTTCAAAGACCATCTCCTCCAGAAAGGTTACTGTGATCTTAGAAGCAAGGAGCAGGGCCTCCCCTGGTGGCACAGCAGTTGAGCGCTGGGCTGCCAGGCTGCCCGCAGCCTCTACAGTGCCAGTTCGTTCCCCGGCCGCCGGCGAGGGTCCCACATGGCCCAACAGACCTTTCCTGTCTGGCCCGCTACTCCCCTCAGCAGTGTATTCCGTTAGTCTTCCTGTTCTGTTCCCCGCTCTGGCTCTGGTGAATTCTCTCACCCTCCCGCGCTTCTGAATGTACCCAGTGCTTGTATAAATAAATAAATAAATCTTAAAAAAAAAAAAAAAGAAAGAAACAAGGAGCAGCTTACTCCTAGATTTCCATCCATTCTCCTCAAGACTCACCTGTGTTATTTTCACTCTGATATGCTGTGTTTTCTCGGGAGGTAGCATAGCCTACTGAGGAGAAGTATGGTGGAGGTGGAAGTCTGGAAGTTTTGGGATTGAGTTAGAGACCAGCAAACCTATGTAAAACAGATCTACTTACCTTCTCCCCTCAGTGCCTTTGTTTCCTCAGAACTAAAATGGAGATGACATTTACCTCACAGAGTCTCTGAGTGTTAAATGAGATGAGGTAGGCAAGTGCTTGGCAAAATTTCTAGGCCCTTCTTACTCAATAGTTATTGTTAATGGGTTTGTGCTTCTGTGTAAAGGTTTTATTAGTTATAATAAAATATATAACTTGTTCATGATGTTTTATCAATGTTGAATTTGTGAAAAATTCTCAAAAAATAAGACTTTCTATGTCTTTGTTGTAAATTCAACTCTTGTCTTTCCCAATTAAATACCTAGTATGTTGTTGCCATTCATACATTAGGGCTGAATAATTCCATGATGAATAAATGAATGATTCAGTTTATATCTATGAATCTATGAATAAAATTGCTGTTTTTATTGTTATGTCTAAGTACTACCAATTAGTGCCTATAAAATATGCAATGACTAAAACTGAATCTTGAAACAATATAAAGATAGCCTTTTGCATTAAGATTTATTTACATGTGAACTTTACTTCATCTTGCTATTATCTGTAACTATTTCACTGATATTTTATTTGTTGACATTTTATAATGCTTTATAAAATTTTTAGCAACCACATTTTTGAAACTCATGAATTGATAAGATAATTAGATAGATATTTATATGCACATATATTTACAATAATAATATTAAGAATAACATTTGAATTTGTTGATTTGAATTGGGCTTCATCCAAACACCAGCTAAAAAAGCAAAAGAAGATTGCCACATACACACATTACCACTGAGAGATTAACAGAATAAAGAAAAGAGCAGTAATTTCCCTCATATATACCACTAAGCCCATCTATTATACAGACTCTCAGAAAAATGGGCCTAACATTCAGGTGCTGATGTTTTAGTAGAAAAGCTTGTAAATTTCCGGACACTGAAAGAAGAGGTGTGGACTTCTAGTGAGTCCGAACCTGGGACACGACGGGGAGGGAAATCAGACATGGGGGACTGTCATGTCCAGCATGCAGTAAATCTTTATTGTCTTAGTGCTCATTATATACTATTTTAATTGCAGCAGGTGTAACATCAAAGCATACTATATAATGATAACATGTATGAGTGATTAGTCTATTTTCTTACTATTATCTATTTACTTCAGACAGTAGGGTACCAGGGTTAGTTCTCATGCACATAATCTTATAGCCCCCTAGCCAGAGCCTGGGAAGTTCGCTCATTATTTTTGTTATTCTCAAACTGTGGAGATATACACAGGTCACTTCCAGGGTCTCAACACCAAGTCCTGTCACCCAGAGGTTTTCCTCCGAGATGCATGTGTTTTCACATGCCTTAAAGACTTGGATCAAGGCCCTTCTGCTCACTGTGCAGGGTCTCTCCATTTTGTTATTCTCAAACTGTGGAGATATACGCAGGTCACTTCCAGGGTCTCAACACCAAGTCCTGTCACTCAGAGGTTTTCCTCCGAGACACATGTGTTTTCACATGCCTTAGGGACTCGCGTCAAGGCCCTTCTGCTCACTACATGGGGTGGCCACCTCCAACAAAGAGGGAGTGAATTTTCTGCATAGTCTATCTAATAGTGTATATATCTTGACTTCATTGTTCATTTGGATGAGTGGCTAGTAAAGGACCATATGCCTTTTATTTATTTTTACTAGGTTACTAGCTCCTCTTTCACACTTTAAATTCCTAGAGTTCACAGCATGGAATCTATATGACAGGTAATAAACAATATTCTATTTTTATCATAGTAGCATTTAAAAGAGAGAAAAGGAAATAGTAAAGTGACTAATACCTATTGTAAGTGAATCATTAAGTGAATCAAAATGGTGAAATAAAGGATGTTAAATGTTTGGCAGCAAAGAACAAGGCATCAAGAGTCCCGCTTTCACTCCATCTTAGACATACAAGGACTTGCAGGACTTACCATATCGTTAGCCTCCTTTGATGGGGAATAACTCACCTTCAACTGTTTAAAATGGTTCTTCACGCCTGGACATGATGGGTATAATCTGTTCAAAATAAGCACAGTAGTCATTCCTAAGCATCCACAGTTTAAGCAAACACTCCACCTCCTGTACCAACACTGCTTGCTTTATGCCTTGTCATTTGTACCTCACTCCCACCATCCATCCCTTTCTTTTGTCTTATCTGTTTTCAGATAGCAGAGGAACCCTGCAGAACTGAAAGGTCCTGCATGCTCCCACCATAACACCCACCCAACGAAGAACAATGTTCATTCTAAGTAAATATTTCTACACTTCAGGTACAGAGTATAATCATTACTGGTGTACTAGTTAATGTAGTGACTGTGACTATCATAAACCAACCCTACTATTTCATTGTATGAAACAATGCAAGTGTTTTTCTCTTCACATATTCCTTCAGCGTAGGTGTCTTCATCTGTCGGTCTCGCTCCCCATGCAGTCATTCTAGACTTCAGCCTCCTCCCATTGCGTGACTGCCATTTCCTATGGTCTTAAAATCTGCTCATCTCTGCAGAAGGAGATCTGAGTATTGAAAGGTCACAATTACCAATTAAGTGCCTTGGCCTAGAAGTGACATCCCTCACTCCCACTCATATTCTTTAGATGAAAACCAGTCACATAGCTCCATATAGATCAGGAGTGTGTGTGTGGGGTGGGGGTGGTGGGACGGAAGGGTTAAAATCTTGACTGGGCAACTGCTTCTGGCTATAATATAGAAGATACAGCACAAATTAGTGGTGGGCATTTAGATATTTTTTCCAGAAATGTAGACTAATTGGCATTTAAAGAAGGCAAAATATATCCAACAAGGTTGTTTAGGTCAGGAGGTCAGCAAACTATGATCCATAAGAAAAATCTAGTCTATGGCCTGCTTTGTATCATCCATGACCTAAGAACAATTTTTCTGTCTTTTAAATAGTTTGAAAAAAAAGAATATTTGGTGGCACTAAAAGTGATATGGAATTCAAATTCCAGTGTTTACACAAAGAGTTATATTGAGATACAACCACTCTCTTTTATTTACAAATTATCTGTGACTTTTTTTGTGCTAAATGACAGAGTTGACTAGTTGTGACAGAAAACATATGGCCTGCCAAGTTCTTTACAGAAAAGATTTTCTGACTTTTGTTTTAGAGCAATAATTTAGTGCAAAAGGACTTCTGTACTTATAGCTAAAACACATCTTGTCAATGTTTTAAACCATTAAAGTAACGTTTAATTGTCGGATTTTGCACAAAGCTTGTTTTTGTCACATCTTATTCCCTTATTGAATTTTATTACCTTAGATGTTGTCTGCAGGTACTAATCACATATATGAAGTTATGTGACCACTAAATCACCTTTGTAAAATGATTCATCATTGGCAAAGCTTGACCAGATGGAGCTCCTCATGGCTCGATTGCAGGACAATAACTCACTTAATCTTTTTGAAATATGCCAGAACCGTGTCAAAGAAAACCATGTCAAGTTAGTTCTTCATGAAGTTGATGTGACAGAAGATACTGACATCATTTCCTAATACAACTGTACTCACTGGATAACTGCCATTAAAGAAGCTAGTTTCATCATTGGTATCAATTGACACAGAAATGTTACAATTATAATAATTTTTAAAATCTAAAAGAATGTGACCAGACAAACTTTAAATTTCACACCTTCTAAATTATTTGGCTCCCAGATAGATCCAACTAAGTAGGTTCTTGTGAATCATCTTTCCTTCCTAAAGAATATATTTTACTGTTTGATAAAGTATCACCTGAGACAGATGCAATTTTCTCATTGTGTAGCTAAATAAAGTTGAAAAATATTTATTGAGAAAAATATATCTATACTTGGCATTCAAACATGTATATGTATATGCTGACTGTTGGTATGTTCCTCAGTGAGTCTATGCCCAAAGGGAGAAAAATGAATTTCTAGAGAAAATTACTTTTCAGTCCTCTGAAGGATTTCTACCATTTAACTATTCTGATCCTTCATTTTCCAATCTGTAAAATGGGAGTATAGTTATCTACTGTGTTATAGCCCTAACTAATACTGGGAAACACAGGCCAAGCATTCAGTATCCTGTCTGAATATACAATATTATTTAATTGTTACCTTCACCCTTATTATGGGTTTCTGCCTGAATTCTCCACGAGTCAATGAGCTGTGTAAAGTATCTCAAAATTCCAGAAACACTTTATTCATTCCTTCAGAAAATTTCATTAATTCTCAAAAAATCAAACCTTTATATCAATACTTGTCTAGATTCAATGGT
The DNA here is from genome assembly GCF_964194135.1 of Talpa europaea. Taxonomy (NCBI): domain Eukaryota; kingdom Metazoa; phylum Chordata; class Mammalia; order Eulipotyphla; family Talpidae; genus Talpa; species Talpa europaea. The sequence goes on from NC_140076.1 coordinate 97,669,734, forward strand.
AAGAGAAGCACATCAAAATTATTAGTAGAACTAAGAAACAAATGAGGAAATAGAAATTGTTATAAAATATTTTTAGCTACCATATGAGAGGTAAGGCATCAGCTATGCATGGGGATTGATGTGATTTATGATCATTCCATTACATAAATTTCACATTTGAGAACACTTTTTCCAAAAGAGATACTATTAACTATGAAGGTTAAAGCCACAGACCAATTTATATAGGCCTAATTATTTCATTCATTTTTTTCAGCAATCATTTAATAGGGATCTGCTATGCGCAAGGTAGTCTTTTCAATCAAATGTGAAAAAATGAAATATAAAAATGTGAGCCATTATGTAAATCAACCTCTAGATCCCTCTAATACATGTGTAATTACATATTATAATAACACCTATAAAGATAAACAACAGTGTGCTTGAGTGAGGACAGTTGATATGTACATACATACATGCATTGAGGACTTTAGGAAAATAATAAATGAGCTAAAAAGCAGAAGATGAATTAGCAAATGGAGAAGTGGGGATGTATCAGATATCTTTGCCCTCTCAAGTTTCTCCTACTACTCCCTATTCTGTGCAGCAGAGGGCTAATCCTTGAAGACTGATTAGTGAGCTCCCTTCTCCTCTAGCTTCTGGCTTGGTTGGCCAATGGGAGGTAGGCTATGAAGAGATACAAGAGGATGAATTTAGGGATTTATTTTCTTTATCTTCTCTCTATTATGTTATTATGGGTGGTGGAGTCCCTGTACTAGTAAGGCTGTAGCTCTTACTAGTTACCCTACTCTAGACAACTAACCTTTCTAGTTCTAGTAACTATTACTTCGCATGCCCTCTCAGGACTAGGTGTAGTAACAGCCTCCTATTACTAGTCCTCAGATACTTCAGTGGTGGCATGGGAGGAAGTAGAGCAGACATAGGGAGAGCAAAATGTCTCTGTCACTTGATCACTGTGACAATAATGATTCTAGTGATTATGGTCAGCTGGATGTTTCAAATGACCCTACCCTCCATGCACAGAATACCTTTGGGGGAGGGGAGCAGGGAAGGTCATGAATTTCTAATTAAGAATAAGGGCCTCCCTGGTGGTGCAAGGGGTTAAGATGCAACCTATGAAGCTATCTGCAGCCACTGCAGCATAAGTTTGATCCCCAGCCAAGGAGCTACCGACATGGCACAGTAGATCTCTCCTGTCTCGCCCACTGCTCCCCTCAGCAGTGTATTTCAGTCATTCCTCCTGTTCTGCTCCCCACTCTGTCTCTGGTGAATCCTCTCACCCCCTGCACCTCTGGCCTACATCCCAGTTATTGTATGCATAAATAAATAAATCTTTTTTTAAAAAAAAGAATAAGGGGGCCTCCCTGGTGGTGCAGCGGTTGAGCACTGGGTTACGAAGCTGCCCGCAGCCTCTGCAGTGCCGGTTGGATCCCCGGCTGCTCCCCGGCCACCGGAGGAGGGTCCCACATGGTGCGCAGACCTCACCTGCCGCCCACTGCTCCCCTCAGCAGTGTACTTCATCAGTCTGCCTATTCTACTCTCCGCTCTGGCTCTGGTGAATTCTCTCACCCTCCCATGCCTCTGACTATACCCAGTGCTTGTATAAATAAATTAATTAATTAAAAAAAAGAATAAGGGCCAAAAATCATAAAATCCTAATGATAACTCTGAAGGGTCTCTCATTTTCTAGCGTCAGAAGAGAGACATGGCTGCAGACTAGCCTGGTTATAAGGGTTGTAGAAGGGCAGTGCAAAGAAGTACTTAAATACCCTGCACTAAAATCAGGGTACTAGACTGGAAGGATTAGAACCCATGAGTGAAATCTATTATATAAAAACTGACAAATGAACACTCATGGTACGCCCCACTTTCCTCCACATCCGTCCAGAAAAGAAAACCAAAAGCAATTTTGCATTTCCAGAGTCATTGCAGAGGTTAGTAAAACCATCAAAGACTTGAAATATTCCTATAATATTCCAATTTTTTTTATAGCTGTATGTCTAGTTCACAAATCAAATGGGTCGTAGAAAATGAAAGCAGATTATCACAGACTTAATCAGGTAGAGACACCAATCACAGGTGCATTTCTGGATGTGATATCTTTAATGGAGCAAATCAACCCAGCCCTTGGCAGCAGGCATGCAGCAATTGACCTAATTGACCTGCTGTGTGTGTGTGTGTTTTTTTTTTAATATCTTTCAGCAAAGATAATCAGAAGCAGTTTGCCTTCACAGGTATGACAGGATACTTTTATGGATTTGCCTCAGGGTGAACTTTCCTGTGCTGTCATAATATAATATTGAGACTCCTTGATTATCTTGATATTCCATTGAACATGACACTGGTCCCTTATATTTGTGACATTATGCTAACTGGATCTAATGAACACGAAGTGGCAAGCACTTTAGATGCCTTTTGGAGACATATACATGCCAGAGAGCAAGAAACAAAGCCTAAGAAAATTCAGGAGTATACCATGTTCTGAAGATCCTATAATCCAAGGATTGTCAATATATCTTCTCTAGACTTCTCTATAATGAAAGATATGTTGCTGTATATTGTGTGGACCACCCCGAGGAAAAAGGCACAGTTCTTACTGAGTTCACTTATGTTTCAAAAATATTATAAGCCATATTTTATAAAATAAGAGACCCTCTTTAATTCTATGTGTGAATTGCCCTTTTCATTGACATTTTGACCTTTTGGAACAAATGATATTGGAAGTGTCTGTGGGAGACAGATAGAGCCTTGGGTAAATCCAATAAGTATCACATCTCAGATCTGATTTGGGTGGAAAGTCAAGCCTCTTCTCCCAACCATAGGTCTTCTTTTGAAAAAGAGCTATGAACTGGCTATTCGTCCTTGGCATTCCCTGAAATTTTATCTGTGCATCCTAGTGACTGGTAATCTATAAACCAGATGTTTTCTGATTCATCAAACCATCAAGTTAGAATTGCACTAAAATAGTACATAATAAAAAGAAATATGTTAATTTTGGTGCCCCAAAGGCACAAGTTAATTTCATTGGTCAGGGGCTCAGATTCCAAAGGCACTTGCTCCTCAACTTCACTAACTCTCCTACAACCCACACAGGAAAAGTCCTGGGACTTCCTTATGGCCAGTCAGTACTACTTCGAGTGCTGATTTAAACTACAAATTGATAGTCACTTCCATATAGTCCAACTCTGGGATAGACTGGAAGGACATTAGTGACATTAGGGCCAAAAATCAAGGTAATCTTACATCTAATCGTCCACTCTGCAGAAAAGAAAGATATCCTTAGGTGCAGATCTATCTTGATTCATAAGTGATGATACACAGGTCAAATAAATGGAAAGAAACAGGCAAAGAATAAAATTCTAATGGTGACAGTTTATGTGAGAGGTTCATATAGAACATCTTAGGAAGAATACAGATTATGAAAATATTTTTCTCACATAAATGCCCACAGGAACATATCCAATGTAAAGAATGCTTTCAATCATTAGGTGGACAAGGTGTTCTTCCCTGTGGCCATCGATCAGCTTTTTCTCAGCCAAACCAAAGCTGCTAAATAACACATATACAAAGTATGTATCTGTGAGGGCACGTACAGTCTATTCAGGTGTTCAGTAACATGAATTTCCCCACATAAAGGGGAACATTCCGCCATGCCAAGTGGCTAACCTGACACAAACAAGTTGACATGACACCATTCCCCAGCACACTGGCCCACTTCCTGTTAGTGGCTGACTGTAATTTTTATATCATGGAAGAAATAGTCATCTGTTCTCACAGATGTATGGTGTATTTCAGATACAGAATTGCCTTTCATATCCACAGCACTGTTGCCAGCACCATCCTTTTCAATGCCTTATCTCTGACCAAGTTCTCCTTATAATGACTTTTTCAGAATTATCTTGGTCATTTCATCTTCTGCATTTCCATATATTTTATAATGATCTTATTAAGTTCCATGGAAGGGGGAAAACTTTTGGGATTTTTCTTATTTCACTGGCTTAAAGAACTGTTTTTGATAGGGGAAAAGGTGCTTAGATTAACTATTGTATTCTTTTTTAATCATTAAGAATTAGTCAGGTTTTTTTATATCTTCTTGAATCAATATTGGCTAGTTATATTACTCTAGAAAATAGAAAATTTTATCTTAAGTTGTCAAATTTAGTTATTTAAAATTAATTATGATACCTCTTTTTTTGTAATCACCTCATTCTTCTTCTGGAGTTATGGTACAGTTTTGATCACCAATATTCTTTTTTAATGAGTTTTCTCTTTTTTTCCCCCTTGCTCAATCTTGCCAGGGGGTTGTCTATTTTATTACTTTTTAAAACGTTGAGTATTTCAGTGTACAGATCTTTTTTCTATTTAATTAATTCTCATCATTTTTATTCTACTCTGTACTTAGAGTGTATTCTGTTATTTTTCTAACAACTCTAAGTTGGAAACATATCCACTTTCAAACTTTATAAGTAATCAGAATGTTAAAATTATTTTAAGCAATGCTTTATCTGCATTCTCTACATTTTTTACATATATCCAAAAGAGCAATTTTATTACAAAAAGGGAGAGAAGAATAAAGGACACTTGCATAGACACTAGTGGCAGAAAGAGCTGCCACTGGAAAGGGACAGGTTTGCTAAGAGAAAGGCCTGCATGGACATAGGCGGGCAGCCTTGGGAGTCGCTGCCTCTGCTGCCTTGCAAAGGGAGAAGATTGGCGAAGAGGATGACCTGCATAGGCAGGTGGTGGAAGGGCTGCTGCCTGCATTCCCTACCCTTTAGGATATAATGTTTTCATCACTGTTCAATCTACTGTCTAGTAGTAATTTTTTAAAGATTTTTTTATGCATACAAGAACTGAGGTGTAGAATAGAGATGCAGGGGTTGAGAGGGTTTACTAGAGACAGAATGGGGAACAGACAGCCAGATCTACTGAAATACACTGCTGAGGGGAGCAGCAGGCAAGACAGGAGAGGTCTGCTGCACCGTGTGGGTAGCTCCCCGGCTGGGGATCGAACTCAGGACACAGTGGCTGGCGATAGATTGATAGTGCTGAGACTTTAACCCCTGTACCACCAGGGAGGCCTAACAGCCTCCATTTTTAATAATTATTATTTTTTTCAATATTTTAGTTCCACTCTTTTTAGCTACCAAACTAATTATTATTTATTTACTTTTCTACAAACAGTCCTGTTTACAGTACTTTGTCAATCCTAGAGTTTTTTTTTTTTTTTTTAAGATCGATCAATTGATTGATTTATACAAGAACCGGGGTACAGTCCAGATGCACGGAAGGGTGAGAGGATTCACCAGAGACAGAGTAGGGAGCAGAATAGGCAGACTGACTAATTACACTGCTGAGGGGAGCAGCGGGCGAGACAGGAGAGACAATGTGGGACCCTCGCCAGCCGGCCAGGATCAAACTGGTGCTGCAGAGGCTGTGGACAGCTTCACAGTGCAGTGCTCAACCACCTGTGCCACCAGGGGAGGTCCAATTGTAGGTTATTTAATCCTCATTATAATTCCATGCAATTCCGCCACTTAAGAAGTAGGCACTGTTTTATCCTCATTTTGGATATAAAGAAATGAAGGTAGAGCAGTTCATGAACTTGCCTAAGATCACTCATACTGAGTGGTGAAACCAGGAGTCAAACCCACCAGCCTGGTCCAGGAGGAGTCTGTACCTGCTTCTGGGCTGTGCTGCTAGTATTTGTTGGTTTCATCCATATATTTGCTCATTTCTCTTCACTATTCCTTATTTACCTAAGACAAAGGTTTCCCAGGGCAAAACTTTTTTATAGAAGGTCCTAAAGGAAATATTCTGGGCTTTGCAGATCAGATGGTCTCTGTCACAACTAGTTTACCTTTGTGACACAGAAACCACCATAGACAAGATGTGAAAGACCCACTGAAAATTTATTTGTGGATGCTAAATTTGAATTTCATATAATATTCATAGAATAGTCACAAAGTATCATTCCTCTTGATTTTTATTTTGACTTTTAAAAATCAAAACCATTCTCATGGGACTTAGTTTCAGCTAAAACATGAAAAGGATTTAGAAGTCATCACTCCCCACCTCATAATAAGAAAAATGCTGAAAAACTAAAAATTGACAGCTCCTCTTAGACTCAGAAGAGAATTCAGGTCACAGAGCACACCAACAGTCAGAAATATGGGAGATGGGTCAATTCAGAGACTCTTACGGGAGCTGGAGCCAGTAACTGATAGGAATACTTAAATGGTGACTAATGAACCACTGAGGGCTGAGTATGTATTTGAGATTTAACTTGAGAGTTAAAGACTCCTAAAGGCCCAGTTTTAGGAAGGAAGTCCCACACGCTTCAGTGAGTTCTACTTCCAGGTGTCCTGATGAGGAAAAAATCCCTTCCTATTTTGGGCATGGGGTTTTTATCATAATTGGATGTTGAATCTTATTAAATGCCTTCTCAGCATCTATTGATATGATCATAAGCTTTTTATCTTTTTTTTATTTGATCATGCATTGATTGATATTCAGATGTTGAAGAAGTCTTGCATCCCTGGTATAAATCCAGTTGGTTATGGCGTGTGATCCCTTTAATGTATTATATTAGGTTTGCTAAGATTTTGTTGAATCTTTTTGCATCTGTATTCATCAGGGAAATTGACCTGTAGTTTTCTTTTATTGTGATATCTTTTGCTGGTTTGGGTATCAAGGCAATGTTGGCCTCATAAAATGTATTTGGAAGCTTTCTCTCTTTTTCAATTTTTGTTAAGTGTTTGAGGATAGATATTAGTTCAATGTTGAACTCACTACTGAAAACATTCACTCCTGGACATACTCTTTCTCCCTGATTCAGTATCAGATGGTTGTATACTTATAAGAATTTGTCCATCTCTTTTAGGTTATTGAATAACATTATAAATGTTTATAGTAATCTCTTTAGACTCTGAATTTCTGAGCTGTCTATTGAAATTTCTCCTTTTTCATTTCTGATTGTATTTATTAATATTTTAGCCCTTTTTTCCTTTGGGAACCAAGATAAAGCTTTGTCTATTTTGTTTATTTTTCCAAAGAACCAACTCTTGGCTACATTGATCTTTTAGACTTTCAAAATTTCATTTATCTCTCCTCTAATTATTATTTACTGAAATCTACTGGGTTTTGATTTTGCTTGGTCTTCTTTTTTTACTCCCCAAAGTGTGAGTTTAGATAATTTAATTGAGATCTTTCTTCTTTACTTATGTAGGTCTGTATTGCTGTATATTTGCCCCTTAATATTGCTCTAGCTCAGCCCCCTAGGTTCTAGTAGCTAGTATCTTCATTTTTGTTTGTCTCCAGGTATATATACCACATCTTCTTTATCTATTCATCTACACATGAACATAAATTGTTTCCATATCTTAGATATTGAAAAGAATGCTGTTGTGAATGCAGGGATGTATACATAATTTTAATTAACATTTTCATGTTCTTTGATTAAATGCCTAGATGTGGAATAGCTGGATCATATATTATTTCTATTATTATTAATTTTTTAAGGAATCTCCATTCTGCTTTCCAAGGTGGCTGCAGCAATGTTGCACCAACAGTGTACAACATTTCCTTTTCCTCATATGTTTACCAACACTTTCTGCTTTCTGTCCTTTTGGTAACAGTCATTCTAAAAAATGTGAGACAATATATCACTTGCTTTTGACTTGCATTTTCCTAATCATAAGTGATGATGAGCATCTTTCATGTACCTTTTTCCTTCTACTCTCATTCAGTTGTCTTTTCATTTTTATGATGGTTTCATTCACTATGTAAGCATTGTTTTTAAAGAAAGATTTGCAGTCAACCCAAAGGGGTTTCACTTATTTTATTATATTTATTTTGTTTATTTATATATTCACCTATTTTATTATTTTATTTGTTTTATTATTTTTACTATTTAAATTATTATTAAAATTAAATTCATTACATGTTATTAAGATTGACATTGTTGTCCATCTGAATCTTGTTGTTATACTTTTACTCTACAAATTTCCTGTTATGAATTTGTGTATATTTTCTAACCTAAAAATTATTTAAACTTATTAATAAATGTACATACATACACATGGTCACCTAAGAACTATAAGCCAAATTTATAGTAATAATGGTAAATTTAACCAGAAATAAGCTAACTTTGGTTCTCTACTTGGCCACCTATTAGAATCAACTGTTGGGGGCCTCCGAGGTGGCGCAAGGGGTTAAGTGTCAGCACTATGAAGCTATCTACAGCTACTGTAGCATGAGTTCCATCCTGACCAGGAAGCTACACCCATGGCACAGCAGACCTCTCCCCTCTCACCTGCTGCTCCCCTCAGCAGTGTATTTCAGTCAGTCCACCTGTTCTGTTCCCCACTCTGTCTCTGGTAAATCCTCTCACCTCCTGCACCTCTGGCCTGCACCCCTGTTCTTGTACACATAAATAAATAAATCTGTTTTTTAAAAAAAAACTGTGGAAATTTTTAAGAAATAGTAACGTTAGGCTTTTACCCCAAAGAGTCTGAATTTTATTGTTGTGAGTAAAACAAATAAACAAACAAAAAACAACAACAAAAAAAAACCTACCAAAACTCTAACATGGATAATTTCACAAGACCTTGGGTCCTTCTAGCAAGCAATTATGGTTAGAATTGCTGATTTAGACCTGTTTATAGAAATTCTCTCCTCCCTGCAAGGTGAGAGAGGTGACTGAGAAAGTTTGGCTAGGCCTGGTAGATAATGCTTGAGCTTAGAAGGGGCATGAATGTGCTAAATGTCAGGTCCAGTGCTCCACTATCTCTACACGGGAGGTGACTGTTCTCCTCACTAGGACCTCCAGTGAGGTCCAGCCCAGTCCTGCTCTAGCTCAACCTATGTCTTGTGTTCCAGTGCAAGAAATCACACTCTTTCTCACTCCTATAACTCAGCTTTCACCTTAATCTATTATTCAAGGAAGTAGGATTCTGTTGCCTTCCCTAGAGATTCATTTCTTGTGTTAATAACCAAGAGTCCACCTGTGCTCCCTCAGATTGGGGAGGGTTCATCTTACCTGCTAAACCTTTTGAGAATTCCAGCACAGTAGTCATAAGCACTTTCTGTTCTGAAATCAGATCAACCCAAGCTTGAGTCACAGGTTTTCCACATGCTAGTTCTGTGTGTCTTTGCTTAGGCAACTAACCTGATTTATTTAAGTTTTTATCTACAAAATGGCTATGGTGACAGCGCCTATATTATAGAACTAATGTGATAATGACTTGTGATAAAGAAAGTAACGCTTGGCAAACTACAAACTCATAATATTGTTACGGATGATGATATTATTATTCAGGATCTCTCAAAAAATCAGTTTCTCTTGCTGCCTCTTCTCAATCAGAATAACTTTCAGACCAGTCAATCCACGGTATCTGATTCAAGACCCCTGTCACCATCCGCCCCCTGCATGCTCTGCCACCACCAGGAACTCCCTGATTTAGACCATTTGCTCATCTGTTCACTCAATATTAATTAACCACAAATATGTGCTAAGACCTTAGTTGGAGTTGGGGATACACTGATAAGCAAAAACTGTCACAATCTGGAGTGTCACTCCTCATGTCTTACCTAATGTTTTATAATAAGAGACAGAAACGAGTAAATTTTGAAAATACCCTCTAGCTACTGCTGAGTGATACCTGCTTACTTTATCCCCACTACATAAACATGCATATACCCATGTGCACACGTGTGCGTTTGTGAACACACACTCACAGATAGTTAATCCAGCAGAATATTTTTTCCCATTTTCTCTTACTAACTCGGCTCCAAAATGCTGATCTCGTTATGACTAGTCTTTCATCGCCATCCGCACTAGACTCTTTAAAGATCTTCTAAAATTCTAGACACATAATAGACATACTATCAAACATATTAACATACGCACCCATCACAAAATAACTGCACGATACAGTAACTGTGTAAATTGGGCTAAGCTGAAGTTAGACCCAAAATTATTTTTCCAGGTCTCAAGCTATGTAATATTCTTGGATTTTTGTACACCCTAGACACTGAGCCTATATATCATTATATCTGCCTTATTCACTTTACTATCCTCTCAATTGTGCTTCTGTTCCCACCTGGTTTTCTGGAGAACAGGAGGAAAGAAGAAATGAATAGACAAGGTGTTCACATGGAAATTAGGAAAATTCAAATTTTGCCTCCTTTGTAATTTTGTCTGCGCTCCTGATAACAACTGATAGCAAATGCCTGTGTAAAAATATCCGCCTATATTTGGAAGGGCAAAGCCTACTTCCCTTAAATGATTCCAGTGCAGGGCCTCCTCGGTGGCGCAGCGGTTGAGTGCTGGGTTGCGAAGCTGCCCATGGCCTCTGTGGCGCCGGTTCGATCCCCGGCTGCTCCCCGGACACCAGAGGAGGGTCCCACATGGTGTGCAGACCTCTCCTGCCGCCCGCTGCTCCCCTCAGCAGTGTACTTCGGTCCTTCTGCCTGCTCTGCTCCCCGCTCTGGCTCTGGTGAATTCTCTCACCCTCCCGCGCTTCTGACTGTACCCAGTGCTTGTATAAACAAAACAAACAAACAAATAAATAAATAAATAAAACATGCCTCTATTAAAAAAAAAAATTAAAAAGATTCCAGTGCAGTTGGAGCAAATTATAGCACATATATACTACTTCGTATGAGCAAATCATTCTGTTTCTCTCATTTCAGCCCTTCATCTTATAAACTAAGTATTTATAATCCCATATTTTAGTGGACAAAATTTGAAACCAGAGGACAGTAACTTGCCTAGGAAAATGCAGAATGAGGGAGAGCCAGGACCTGGATGTAATGTGATCTCTTGATTATCCTGATTCTTTATTCAATGACCAGTTGCCTGTGTAAAACACTGGTCCCAGGTGGGATGGTAAACATCCCTCTCTGAGGCCAGGGGCATGCCTATGTGTTCTCAGAGCACCGCTCTCTCTTCTTAGAGCTTTTCATACATTTCCCTAAAATGCAAACGTCTGCTGATTCTAAGCCCTGAGTGAATGGAATTGAACACATATATGCCTATTTAATGCCAGGACATTCTTTTACTGTTGCTCCCCTATCTTTAGCAGCAATCCAAGAACAAGGACCTCTAATCCCATTTCAAATTTTCACTGCATCAAGGTCAGTCTTTCCCTTTTACCAAAGTCATAAATGCATTCTGTACAGTTTTAAACCAAATAATAACCATCCCATACAGACTGGGTCTGACTTCAACATTATTGCTTTTTTTTTCTTTTTTTTTTTAAGTCCATAACTGTCTTAAATTACTGTTCCCTCCAGCATCAGCAATGCTGTAAAATTTTCAGGGACAGGACTTTACTGCCTACCACTGCTTCCTGCTTTATTGTCAGTGGCAATTTCAATTCATTTCATTTCTGTGTCACTGTCACTCCAACTTCTGTCTTCAGCTCTATGTGGTGTTGTGAAGTTCAGAGTTAATGTAGAAACCTTTGCTTTAATAGAAAAATAATGTTCTTTGACTTTTTCTCTAACATTATTAGAGAGTCAGCCAAGGTCGCCCCAAAAATTCAGCAAAATAATTTTTTTTTCCAAATGCCAAGGGACTCTTCACTGTCTTTATATGAATTATAGTGTGGCAAGGATTATCATTTACCTGTGACAAACAGAGGACCTTAAGAAATAAGTGGACAAGTTTTTTCCAAGATCTGGTTTTATTTTCCTGTTTTATCTCTGATTGGAGGGACCTGGGACTCAGGTGAAGGTCTTAATCTCTCTAAGGTTCACCCTCTTCTCTCTCCCACCTCTTGTGAAAATTGAGATACAGCTATTGTCATTTATTTTCACCCAGGGATACTTTAAGTTTGAGCCCAATGGAAAAAAACATGGTACAAATTGTTACTGCTGACAATGGATCTGATCTTGTATTGAGCTAAGATGAACAAAATGCTCTCTGGGGAAGAGAAAAGCTCACCTGTGTGAGGTAAATGAATTTCTCTGTGGCTCTAGGGAATGGTGAGATTGCTGGATGGTATACCGATGCCCTGAAGAGTTTATCATCTTTAGCCCGTTTGCGGATAACTTGCCTGACTTGATATAGAACCCAGTCAATAAGAATGTCTTTTCGGATTTACACAGAAAAATTGGATAATATGTGAGTACTTTGTTTTTATTTTGGTATCAATAAATATCTTGTGTCAGAAGCATAAAGGGAGGGATGACTATTTCTACCAGCCATGGTAGACTATTTCTACCAGTCATGGTAGACTATTTCTACCATGACCCAATCTAGGGTCATGAGAGGACAGTACTTGAGTTGGCACTTACAATTGAAAATAAGGAAGACAGGAAAAGAAAGAACATAAGTGTTGATAGCAGAATTTTCCAGGTATCTGCTCCCTGCTTTTTCTCTCTTTGAGGAAAATGCATGGAAAGAAGGAATTTCAAAACAACTCTGGGAAAAATAAGGGATTTACACAATTGTAATTATTTCTGGGTAACTGATAGAGTTTCTGGTAATGAACTATGGAAGTGATGAGTCATATGACTTACGGTCTTCACTTTCTGTGATACTTGAGTCACCGAGGTGGAGCTTAATGAATCAATCCATATTAGATTTCGGGTCGTTCCTGGAAAATCCAACTGTGTGAGTCCTTTACCTCTGACCTATGTCTGAGATGAAAAGGTTCCTCTCCCTATTCCTACTTCTCTTTGCATACGGCAAATATATTAAGTACATAATTACACTGTGCTAATACTAGGCCAGGTACTTTCCTAAGTACTTGGAACATTGTAAATTAGTCATTTGTAGAATGATTTTGATTAAGGGTTGCCTCAGTCTCCCAGATTTAACCTGTAAACAAAGAGCCTTTTCTTTTCAGCCTCCCTTTCCACAGTAGAATGGAAATGCTAAGAAAAGCATGGTGACTTTTTTTTTTCTCTAATCTTTCAGATATTATATTATTGTTTGCTCTCTCAAGAAAAATTTAACCACTATGTGTTGTATGTTGAAACTGTGGATTTCCCACCTCCTATCACACTCATTTCAGAAGTGTATCGTACTTGCATGGCACAAAAATTGATACTGCTGAAAGTCTTTACCTTAAAGATATTTAAGTGTCCTTCTCTTATTTAATGGTCTAAATTTTAAAATATATAGTAAAATGAAAAATGTACAGCAGCTAGTGAACGTGTAATGTAATTATTTCTCTCTCAGTAATACTCCGCACTAAAAGCAGACAAGTATAAATTGTGATTGAGATTAATCAACTAATACATTTTGCCCACAAATAACATGAAACTCTACCTGAAGTTACTGAATCTCAGAAAATTAATTCTCTCACATGACAAAAGTTTGGCAATAGGCAGTTCTGGACTTGAATTTAACAACTAAATGATATCAGGTTTCTCTATATTTTCTCTTGTTTTTGATCATAGTCACTAGAAGATTATAATGCTTGCAAGTAACACATGCTTACACTATAACATTCAAAAAAAAAACAAGGTTTTAAGGCTTTTTTATTCTTTCAAAAATTCTTTTTTTTTAAAGATTTTTTTTATTTATACAAGAACTGGGGTACAGGCTAGAGGTGTGGGAGGGTGAGAGGATTCACCAGAGAGAGAGCAGGGAGCAGAACAGACAGACGGACCAAAAACACTGCTGAGGGGAGCAGCAGGCAAGACTGGAGAGGTCTGCCATGCCAGGTGGGTATCTCCGTGGCTGGCCAGCAATTGAATCTGCACTAGAGAGGCCGTGGACAGCTTCACAGTGCTGCACTCAACCACCTGTGCCACCGGGGATGCCCTCAAAGATTTATTTATTTATGCTTACAAGAACTGAGGTACAGGCCAGAGTTGTGGGGGATGAGAGGATTCGCCAGAGACAGAGTGGGGAACAGAATAGGCAGATTGACTGAAATACACTGCTGAGGGGAGCAGGGCGCGAGACAGGAGAGGTGTGCTGCGCCATGTGGACCACCTTCCTGGCTGGGGATCAAGCTCATGCTGCAGTGGCTGCAGATAGCTTCACAGTACTGTGTCATAACCCCTTGCACCACCAGGGAGGCCGCAGGTTTCCCCTTTTAAAATCAAGAAAAATTTTCCAAGATGTTCCCAGGAGACTTCCTCTTCATTCATTGTCTAGGTATCATCACATGTATCATGCCTTTTGGGAACATGGAAAAGAAATGATCATGATCAACCTCAACGTTCATCCCACTTCATGGGAAGTGGCCCATGAAGCGCTCGGTACCCAATGCGTGAATAAAGTCAGGATTCTATTAGAATGAATGAGATGAAGGTATTTAGCAATGATATGAGCATGTTGCAGAAAAGCATCAGGAGATGGTCTAGTACTCTGAGGCTAGTAATAGTGGGAGCTTTTACCATGCCTGAGACATGAAAAGACCAAAGGAGGAGAAAAAACATGGGCCAGGAGCTGTGATTTTGCATAGAGTAGGCTACCAGCTTACGTGGCGGAACCTAGGGAACTAATACCTAAGCCTAACCTTCCTCCTTCTCTCTGGTGCCCTCTAGTGATAGAACCCACCTGGGAAACAGAAAGCACAGAAACCTAGTGACATGTCCTAGAGTCAGTCCCATGACACAGTGCAGAACTGTAGAGTTTGAGATGGCTGGACAGTGGAGCTCAGGTAGAAGCTGTTCATCACAGCTGTGCCAAGCTATATGATAAGCACAAAACAGACATTTAGTAAGGCAGTATTAATTGGGGTAAACATATTCTTCACCACATACCCAAGAAATGAGAGCGGAATTGTTTTAAGGAGGCTGTGAGGGGAGTTTTTGTGGGAAATGCCATATTTTGAGTTGAGAGAATGACAGAGGTCAAATGTTATGAACATGTGGAAGGAGGAGATTTTCCAAGCCTAGAAGGGCATGGAAGTTTCTGCTGATTTTGCAAATAGTGAAAATCTAGACCTAACTCAATTTTGACTCTCAGGAAATACAGGACCTTGGAGGGTAATGGAGATGCGGTATCCAGGAACACTGAAGTCTAAGATTCCAGGCTTGGTAGAAATATCCCACAACAAAGTTTTATACATAAATAACAGACTCTGTCATATTAGAAAGAATCATGTGCATTTAGACACTAAAAACCTAAATAGAAACCAAGGTAGGTTGAGGAGTTGAGACTTTCCTTCTTTCCTGCTATAAAATAAGACTCCTGAATTCTCAGGTGATGTTTATAGACAGTTTCTCCTGTTAAAAATCTATGACTGGAGGCAGAGAAGAACAAAGATAAATGATAACAACTGTCTCCCCATCCTGGTGAATAACTGCTGAGAGTGAGATTTAATTTTTATTTAGAAAAATATGACATTTCTTATCCCCAACTGTGATGAAGTAAATCAATATTTTCAGTGCTTGAGTCATACCAACTTTTTGAAGTAAGAATTACTATTTCTCTTTTATCAATAATGAAAGTAATGATTCAAGAGTTCTAATAACTTCTTTATCATCATGACCCCAAATAAGTGGCTGAACTGGGACTTGTACTCAGGACGATCTACTCTTAATCACTTTTCTACATTACATGGAATTGGCTGGAATGGAAATCTGATTGTCTTATCCAGGCATCATGGAGCATTTTAT
Organism: Talpa europaea; assembly: GCF_964194135.1. NCBI lineage: Eukaryota > Metazoa > Chordata > Mammalia > Eulipotyphla > Talpidae > Talpa > Talpa europaea. The sequence continues at coordinate 97,685,319 of NC_140076.1, forward strand.
ACATCAGACTGGGTAATTCCATTGGATAATATTTGCTACGCTGTGCTTTAAGAAAATAGGAACACAACAGAGTTTCACTGAATTTTTATAACCACCATGCCTCTTGATCATTACATTTGACATCTCTAAGATCACCAAAATGACACAGCCATCATTGCCACCCATCATTTCACAGAGGAGGAAAGCAAAATCAAAGCCAAAAAAAAGGGAAGGAGGTAGGAAGAGGGATAATGGGAGACTACCCAATATATAAGGAACAAGGACACGAACTCAAACTTTTTGACTCCTAGTTCTGTACACTAATCTCTTTCTGCTTTAACATGACAAATTTAAAATATCAAAAAACAAAATCTTGTTTTCTACTTCCCAAAGCATAGACAGTGATTCAGTGTTTGTGTAATGAATCTGAAAAGGCAAACGACCCTGTATGTATCAGTGTGAGAATGCCAACAGACTGCTAATGGAAGGTAGAGAATGGGTAAATGTCAGACAAGGCTCAGTGACTCTTTGAGGATCACTTACCTTTTCAATAGGGATCAAAATCCTTAGTACAAATGGCTAATATACCGCATCTGTCATGTTACCAAATCCAATCAATAACATCAGCTGGTGGCAGGTCTTCCAGTGTTACTCGTACTACAACTTTAGTCTTAGATGCTGTATCTATGACAAAACTTTTCTTCCGGGACACATCATCATGGTTTGAGAAACCTTTTCCTCACTCTTCATCTTTCTGTCTTCTCTTTCTAGTTATCTCAGTCAATGTCAACTTGAGTCTCTCAGTTTTCCAAGAAGAAAATTTGAGTAATCACCCTTGTAACTTCTTTTCCATGACTCCTCAGAGTCATGATAAGCTCCATTCTATTTTTGCAATGACAGTTAATTCAGTCTCTACTTATTTTTCCCCCTCACCCTAGTCCCATCTAATATCTTCTCTTGCTCCCCAACCTCCACAAGAAGTCTTCCACTACAACTTAATATGGTCCTACCAGAGTTTACTTTCATAAAAGAAAAAGTTTGATCACAAGCCTTTCCTTAACAATGTATTCAATGATATTGACCCTAATGTTAAAACCTAAGTTTCTCCAAACAGCCCACAAGACATTCACCATCTGAATCTACCCTCCCTTACCAGAACCTTCTCTTCTCATTCTCCCATCTTTGCTAATACTTTAACCCTACTAAATCTCCCCCAAGGATTTTGATTGTGTAATTCTGTTTTTTTTTTTTTTTTACATGTCTCCCTCTGCTTCCCTTCCCTCTTGATGTCAAATTTTCCAATTTAGTCTTTGAAACAAACTGAAATATCATCTCCCCCATGAAATCTTACCTAGCTCCTTAAGCATGGCTAGTCAGTTCTGTGTCAGGATGATAACCATACTCTGACTTGGAGTAATGGGTGACAGCTGGAGCTGGAGCTGTGTCTACAGTGAGACCCAGCGTATCTAGGCAAAGCTGGCATCATGGAGGTGAGTCTTGGTGGAAGTTATGTTCATGAGGAGCCAGGTGGCTTCCCGGTGTCAGGCCCAAACTCTGCCCAGGTCCAGTTTTTTGTTTTGTTTTGTTTTTCTTAAGATTTATTAATTTCTGCATATAAGAACTGGGGTATAGGCCAGAGGTGTGGAAGGTGAGAGAATTCACCAGAGACAGAGTGGGGAACAGAACAGGCAGACTGACGAAATACACCGCTGAGGGGAGCAGCAGGTGAGACAGAAGAGGTCTGCTGTGCCATGTGGGTTAGCTCCCTGGCCAGGGATTGAACTCATGCTGCAGTGGCTGCGGACAGCTTCACAGTGCTGACGCTTAACCCCTTGCACCACCAGGAAGGCCTCCAGATCCAATTTTATTAGACACACAGCACTGGGTTTGCCTCTCAGGTTTTCTCACTGGGTCATCACTACCCTAAACTCCTGTCTGTATCCTTGGAGATAAAAGTTACCAAAAAAAAAATAATAAATACTAAGCACTACCTTATTGACAGTTGTGTGGATCAGCCACTAATATCATGGCTCACAGGTTGCTTGGGCATAACCATGAAAAGCAAAGGACATTTTCCCTAGGATAATGTGGAAATAGCTCCATAATCTGTATAGATTCATTGAATAAATTCTAGAAAACTATCAATAGATGCAACTTTGGAAAAGGCAACAGTAGTTGTGTCTATTGTACTGCCCCTCTGTGGCAGGAAAGGGAGGTAGGGAGAGAGGAGAAATGGCGTGCAGAAACCCATCCCATGTGGCTGTGAGACAAGAACAGTTTTCAGCTGTGAGTATCCCTAAGGGAGACTGAAGCAAGAGAAAAGTGGGGTTTCAAAAAACAGTAGTTGAAAAAAATTATTGATGAACCGAAATAAGACACAACTTAAGGACTTTCATCCATTCATTTAATAACTTATTCATGAGAATCTCCTGTTTGCACTTGCCATACCAGGTTCCCAGAACATGACAGATAACAAAGCAGGCACAGGAAGGTGAAGATAGATAACAAATGAATCCACAAGGAAGGAAAAGGCAATTTCAGGTATCAATAAGAACAGTGAAAAAAATGACACGGGCTGTTGTGATAGAGAGCTGAAGATCAGGGAAGGTCTTGGTAAGGGGATGTCACTTGAGCTGAGACCTAAAACACATAAAAGAATCAGCTAAAGAAGACCCTGGGGGAATAACACCCCAGGTAGAGTGAATAGCGAGTGCAAAGGCCTTAATATAAAAATGAGCCTGGCATTTCAGAGACCCCAAATGTCATTGTAGATACCATGGTGAGCAAGTAAGAGGTAGCAGATGATTCATGAAGATAAATAGGCTTTGAGTTATGTAGGAACTTTAGTACTTGTTAGAGAGTTTGGGTTTTATTCTGTGTTAATGGGCAGCTAGTGGAGGTTTAAGCTAGTAATTGACATGCTTTGAATTTTGTGTTTCTTTAATTATTTTTTTTTCTTTTTTAGAGAAAGAAAAAGTTTATTAAGGAGAAAGGAAAACAGAAATAAAGTAGGACTCCCAGGCCAGTGGAACCAGGCAAGGGAGGGGCAATGGAGCCTGAATTTTGTTTTTTTTTTAATACAATTATTAATCTTTAATATAACTATATTTTACACTTTACATATTTTTTCAAAGGCACATAGATATTAAACAAGGTTGACTGTATTAAAGCTGCTCTTAGAGAATGGAATGTGGAAGCATTTGAAGTGGCAGCAGAGGAGGGGGGTAGAGAGACCAATTTAGAGGCTATTACAGTATTTCAGGCAAATAATAGTAGATGCTCAGAAGATAGTAGTAGTGGAAAAGGAAAAAAAAAAAAACTTGACTGACTGGCAGTACAGTTACAGATGCAGTAGGCAGGATCTGCTGAAACATCGGCTCATAGGGTAGACAAGGCAGAATCCGAAAACCCTCTGTAGACAAACTAAATAAAACAAAAACAAACTTTTAGACTACAAGACCCAATTAGTGAGTACCAGAAGGGAAGGGGTAAAGGAGAGAGGTTGGTCACTCGGATAAAAGGGCTCGGTGTGTGATAGAGTTAAAATTGGACTTTTAGTGGTGGACGTAACATAGCATATAGAAACATTGATCTCCAATGATGCACACTTGAAACATTCCCAATGTTATTATGCAATGATGCTTCCATAATAATTTTTTTTTTAAAAGAATGCACCCTGTGGTTTCTGACTAGAATAACTCTTGGAGCAATGACTTAAAAGGACAAAATCAGAAAAGAGGTGGTTGGGGGAGTGTTGAGTTTTCATTTTATGAGCTATTAGAAAATCAGAAAATGTGTCAGGTAAGCAACTGGATAAAAAGATCCATATAAAACAATACAGGGTTTTATATATCAACTCTTTACAGACACAAATCTCTCAATAAATCCAAGGCAACCTGTTTTTCCTCTAGCATAAATAACTACTGTTTTTGTGCTTGAATGTCAGAGGAAGCCACAGGCTGCACCAAAAAAATACCATCAGGTAGAGTTGAATTCATGAATATTCAAAGGCTGGATGAAATAACCCCACACTAAATCTAATAGTTATCTAAGCATTTCCATGGCCAGAGATTCTGATTATAAAGGAGACTTTTTTCCCCCAGTATAAGGGAGGGAAACCTTATGCACGGATGTGTCCAAAGCCCTGAGAATAGAGTGAGGTTGATGAGAACATGTGCTTCTGCTTTGGGACTAAAGGTTGAACTTGGTTTTTATGGAACATGGGTGGGGTAATGTTTGGCAAAATCTAAACCACAGTATGGAGTAATGTTAACAAGTGCTTATCATTTTGTGAAGTAAATTTTATGTGCTATGAGTTCACACTCCAAAAAAGTCACAAAAAATTCAGGCCTCATTGTCACTGAGATTGCTGTCAAAACTGTGGGACCCCGAGTGGACGAGCCTTCCAAGGGAATTATGTTCCGGAAGTCCCTGCCAATGTGCTCGCCATCCAAGGCAGCTACATCCCCTGATAGAGGAGTTTACCATACATCTCTGTCAGGATGAAAGTTTCTGGGAGCACCAGGCAGCAACTCCCCTCAGATATCGTACTGTCACCCAGGCAGGTAGTTGCACATGATTCTTCTTGAAAGTGCAAAGCCCTCACCTTTCCCTCTCTGCACTCATAGCCTCCAGAATGGTGATTCTACCAGAAAGTCCCACTTTCCACTTCACCATGGTTACTTCTTTCCAGAAGATTCAGCACAATCTCCCACTGAGACTGAGCTTTTAAAAACAAACTTCTCTGCGATCAGAATGGGGGGGTTGCAATTGTATGGGGAATATAAAAATAAAATTTATTATTTAAAAAAAAAGAATTAATATATTGCCAGTATAGAAATAACTGGTGATACATACAATATATAAATATATATAGTATATAAATAAAAAAATTAAATTAAATTAAAAAAAACAAACAAACTTCTCTTTGGGTCCTCAACATTAAAGACCCTAATACAGGGGATCACAGAGGCTTGGTACATAGGAAGGAAAATATCTGCCAAAGGACACATGTTATAATATGAAATATTTTCATAAACTATCCTACTAACACTTCGATGACAGAGTGAAAAGGCTTTACTGAATGGGGATGCAAAGTATTTTACAAATATGGAAAATGGATATAATCTACTAAACTACAAATGTATACAAATCCAACATCTTTTGCAAATATAGTCCTTTGAGCCAGGCTTGAGTTGGCAAATTACCTGTTCCCACACCTAAAGAATGCCATCCTAGCGAAAAATTCTTCTAAGTAGAGACAAAGATGAATAGTTTTGTTCTCACTACATTACTCTGAAAACAGGAAAAAATACAAATGCTAAAAGAGAGTATTGGTGCTGGCTTGACTCAAACCCCATGTTCATGCTGAATTTAGTTAAACAAACAAAAAAACAGAACACACATCAGTCTATAGGCAGTCTGCTCAGAGAGACAGATTTGCAAATAGTCATGGTCAGTATGTTGGAGCATAATTTATCTGTCTGCAAATCAGTCTTTCTCACCAGACTCTAACTTCATCTACACATACACTAAAAAGCTGACATACAGAGGCCACTCAATAAACGAAATGTACTGCCATGACTGGGGAAAGACTTTTCCCACTTACTTGTATGCTCATTTGCCGCAACTGTCCTCTAACTTGAGGCTCTCATTTATTTATTTCTTAGAGCCTATGATCCATTTACTCACTGATCTAGTGGGATAATTTCTTTGGAGCGCTCCATGACAAAATCAGCCATGCCTCAGCCCTTTGACTTTCTCCCTGCAGGGCTATTCCAGAAAGCTGCAGAGGATGCTTTTTTCTCTTAAGCCCAATGCTGCTCTCTGGCTGACTCTGGTTTAAGAATGCTCCCATAACCCCATTAGGATCAGTTCTCTTTTCCCTCCATTCTTTATCACAAATCACTGTGAGATGGAAGTCAAGAAATCCCGTCTCTTTGGCTAACTGGGTCACTAAGAACCATACCATTCCTCTGTTCCTGCCCTGAAAGCATAATTAAAGCCTTGACTAATTAGTATTAAAGTAACCTTAATTAACTAACCTAGCTTACCACTAATCAAGGGAATGGGTCTTCTGAGGGATAGTGCATCATTTTCTAGTCAGTGCACAATATAAGGTAATATATACATGTACCCCATGGGATGCACTCATTTGAAAAAAAAAATCAAAACTCTTCATTGTTAAGAGGGTAAGTTGGAGGTTACTTGCTTACTTGCTCATTTATTTATATTCTGTCTCTTCCCACAAAGGATGGGCTCTAAGGACATTATCTTATATTTGTGCTACAGAGCTCTTGCCGTGATTAGGAGACAAAAAGGTATTTAGCATGCCTCTTATTTGCTCCAGGTTATTAGAAGTAAGCCCATGATAATCTCTAAGCAGAGTAATGCAAAGTCTTCTCTATCTGATTTCCACATTACAGATGGTTAGCTGAGACTTAAAATATGTTCCTTCATCTCCCTGGACCCCAGCCTCCTCCACCTGTAAAGTGAAGCCAATATATTAAGACCGCTTCCAACATTAATGTTCTATGTTCTCAGTGAGTAAAGTTGCTCTTGACCCTTGAGTCATCTGTCTTGAAAACCAAATAGATACAATGTCTAGTCCATAGCAGAGTCATTTTTGTGACTCCTTGCAACAACTGGCCCTTTTTGAAAGTTGCCAACATACAATCTCCCAGACTACTTAATAAGAAAGCAAAAGAATGACAACGCTACTAGATAACTTCCAGAACAATGGTTAGATCTACCACAACACCTCTTTTACTCAGCTCTGTTACCAATAATTTTAATTTCATTTCTACAATGTAAGGATCTATACCTCTACCTACCTTTGCCAATGGTATGAATGAGGATCCAAGACCATTTCCTTTGCACACATCTGGAGAGAGAGAGAGAGAGAGAGAGAGAGAGAGAGAGAGAGAGAGAGAGAGAGAGAGAGAGAGAGAGAGAAAGTGTGTGGAAGAGAAAAAAGATAGTACTGGAAAAAAAGCAGAGTAAAATAATGGTGATCTAACATCATCAGCTTCTTAATATTTCCCAAGTGGGCACTGAAAGACCTTTCCTCTCAGACCAGTCCAGCTCTTGCCATAATAAGCATCTATGTTACTGTTGATACCCAGGAACTTGTAATGGGAAAATGTAGTATTAAGCACTAGAACAAATGCATGAAGGAGACTACAGAATCTTCTGTCCTAAAAAGGTTTAAGAATAAGTCAGCTTTCTTTTAACCTAGGATTATTTAAAAGACATCTGCAGATAGCCTGGGGGTGGCGATGCCTGTCAGCATCCCTCCCAGCACACTGTTTGTCTGTTCTCCAATTGCTGGGAGCATCAGCTGCTGATTCCCCATCTGACAGTCACAAATAATACCTGAGGAACTTATCCTGCCTTTGAAAATGAATTCCACAAATTCTTCAAGTTGCTCCATGAAATTTTAGCCCTTGTGGTCTATTCAACTTAAATGACTGAAGGAACGAAAGCTCACTGAGAAAATGGACAGTTAAAGCGTTTTCTTCCTTTTCATCTAAATAATTCATTACAACTGTTTCATTTATCTGTGTAATGTGTGTGAAAAATGGACAGGAAAGAGTGGGGTTTTTTCGATATTATTTAAGGATTATCAAATTTCAGTGTTCACATCAATCACTAGAAGTATCCAAATATGCATACTTTGGGGCTTCCCACCTAGAGATTTTGAGGCAGTAGATCAGACATAAGCATAAGAATGTAAATTGTAATATCACACACACACACAGTGTGCACGCTTGCTTCAAAATTGTTTCTAATGTAGGTGATCCAGAGGCCACACTTTGAGGGAACTTGTGTATAAGGACTGTTGGTCCTCTGGTCAGTCGCTCTGATATCATAATTTTCAAAAATTGTGAGTTAGTAGAAGAGCCAGTCAAATGGAGAGCAAACCACAACCAAATAAGAGGATTTCAGAGACTTGCCAGAATATAAAGGACATTACAATATCTGATTCTGAGACTAAACATACAGCCTGATGTCAGCACAAAAATAAGTAGATTAATACAACAATGGAAAGAATGAAGAGTCAAGAAATAGACTCATACACAGATGAGTAGTTGATTTCCAACATAGATAAAGTGAATTCATTGGTGAATGAATAGTCTTTTTGACAAGTGGCACTTGAACAACTGGATGTCCATATACAAACAAATTCACCATATTCGAAGTAACTCAAAGTGGGTTATAAACCCAAATGTTAAATTGAAAATTATAGAACTTCTAAAAGCAAAAAAATAAAAGAAACATAGTGTTTGGACCAGTTTGCACTCCCACCAGCAGTGCAGGAAAGTTCCTTTTTCTCCACATCCTTGCCAACATTTGTTGTTGCTAGATTTTTTTTAATATGTGCCATTCTCACTGGTGTAAGATGGTGTCTCATTGTAGTTTTGATTTGCATTTCCCCGATTACAAGTGATGCTGAATATTTTTTCATATCCCTGTTGGCCATTTGCATTTCCTCTTTGGAGAAGTTTCTTTTTAGCTCTTCTGCTCATTTTTTGACTGGATTATTTACTTTGTTTTTGTTGAGGTCTCATCAGCTCTTTGTAGATTTTTTGTGAAATATTACACAGCAATCAAAAAGATAAACTCATGCAATTTGCAGCAACATGAATGGAGCTGGAAGGGATCATACTCAGCGAAATAAGCCAGAAAGAAAAAGAAATATACCAGATGGTCTCACTCATAGCAGGAATTTAGAAAACCTAAATAAAGGACCAGGAAATAGACTAATTATAATAAAGTAAAAATCAAAATTAACAAGCAACTATAAACCAGAAACATTTTTGCATACATTGTGCAAAAATGAAAAATGATGTAAAAAAGTATAAAATAAAATGCTCAAAAATAAAATAAAATAAATATTTTGTGATCTTATTTAAGTCAAAAAATTCTTAGACAAAAATACCAAAACCACAATCAAAAAGTAAAACTTGATATGGATTTTACCAATATTAAGAACTTCTCTTCTTTCAAAAACAGTCAAAAGAGTAAAAAAAAAAAAAAAAAAAGAGCAATAGATTGAAAAATAACACTTTGAAACATAAGCAAAATTCTTTTTTTTTGCAAATCTCTTACTAATAAGGAATTTGTAACAGTAATATATACACAACTCTTAAAACTCAGTAATAAAATTTATGGGCAAAAGATTTAAATAGTTACTTCAGCAAACATATATGGAAAACAAATAAGCACATGAAAGGATCCTGAGCATAATTAGTAATTTAGAAAATATAAATTAGCCACAGAGATACCATGACTTACCTATTAAAATAATTGTAATTTGAAAGACTGACTAAATCAGTCAAGGATGTGTAGAATCTGGAATATGGCTCCACAATAAAATGAATGAACTATCAATATAGGTAACATGGATGAGTCACAAAATAAAGATGCTGAGTTATAAAGGCCAGACAGAACACAAATTATAAGATTCCATTTATATAAATTTTAGAAAATAAAAACCCAATCCATAGAGACAGAAAGATTAGTAGTTTCCTGAAAAGGTGGGTAGGAGGATCTGATTAAAAGGGGGCCCAAATAGTCCCTGTGGGTCTAGGAATATGTTCATTACCTTTTTGTACCCATAGTTTCTGTGATACATATGTCAAAGCTTATCAAATTATACACTTTATGTGAAAATGATTGTATGCATATTATATCTTAATAACACTGCTTAAAATTAGTAACCACTTTAAAGGATAAGGAAAAGGAGAAATTGAGGAAACAGTAATCTTAAAAATTCAAAAGTATTACAAGAAAAAAGGATAGTATTACCGTACATTATTTGGCTCGTCTATGAACAACATTCCTATAGTTCTAGAAATGTAAATACTGAATATTCATTTAACCCAGATTATGATATAAATTTTTCCATTAAAAAAAGGAAACACAAGAGCTTTGGAAGTCTCTAAGAGTTAATTATCTTGATCTATAATAAGAAGTCAGGAGATGATAAATAAAAGGACTACATCAAGAATTGCAGATTATTTTGAGGTATGGAGGTAAATACCAGAAGAAACAACTAAAAGAATTGAAAACATTTACTTCTTGTCAATAGCACTGAGGGACAAAAGGACTGCTAATTTTATACACATACACACACTCACACACATGCACACGTACAACTTCTGGTGCCATTTCGCCATTTGACTGAACAAACAGTTGTTGGCAGGCAGTAGTCCATGAATGTCTCCATATTTCTGCCCAACCTGGACTTTATGATTGAGAGGCAAATGTGCCTTGGAAGTTAGAGAAAATAAATTGCTCCAGATAATCTAGAGATTTGTCTCCCCTGGAACCATTTGCTTATCTTCTAGGAGTAATAAAACCCAGCGGCTATCTAAGGTATCCTTTTCCCCTCCTCTGAGAAGATGTGCTTATGTTTGTATTAGGCAGTAAGGTTCTGTCTCTCTTCAGAGCAGAGGAAAGGTGGATGTGCCAGCCACCCAGTATAATCTCCACTTTCATAATTTTGGGAGTTCCTCTTATCCGGTACAAAACTGCTGTGTATACCAGTAAATATCTGGATCTCTGGGTTACCTTGTAAGGAATTGGGTCATGAATATTAATCTTTCTGAGAGTTAGACACATTAGAGTCTACATAATATAATGTATGTATGGCTATATAATGTATATACAATGTATGGATCAGAGAACACACACAGGTTAGTTGATGGAGCAAAGTCTCAAAAGTGGGGGGAAGAGTTGGAATAAGGAATCAAAGCATTGAATTAACCTGAACAGAAAGAAACCATCCTCTGATATAAGAGAAGGGAGGTAAGATGAGAGTGGATATAGGTAAGTGTGCAGGTGGAGGAAGGATTATTATGGGTTAAATTGTGTCCCGCAAATATGTTTAAATCCTTACCCTATGACCTCAAAATATGGCCTATTTAGACCATTGCACATGGATTGGTTGAGATCATATTGGAGCAAGGTGGGTTTTTATCAAGTTAAGTGGAGTCTTGTTAATGAAAGAAAGGTTGGTGAAAGACACACACACACACAGAAAGAAGTAAACATAAAGACACACAAGAGATGACAGTGATGTGATAGTCAAGACAGAGATTGGAGTATTATCTCTACCAACCAACAATAGCCAGGGATTGCCAAGAACTTCTAGAAGCTAGGAGAAGTAAATAAAGAATTCTCCTGTGCAGTTTTCAGAGGGTGCATGGTCTTGCTTAATTTCAGACTTCTAGTCATCAGAACTGTGAGAAATATATTTCTGTTGTCAAAAGCTATCAAATTTGTGGTACTTTCTAACTGTAGCCATATGAAACTAACACAGGGATGTTGTAGAAAATCATACTGTGGTCTTATCTTATTAATGAAGAGGGAGTTAATGGAGTAGCATAAAGGCTGAGAAGGGGGCACTGAGCTGTAGTGAGGTTCCAAACTAATACCTAAAGGGAATGGAAATGGAAGCCAAGCATGAAGATATAAAAATGAATAATAAGAACCTGGCTGAAGTCAGTGACTATGAATTTATGACAACACAAATATGATAAAAATCCCAGACACAAATATGAATTTTGCATGTATATGTTATTATTTCAAATCAATGAATAAGTCACAGTTTCAATAAAATATGTTTGACAATTTGAGAGCAAAATAAAGTTAATTATCAACAGACAAAATTGCCCCCCGAATCTAAAAATAATCTTTAAAAGTTCTTTGTAATAATAGTAAAAAAATAAAGTAACAATCTAAATATTAAATAGTTAGAAAAAGCATATAAATGACGTTTGATTGTTAACAAATATCTCATGGGGGAAATATATTGTGTTTTTAATTGAAAAAAGTCAATACATGTTACTTTTCAACTATAATTACAGTCTTGTAAAATACATACATATATTCATATCCACTTGTATTAATATACACATGAGTATATATAATGTGGTTTTATATCTTTAGAAAATAATTGGTGATGTTATCAATAATTAATTATAAAATAATACAATATTATCAACTGTCTATAAATGATTGAACTATAGTCTTTATTATTTTTTATTTTTCAAATTATGTAGTCAATATATGGCTTCTATCACTTACAACTTTATTTAAAAATGCGTTTTAAATTTATTTTTTACATCATTGTTCATGTTTAAACAATATTTGCTTCCCCCCACCCCCTCAGGTGTAGTCCCCATAGAGTTTCCTTCCCCAATGCACCTCCACACCTTCACCTCAGTCCCCTGTGCTCCTCCCTCCCTCCCTCTGATCCCTCTTCCTCCTCCTGCCCTGCAGGATGTCTCTGATTTGTAATTGTCTGATTTTGCTTTGTTGTGTTTTGTATTGTTATCATTTTTTTACACTGATGTCTTATTGGGTTCCCCTATATTCCTCCTATAAGTAAAACCATCTGATATTTTTCTTTTTCCTTCTGACTTATTTCACTCAGCATAATTCCTTCTATCTTCATCCACGTTGCTGCAAATGGCATGAGTTTATCTTTTTTGATTGCTGAATAGTATTCCATTGTGTATATATGCCACATCTTCAAAAAGAAAGCATTTTAATAATCACAATTCCAGAATTTGAAGATTTTACATATTATTGTGTGCTTGTGTACATGGGACCTAACAGCTGCCTCAGCTTCCTCATAATACAGAACCCTTAAGAAAAGTTAACTAGAAAAATAATTTGCGCAATTATTTTGGTGTGTATATGTGAGATATGATATGTGTTTGTGTATACGTGTGTGTGTATATATATATATACACACTATATACACACTATATACACTACTATATACACACACACACACATATATTTTTTGTGTGTCTCTATATACATATACCTAAGCATATATATCCGAGGCCAATATCTTTAAGAATACATAGAAAAATCTTGAATCTATGTCACTTGCACAGTCCCAGATTCAATAAAAATAGAAATTCTGCTGAAAAAAAAATGTTCTGGGAAAAAAAGCAGGTCAGTTTAAGAACAATTAGGCTCAAAGAAAGTTTTAGTATTATCTTCCTGGTGGGATCAGTTGTGGCATGTAATCCAGAAAAAGCACAAGTTGTAGAATATTCTGAGATGAGTTTTTGAGATGTTTTATTTTAGTGCTTTCATATTCTATAATGAAATGAGATAATAAATCCCTATTTGTGTCTGGGTATTTCAAAATAGCTTATAAGAATAGAAAAATCTGACAGTTGCTGAGAAAAAAAAAGAAGAAAACATGAAAATAGCTGAATTTGTCCAATCTTGTATTTATCCATTCAGACTATAAATGGTGTTATTGTTGAAAAGAAGTTGAGAAATTTTCTTCAGAGAAAAAACTTTTTGTGGAGAAAAAAGGCATTTTGCTCACTAAAAACAAATGTGCAAAATTAATTTGATTCTTTTATTGGTGGCTAAGTAAAAACATAATAGTGGATGATCATTCATTCATTCTGCAATTGCTTACAAGTCCTAGACCCAAGTCATAGCACTGAAAAAAAAATGGACTCCCAAAGGAATAAAATATGGTCTTTGGCCTCAAAGAACCTTATAATCTTACATATTAACATTGATACAGGATATGGAAAGTTTACAAAGGAAAAATACCTGTCTGGAAACATATATATAATGCTCATATTTACTAGTAATCAAGAAATATAATTTTAAAAATAACAATGAGATATTAACTTTCATCAACTAATTTAGAAAAGACTTACTTAGAATATTATACCACATTGGTGCATTAAAAAACCCTTCTAATTAATTATTAGTTGGAAACCCTTCTAATTAATTTTGAATTGGAACATAAATTAGAAAATCTTTCTGGATTGCAATAAGAAAACATGCATCATATTCTATAACACAAATCCACCACCAGGATTTTCAGCTGAGGATATAGATTATTGAAGACCTCAAAGAATATGAGAATGTCCACTACATGGTTTGCAATAGTATATGCATATATAAACATAGAATATATAGCAGCCAATGTTCTACAAAATGAAAAATTTGTCAGAAATGTGGTTCATTCTTAAATACTACTCTGTTGTTAAAAAATAAGTAGTATAACAATAACAACTATGATATAATTAGTGAAGAAGTAAAACCACAAAAACTGGGTACATGATGCCATTGAAAAATAATTCATGTGTAGATATTGTAAAAAGATATCAATGCAAGTAGTCGTTTACACACCAAAAAGTTAGATGTTAGATGAGTTATGACAAAAAATAAGATTACAGGTAATTTTTACTTTATTTTTTCATATTCTATAATGTTGTGTTTTAATGTTTATGCATACAAGAATGGGGTACAGGCCAGCCGTGTTGGGGGTAAGAGAATTCACCAGAGACAGAGTGGGGGAAAGAACAGGCAGATTGACTAAAATACACTGCTGAGGGGAGCAGCGGGCGAGACAGGAGCGGTCTGCTGTGCCATGTGGGTCACCTCCCTGGCCAGGGATCGAATTAATGCTGCAGAGGCTGTAGATAGCTTCACAGTGCTGTGCTTAACCCTTTGCACTATTAGGGGGGCCCCATAATCTAAAATTTTGTACTGAATACATAATATATACGTTAAAAATAAACTTTTAGTTTAACAACTTTAAGCTACTATAATTTGGACACAAAACCTGCATGTTTTCTAAGATTCCCTTGCCTAACAAGAAATAGAAAATGAGAAAAAGTGAGACAGATTAATTTTCCCTGTATCTCTCAGCCCTATTCTACTCTGAGATCTGATTCCTCTTGGAAATTTGTCTGGTGATGTCTCATGTGCCAAGTACATATACAAACTGAAAACCTACTAATATTAAATTGATTCCCATTAACATATTTTCCTTTGAATCACTTGTGTTTTTCTTCATCCTTACTACTATAGACTTGCAACACCCAGATAAATTGTTAACACCTTAAAAATTTCCCTCAAATTCCCTTCTTGAGAACAAATGTAGTCAAAATCAGCAAAGGAAATAAGCACAAACATCTGTATTACAAATACAAGTTCCAGTAAGAGATACTAATTGAGTGCTAGAGCAAATAAGGTAAAAAGAGATCACTTCCAAAAGAGATTTTAGGAACTTCTCTAAGATGATATTTCTTACAATTTGAGTGTTAGTTTTGAAAATGGAAATGCATGTAAGAGTAAGAGATAACTCTGACCTGAACTCTGGCATATCCAATAGTAATTTGTATTTAGCTGCATACAAAAGAAAACTCAAATAGCAATTACTTAATGAAATAGGGATATATGATTCCCATTAAGTTTGCGAGTTAACAATTTCTGGCATTGCGGGGGGGGGGGGGGCAGGCCCGTTGAGAGGAGTGGTCACTTTGCTAAAACTGGTTCCACACACCTGGAATGTTTTTGACTTGTGTTTGTCAGATATGGACAAAATCTTCCCTGTGCCCTGAGGCTGGAACAGAGAAAGGCAAAGCTCACCAGAGGCAATCTTGATGATAAAAAAAAATTACAAATTAGGGGGGAATTTCCACAGAATATCAGATTTTTTAAAACAACATCAAAAATAATTTCTGCTTCCAAGAGAGGAAGGAGGGATTTAAGTGGAGAAGAACTACTTTAAAGTTGAGCTTTCCACACAGTCTGGATCTATGTAATCCAATAAAAGGGCTTAATGTTTCTGCAGTATGTTCTGAAGGAGCCACTTTGCTGTGACAAGATGGTCTATTACATGCATAGGGCCCTGCAGGTGAGCACAACTGAGGATTAGTTAGCTCTTAGATGTGTTCTCTCACTGAATTTTCTTTTTAAAAGAAGTGGAGAATACATGAAAAAAAGACCTGTAAGACACAGAGGAAATAATAAAAAATGCATATTTTTTTATTGCCTGAGAAGCTCTAAGCTCACTGAAAAAATGTCCTGTTGAACCCTAACATTTTCAAAATCCAAACTAACCCTTGTCCAGCACAATAAAGAATTAATATCTGCTTAGCCTTCTCAGAGTCCCTTTCATTCTGAAAATCCTTACAAATGTAGGAAAATTAATTCTTAAAGTTACTCTGTTAAAATGCCGGATGAGGATTTATATCAAAAATGGGGTTTTCTCGACCTGATGCTCTTTGCTTGATTGAATCAATGGTAAGCATGGTCCCAAAGTACATTATCAAAAGTATCCTATAAATGTCCAAAGACTGGGCCTCCCCGGTGGCGCAGCGGTTGAGCGCTGGGTTGCGAAGCTGCCCGCGGCCTCTGTGTCGCTGGTTTGATCCCCGGCTGCTCCCCAGCCACAAAAGGAGGGTCCCACATGGCACACAGACCTCTCCTGCAGCCCGCTGCTCCCCTCAGCAGTGTACTTCGGTCCTTCTGCCTGCTCTGCTCCCCGCTCTGGCTCTGGTGAATTCTCTCACCCTCCCGCGCTTCTGACTGTACCCAGTGCATGTATAAACAAAAACAAACAAACAAACAAAACAAATAAATAAAAACATGCCTCTATTAAAAAAAAAAAAGTCCAAAGACTGTAATAGCCAGAATATATTATAATGATATTAATAATAATAAGCAATGCTATCATTTCACTCTGAGTTTTAGAGATTGGTAGTAATGCTTGTCTAAAATCTCACTGAACATAAATTCTAAGGAGAGATCATTTAAATTATACTTATCACACACCTAAATATATATAGATTTATCATATGGCTCAAGTCAAGTATAATCGAGCACAGTCAAAATATAATTAATGTTTAGTTTGCAGTGGAAATAGCAGAATACTACCCTTAAAAAGGCAAAGCAAATATAAGCAAGTATAGGGTAGTTGTGTCTCTTAGGAATATTAAATTTGAAAGAAGAGAAGCTAATCATCACCTCTCCAGCCTTATGAAACTACAGTGTCAATAAGTTTTTTTTTTTTTTTTAAAGAAGAAGAAAGGAAGATAAGAGACTGGGAAGGAAAAAGAGAGAAAAGACTAGATAAATTCACAAATAAACTTTACCTACATCTGTACAAGGCAGAGGACACAGGGGTAACCTGTCTTCAGTCTGAGACTTCTGCCTAAGTCTTACTACCCACCCTTTCCACAGACAGTTCCTGGTGATGATGGGCTGCTGTCTGAAGTGAAACAGCTCTGTCTCCCACATGGGGTATCATCCAGGACAGATTGCAAAAGCTGCCAGCTTCCCATTTCACTGAAGTCGGCATGCTTTTTCTGCTTACTGACAACAATGCTGCCATTCCGCCCTGAGTGAGGAGACACCTTCCCCTGGAAGGTGATGAGAGCAAGAAATGTGTTTTCGTTGTCTCTGAAAAACCAGGAACTAATTCAACTTGCTTTGGCGTGACTTTCCTTTTCTAATTTTTTTAAAATGTTTAGTAAGTTTAAACTTTATTTTTTTTAAGATTTATTTATTCATATAAGAACTGGGGTACAGGCCAGAGGTATGGGGGGTGAGAGGATTCACCAGAGACAGAGCAGGGAGCAGAACAGGCAGAATGAGTGAAACTCACTGCTGAGGGGAGCAGCGGGCGAGTCAAGAGAGGTCTGCTGTGCCATGTGGGTTGCTCCCTGGCTGGGGATCGAACTCATGCTGCAGTGGCTGTGGACAGCTTCATAGGTTGCGTCTTAACCCCTAGTGCCACCAGGGAGGCCCTTCTAACTTTTTTAAAAAAAAAGATCTATTTATTTATGCATGCAAGAGCTGGGGTACAGGCCAGAGGTGTGTGTGTGGTGGTGGAGGGGTGGGTAAGAGGATTCACCACAGAGTGGGGAACAGAACAGGCAGATTGACTGAAATACACTGCTGAGGGGAGTACCAGGTGAGTCAGGAGAGGTCTGCTGCGCCACGTGGGTTGCTTCCTGGCCAGCCGGGGGATTGAACTTGTGCTGCAGAGGCTGCAGACAGCTTCATAGGTTGCGTCTTAACCCCTTGCACCACCAGGGAGGCCCTTTTTTCTAATTTTTAGCAAATGATTTTTGATGGCAACACCAGTGGAGGTTTCACAATTAAAATTCTTCCCCAAATTATCTTACACCCATTGGAGAAATTATCTCAGAAGTTTACCTAGTGAAATTTGAACTTAGAATTTCAAAGGATGGTTCACACTTCCTGCTCACTGCTTCATCCTTTACCCTACTGACCTCTCCTTAAAATAAAAAAAGGGGGGGGCTTGAGGCTAGTACAGAGGATGATCACAGTTTCTGAGCCAAAGAGGGAGGGTGCTGAGCGGGGAGCATGTGAGGTGGCTGGAGTGCCCACAATGTCACAGGACTTGGGTGATGTGAGAAACAGGGGTGAGAACTTGTGTTAATCTGTCTGACAGCCAAGGTCTTGTTCCTTTCAATGTAATCTCCCCTGAGCACTCCAAGACAGACTGGCTTAGGTGCACTCAATCTAATTTAATGGATGATTTGACAATGGGAAATTGAGGAAAGAAAGAAATGATACATGCCAGATATCAACGCAGGCGAAGCTGGAAGGGTGTGATACCTGTCATTCATGTACCAAGTGGGAAGTGTCTGAATGAATGAGTGCTTAGTACGGGGACACATTCTAGCAATTTCTTGGAAGAAGAAATGTCCATTTATTGATCCTCCTGCCCTCCTGCATAGTGCCCAGTCTCTGAGGAGCATGACTAGTCAATCTGTGATAGTCTATTTCTTCCCAATTAGGTAACTTCTTTTAGGACCTGCTTTTTCCTAGGCAGGTAAGAATATTAGTTTGTGACCTGAGCTCTCATCTGTCCTCATTGCTACATGTCTCTGTTGCAAGTCTTCCTCTTTCTTTATTTTTTAAGATTAATTTATGCATACAAGAACTGGGGTGTAAGCCAGAGGTGCAGAGTGTGAGAGTGTCACCAGAGAGAGTGGGGTGCAGAACAGGCAGATCTACTGAAAGACACAGCTGAGGGGAGCAGGAGGTGAGACAGGAGAGGTCTGCTGCACCATGTGGGTTACTCCTTGGCCGACTGGGGATGAAACTTGTGCTGCAGAAGCTGGCGATAGCTTGATAGTGCTGTCTTTAACCCCTGCACCACTAGGGAGGCCCCAACTCTTCCTCTTTCTTCTGTACTTCTTCTTATGCTTACCACCATCCAGCTCTATTCCCAATTGATAATTCCCAGATACTACTAGTAATGAATGACGCCTGATTTGGCTGCCTTGGAAATTTTCTCTCGTGAAGTATTCTTTATAGGCATCCCTCCAGGTCTATCAGGGATTCAATTTCCCTTCAGAAAGTTAATCATTCATCTTTCTCTTCCCTAAGGTTTGTATGTGAACAACTACCTTCTCTATCTACAGTTGGAATGCTGATTAGAAAAAGACCATTTAACAGACTATACACAAGACAATCCTTGCCCCTCCTTCTACCTTTATGCCTCAGCGGACTCAAGCCAATCCCCTCCATAAAGCATAATCTTTCCTAACTACCTATCACCTATCAGTCAACATTACAATCCACCAAAATGTACTGACATGAATGGAGACAAGAAATACACTTACTAATTGTAACTTGAACTGTTCTTTATCACTTTTATGTTATTGCTTACTGTGAGTCTACAAGGGTAGAACAGATGTTGGTGTTCAAGTTTAAGAACTAGATCTCCCAGAGAAGGTCAGCGTGGTGCCCTGGGAAGCCTCTGGATTCATTTTAGAGGTCTTAATGACTCTTTTTCATGGTGCTTTAAAATTACTCATCTCGAACCTATCATTATATACCTCTTGCTTTCACTGGCAGCGTTAGAGTCCTTCGATATTATTTATTGTGCTTCAGTGGTATCAACAGGAGGTGGATTCAGTTTCCCTTCAGAAAGGTAATCATTCATCTTTCTCTGCCCTAAGGTTTGTATGTGAACAACTATCTTCTCTATCTACAGTTGGAATGCTGATTAGAAAAAGACCATTTAACAGAATATACACAAGAAGACAATCCTCACCACCCCTTTCACCTTTATAGAATGCAACAGATAGTAAGAGTGCAAACATTGGGTACTTACTGTATTCTAGAACAGTTAGGTGGATCCTCACAATTAAATTAATAAACAGATGCTATAATAATCCCCAACTTATATTTAAAAAAATGAGTAAATAATTTCCCCCAAATCAGGTAGCAAGTAAGTCAAGGAATAAAGACTCAAATATGATTAAAATATCAATAATTCATATCTCTTTCCAGTCTTTGGGGAAGTTATAGTTCCCCAAAAGTGTCCTGTCACCTACAGGAAAGAGAAAGATGCTTTCCACATGGGTCTGTTTGCCCTTTTGCAGCCCAAGCCATCTCCCGGACTTTGTGTTCCTGGCCCCCCACTCTAGTTAGTCTTCCTCTGCTGTCCTAGTACCAAAATTATATCAAGGAGATTTAGTTGCTTATTTTCCACAGAGTTTCAGTCATGCTAGAAAGTTCAGATATCTAAATAAGGTTGCCGGTTTTCCAAAAGCAATGAACCAGACCTAAAATCATGTAAAAAGGTTAGGTGTTACTTCTACATGGTGACACTATTAGGGAGTTTTCTAGCTTTGCCCCACTTCACTCAGTTTCTATTACTATCATGGATTATGACCCCCCCACACAAGAAACTTCTTTGAATATGTCTCTTTTTTCATAGTTACCTACAGGCTAAGAGAGGCAATGAATAAAGAATGATTTTTAATATCCTCTTAAGCTTGGCTCCTTTCAGCCACTCTTTTTTTCCTGCATCTGTGATATGCAAGACATGGTGCTTGACATCTGGCTGCATGCGCGGGGATGAGGACTCACACTGTTTCCCGCTCACAGCAGCTGAGGATCTGCCTGGGAAATACAGCTCCGCACATGCTAATAGAAACCATTTTCTGTAGGTCACTCCACAATAAGATATCAATTTACATATGAGAAAATTATAGTAAAGATGTGCAAGTTACTCTCTGCAACTTTTATTGCATCTTATTCTACTACAGCATGATATGTTATGAATATATAAAAGATGTCAGTGGGAAAAGTAATCCAAACTCAACATTGTAGTTTACAGTTGTCTTTTCAAGTAAGTAATATCAGTTTCTAATGTAAACTCCTTAATTACATTAAGTAAAACCAAAGGCTTACTAAGAAAATACAGAGAATTCAACTCAGTCATGTTACTTAACTGTAATTCTTTGTGACTTCTTACTAGTAACCACTTCTAAATGTTTCCAACCCCCATATTATTAATGGTCATGGTAATTTGAGTGCTAAATGTGACTTTTCAAACACTCACAATGTTTCGTCAGTCTTTATAGTCTGACCATTAAAACACGTATTTTTAAGCTTTGTGGGTGGTACTTTAGAAAATGTGTATACTGGAAAGTTATAAGGTTGGCTTGAAGCTACATTATGATTAACTACAACAACAATGATTATATTGCAAAGATTGAATCCAGTATATGATGTAACCTTTTATGTAACATTAATGACCATATTTATAAATGCATTATGTAGAATAAGGCTTTTCTATAAGGCTAGATATGGAACAAGATTTAGTATTAAGTAACTGAAAAGTATACTTAATCCCTAAGTTTATAACATGCCACCACTTATTTAAATAAAAGAATATGTATACATTTCCTATATGTCATATATAATTATATATATAATACAATACTATATATATGTGTTTTATATATATGATTTATCCTGGGCAGCTAGAGGGGATGTCTGTATTCACATTCTATTTTTTTCCTAAGAACCTTGCTAGAAATGCAAGTCCTCTTGCTTCAATTAGCACCTGTCCTTTGTTTCGATAGCTTTAGGTGAATTTTTCAAGCCTTTGCTTAGTGGCTTTCATCAGGAGAGATCTGCTAAGATGCTACAGGGAATGAAATATTTTGCCATCCTGAGAAGTGTCCCTTCCAACACATCAGGGGCAGAATCAATGCAGGAAGTCTCTCTTGCATCGCTCTTCAAAATCTAAAGAAATTCTTTCGGGCAATAACATAGGCAATGGTAGGTGCTGACGGGTGTTTGGCAGTTTACCCTCAAAGTTGTGATCTCCGCTCTGCTTACTCATTATTCCGGGACCTGGAGAATGCAAGTTGAGAGGTGAAGGCTAGCATTGCCTTAGGTGTCTGGAGGACAAACATGTGCTATCACCAGCTTTTGCTGAAAAGTTAAAGAATTATGTTATCCTCTCCTAGCTGGAATCACATAGAATAGATTTTCACTCTGATAATTGTCTAGTGATGAGGACAGGCCTAGGAAATCTGGCTTCCATAAGTCTCCAAAGCAGCAGCCAAGGGAGGGGAAGGAGGCAGGTGAGAAAGTTCAGAGGTCTTGGAGAGAGGGTGATGTCAGTGCAAGGTCGACTCACGCCTCCCTCTTCATAGGCTCTATTTGTACCTAGAACTGGGACAACTTGAGAGGTTCTGATTAGGAAGGGCTTTGTGGCACGGATGCAGTGGAAAGAGGGAGGAGAGGAGAGTTTGTCCTAAAACTGCAGTACCAGGCAATGCTGACATTTTTACTTAGATTTTGTATTTGTTTTGTGTTTAGGGTAGATATTTTGAAAGATGCATTGTTACGAAGATCACTGAGATATTGCAAGTTCATCTGGAGCGACTGATAAAGACTAATGGGAGGAACAGACCCCTGGCCAGTTACCCTGCCATATCTACCAGACTGTGCAGTTTGCAGAAACAAGCAGGAATATACCAGAGCAGAGTTGGCAGCAAGAACTGCCACTTCTGAGGCAGCTGCCAGGTCATTGCACCTGCCAGGTGCAGGTAACTTGATCTTTAGATAGAAATTTTTATCCCCAACCATAAAATGGCCATAATACCCTGTGGTGACATATTTAGAACAGGTACAGTTAAATCCTCAAAAAGAGAGCAGCGAAGAGAGATGGACTTACCAGGTTTTTTGGTTTTTGTTTTTTGGTTTTTTTTGTTTGTTTGTTTTTTGTTTTTTTTTGTGGGACCCTCACCAGCGGGCCGGGAACAAACCTGTGCTGCAGAGGCTGAGGGCAGCCTCGCAGCCCAGCGCTCAACCGCTGTGGCAGCAGGGGAGGCCCTTACCAGGTTTTTTGAAGTTGCTTCAACTGGATGAATTGTGATTACAAGTACTCCAAATATTCCATATTTGTATCCAAATACTCCAATACTATATATAATTTTCAGATTTAACTGGTTTTAATGCAGTTTAAAGTTGTATGACTTCCCCACACAGCAGAATATAATTTACAACATCAGAGATCAGCAGCTACTACCTGTCAATTAACTTACTGATGTTTGACAACAGCTGACATCAGGATCTGTAAAATGAAATATGTCAGTGTCTTTGGTTAGATTGTCTAAAAACAGATTTAGAGACAGGATTTGAATGCAAGTGCTGAGCTTAGGTGTTAACCTTAGGAAGTCCCCATAGGGAAATGAGGAAGAAAAACAGACAGGGAGGAAAAGCACACTGTGCATTATAGCTGAGAGGCCATGGAGACTCTGTCAGCTAGGGATCTGTGTGGGAGACAATGTAGGGAATGCCCCAGAGTTATGCCACTGAGGGGCAAGTTAGGGCAAGAAAAGTGGGTAACTTGTCCCCCAGTCCTATCTTTTATAGGCTGAAGTCTGCCCCTGAGAGCATTTCAGAATTGCCAAGGTAAAACCCTCAGGAGGAGAGGATCTTCGAGTGGGTGGCATTGACACATATGCCCTGGACTCATGAGGACTGAAGAAGCCTGGGTGAGGCCACAACTTCATCTTCCATACTTGGGGCCCAGAGGAGCTCAGCTGTTGTCAGCCTCCAGAAGTAAACTTAGAAGAAGAAAGATTAAGTAGCACTTAACCTGATCCACTGTCTACTTCCCCTCCATCTGGCCAGACAGGTGGCTTGAAACAACAGTTGTCGCCATAAAATTCCTATCTAAAATTTTGATGCAAAAGATGGTAAAACCTGAAAATGAGACATCCGTTGGCTTTGACTATGTGTGTCTGATCTCATTTCCTCCCTGGAAGGCAGAGTGGAGACTAGACATTATTCCTGGTACTTGACAGGAGCAGGCCAGTAGCAAATCTGTATCCAGAAGTAGGGGGTAGAACCCCTAAGCCCAAGGCACAAGGGCACTTGCTTTAAAGCCCAACTATATACAAAATCAAAATATAAGGAGAGCAGTTCATAAATTAAGTTGCTAAAGCAAGTCAGAGGGCATTCATAAAATTAGCTGCCTCAATCAGAGCCAAACTACATACCACTGCAAAGAAATCCCAATTCTTAGTGATGCCATGCAAGAGAGAACTATTTCTCCCTCATGTACAATCCACTGTTCTTCTAAAGCAACATGTTCCTTCTGTCTGAGTTTACACCCCTTATGAGTGCCCTGGATCTGCAGACTCTTCTCATTCTGACAACAGATCGGGAGCACAGAGGATGAAAGATCAAGTGGGAGGATAGCATTGGATAGGGCTGGAAATGGCATTTGTAACTTTCACACACAAACCATTGACAAGAATCTTTTTTTTTTAAAAAAATTTATTTATTTATTTATACAAGCACTGGGTACAGTCAGAAGAAATTTGCTGCAATCTGTACACACTGCAAAAGGGGAGTCTGACTCTTTAGTAAAGAGAGTTGACCTCTCTATCATGCAAGCCAACTCCAGACTGCAAACTAAAAACTAGATGTTACTGAAAGTGAAGCTCAATGAGCTGGGACAAAACTGACTATATGCCAATTCTGATGCCAGCCAGAGACCAGATACCTCTGCCATAGTCATCCCAGCCAGATAGGGTATGACCCAGTGGATTTCAGCACAGGGTTGAATGAAATGTGTGGAAAAGTGGATCAATCAAAGAACAAACATCAACTTTAAACTCAGGTTTTGGGATTTTTTTTTTTCATCCAAAAATGGACTGCCTGGCATAAAATTCAATCCAAATTTGAATCCTACTTAATATCAGCAATAGAAGTTTTCACTGAGCTTGTTCTGCATTCAGTGATAAAAGCAGCACACAATTATTTTCGATTGGACCAATGAGATTGTACTGAGAAGTCTCTGAAGATTGTCTGCTGAGTGCCAGTTGTTAATGAATCCCATTTGTCTTTCTTGATTAAGTCTGCTATTACCCCCGTTTAGTCCTGTCACCAACCCTTTAGCAAGAATTTTCATATCACTGTTTAGATGAGAAATTAGCCTATGAGAGCAGCACTCATCAATCAGAAGGCAGTTTATTTAATACAGTTTACGGTTTATGAGTTCAAAGACTGTAGCCTCATACATTAGAAATGGATCACTGTCCTAGGCAGAGACAATCAGGGGGTTCAGCTCACATGACAGGCATGGAGAAACAACTTTGAATGTGAGCTGCACAGGGAGAGAAGGCCTGCAGTTTCACAAGGCTGCAGCTCAGTGCGGGAGGCTTTCTCTTCTGATTAGGAACTCCCCTTGGTTTAAGCAAGTGTCTCCATTTTAGGTACTTTAACCATGCTATCCTACAATGCTGAGACCTAGAAATCCAAAATGAAACTTTTGAATGGACCTACTTCTTGGTGATAGCAGATCTTTTTTCTTGTTTGCAGTATTTTGATGAGCGTTTTTAGCTTATTTACCTGCACCTTAAAATTATAAACAGCAGGATGTCCTTGCAAACCTAAATGTTGCTAATAGTACTGTAGTTTTCATCAGTGACCACATGTAACTAGCATGGAAAGAAATGCAGCTTTGGCAGCTTTATGTCAGATTTAGATAGCTATGGGATCATGCAAACTGGTCCCCTGGAGGATTTGAGAAAGCCAGGTTGGCAGGATGTGTTGGTTATTTGACTCTATCCAAGAATGTAGTTATTTACAAAATCTATTTTCTATCTTGTAACATTATTTCATTTAGAACTAAAGTGCTAAATTCATTTCAACTATGATTCTTGTTTTCCAAATCACTGCTTTACCAACCAAGAGTATCATTACTATACTTGGTTAAGTTTAGAGAAGCAATAATTGGCATTCACTAGAAGTCATCAACTCCTGTCTACCACTCTAT
Organism: Talpa europaea; assembly: GCF_964194135.1. Lineage (NCBI taxonomy): Eukaryota > Metazoa > Chordata > Mammalia > Eulipotyphla > Talpidae > Talpa > Talpa europaea. The sequence goes on from NC_140076.1 coordinate 97,711,213, forward strand.
ATTGGCCTTAAATCTTAGTAAGAGAATGCCTAGGTAGTGGTTATTAGTCAGAAACACTAGCCTCAGTCAGAGTAAATAAACCTTCCCATTAGTGTCACCCCCTTGCTGACTATTGGGAGACATATAAATCCAACTTTAGTGACCTCTTTGAAATTCCTAATGACCTTGTAAGTTTCACTCTTTATTTCAAAGAATAGGCTTGTTTTCTCCTCAGAATGATTTCTTTATATCTAGATTGGGGTACATATACCAAAGAGTATTCATTGCAGTCATCCATCAAGTATTATTCCAGGCTCATTTTTTAATTGCTTTAGTTATTGTCTCACATAAAGAATATATATTCATTATAAAAATACTTGTAATTCTTAATTTAAAAATGAGTTTATAGGGCCTCCCCTGATGGCATGGTGGGTTGAGCGCAGCACTGAGAAGCTGTCCTTAGCCTCTGCAGCGTGGGTTCGATCCTGGCCAGCCAGCGAGATACCCACATGGGTGGCAGACTTCTCCTGTCTCACCTGCTGCTCCCCTCAGCAGTGCTTTCAGTCTGTCTGCCTGTTCTGTTCCCTGCTCTACCTCTGGTGAAGCCTCTCACCCCCCATACCTCTGGCCTGGACCCCAGTTCTTATATGAATAAATAAATAAATCTTAAAAAAAAATAAGTTAGTTTATACTGCAACTTGTTTGCTTTATTTATGCAACATTTTTTGAGTTTACTCAGAGTCCTTCCTCACAGATAGAGAGAGAGAGAGAGAAAGAGAGAGAGAGAGAGAGAGAGCGTGCGCAAGAAAGAAAGAGAGGGACAGAGCAAGAGCTATTATAAAGAATTCGTTCTTGCAATTATGGAGACAGAGAGTTTCCTGTAAGCTGAAAACCCAGGAAAGTCAATGTTGCAACTTTCAGTTGTGTCCAAAGAACAGTGAACCAGAAACACTAGTGGTGTAAGTCCCAATTCAAGGGTAAGAAAAGACGGATACCCCAGCTCAGTAATCAGAGAGGGAATTCAACCTTTCTCTGCCTTTTTGTTTTATTGAGATCCTCAGTAGAACATGACATGACATAAGATGCTTTGTTTGCTCAGTCTACAACTCTAATGCAAGTCTCATCTAGAGACATTCTCATGACACACCCAGTAATGTTTGTGTGACCATTTGTGTCCCAGTCACTTTGACACATGAAACTAACCTTAACAAACATCTATCACAAGTAGGCTTCCATATCAGTACATTCATATAAATCATATTCTTATTGACTATTAAATGGTTGTATATACTTTACTAAACCATTACTCTATTGAAAGACATTTTGGTAGTATCTGATATTTTTGCTAGAACAAAACAAAAATTGAGTATTTTTAACTTTTTTCTCTTGACCATTTCTGTGCAATTCAGATTTGCTGAATTGAAGGTTATATATTTTTAAACTTTAAGTATATAAAAATTTACACCTCTTAACTTGTCCCACACCGTAAAATTCAATTTCTTGCAAGCTGATGTTCTTATGATTCATCTAACTCATGGTTGACAGGGATTCAGATACAACACAAAACAAAATTTTAAGTAAAAACACCTGCAATAATTCAACTGCTACATATGTCTACCATGCTAAACTATTCTCTAACTGCCTGCAGCTAAAAATAATTTATTTTAGTGTTTCAAGAGATTGGATGATGTTCACAAAAGGTTGGAAAATGCAAAGAAGTAAATCAAAACTACGTACAATTTTGAGCCTACTTATCTATTGTTGTCAGGATAGGTTAAGTTATGCTGCTATAACAAATTAACTGGAACTTCCAATGGCACAATGATTTATTCCATACGTCCATAGTACTTCCCAGGTCAGCAAAGACCTGTGTTCTACATTATCACAGACTAGTAGAGGCTCCTCTTTTAGTTGTGATTTCTGTAACATAGAGTCTCCCTAGTCACTGTAGCAGGGGAAAGTGACTGGAGAACTGTGCATGACTATGTTTAGTTCTGTGTTAGCACCACAAAATAAAGCCAGTCACATAATAGCAAAATTACAGCTCTGAATGCTCCTGGTCATCTGCCCTTCTCTCTAGAACTACTACCTCTGTGCCAGTGATGGATCTTCACTCACTCTGAAGTGGTATATAGGACCTGACTAGGCCTCCATCTTTTCTTGGTTCTGTTCCTATTTTCTCTTGTTCCAACCACTGCTGCCCTCAGTTGGTCAACAGAGGTTTCTAGTTGTTTCCCTATGCAAGAAGTAGTGTACTCCCTCTCTCAATAATTCACAGAAATTTTTCTGCAACAATGATTTCTCTATTATTATCATTATAGAGAAATAAGAGTCTTTCTGCTCAATTCACAGGGTGACTTGGCTAGTAGAAGGTTCCAGCCACAACCAGTCCCAAAGCTTAAGACCTATAGTTGTACTCACAACCCACACTTCCATTATGGTGAGTTCTCTTGTGTCTCTTTATTATCCCTTCCTGCCTCTAACATCAGTTAGCCTGGCTGACTAAACTCCAAGTGAAAAGAAAGGAGCTGTACTCCTGTCCTTTTTCTTTTAAGAAATTCCTCACTAGTATGTAAATCCCCAAAATCAAATAGATGTAAGTAAAAAGGTACTGCTTACCTCCACCCTACATTATTCAAAGACCAAATGTCACTGCCTTTGACTAAGTAAATATATTAAATATATTGTTGGTAATGTATGAAAATGTCTCCCCTTCCCTTCTTTACTCTCACTGAGGTTGATTTCTGCACTTCCATAGAACTTGACCACAGCTGATCCAACATCCTGAAAGCCACCCCTTAGACTGTGATCTTTAGCATCATTATTGTGTGTAAATAAATGCATTTTGAAAAAGTGTTGCTGGTTTTCTGGCTTTATAATTAGAAACAGAATGCTGCAACATTCTAGGCCAAGAAATATAAAATTGATAAAGATCTCGATTGAATAGTTTATTTTTTTTGAAGATTTATTTATTTATTTATACAAGCACTGGGTACAGTCAGAAGTGCGGGAGGGTGAGAGAATTCACCAGAACCAGAGCTGGGAACAGAACAGGCAGATTGACAAAATACACTGCTGTGGGGAGCAGCAGGCAAGGCAGGAGAGGTCTGCGCGCCATGTGGGACCCTCCCCAGCAGCCTGAGATTGAACTGGCGCTGCAGAGGCTGTGGGTAGCTTCGCAGCCCAGCGCTCAACCACTGTGCCACCAGGGGAGGCCCTCAACTGAATTGTTTAAATAGTGATAAGTATTACTTTTCACTTTTAGTATTTATTCAGCTTTATATTTAAAAATTGCACACCCAGCTGATCTCAGATACTATAGTCCATCATATTGACCTGTTTACAATACATTGAGTGATTAATTTTTTAAAAAACTTTCCTAGATAGTTTGATACATTTCAAAGTCAGAGGCAGGTGCAAGAGTCTTGTTCAGATTTGGTCAAATCATTTATGAGCATGTAGAGAAGTTCTATTTATACAAAAGAAATAAAATTGAAACCCTAAATAACAAATAGCAGGTTGGAAAACATGTAGATTTTTCTCCTCATAAGAAATTCCTGGAAATCCCTGTTGTTGGCTAGGTTCTACTACAGATGTTTAGACTTACCACAGAGGCTGTTGAGATAGGATGCCAAAAAATCTGGTGGAAAGAGAAAGTGAGATTTATGCTCAAACATCCAGAGATTCCTCATCACCCAGGATTTTGTATGGTTGCTTTATTTCATTACTTATGTCTCCTGAATATTTACTTAAAAACGAATTCTTGCATAGTATCAGAAGTCTCATTCAGTGATTGGCAACAAAACTCCTAAAAAATATTGTGATTCCTGCCTTCAGGAAGATCATACTTGTTTAGAATTAATCAAGGTGAACAATTAAAAAAATAATAATAAAGTGGGGCCTCCCTGGTGGCACAGGGGTTAAAGACAGCACTATCAAGCTGTCATCAGCCATTGCAGCATGAGTTTGATCCCAAGCCAGGGAGCAAGCCACATGGCGCAGCAGACCTCTCCTGACTCTCCCACAGCTCCCCTCAGCAGTGTTTTCAGTAGATCTGCCTGGTCTGCTCCCCACGCTGTCTGGTGAATCCTCTCACCCCTCTGCACCTCTGACTTACACCCCAGTTCTTGTATGCATAAATAAACAAATCTTTTAAATAAATAAAATAGTAATAAAGTAAGAGGACTAGAGGGTCCAAAAATAAAATCTTGACCTTTTCAATGCTACATCCACAACAGATATTCCTTCAAGCTGTGAATGTTGGTATTGTTCATTATGAGACCATGGCATTGAATATAGGTCAGTGTCAGGATTTGTTGTCACATCAGGAGATAAATGACTTCCTGAACAGGAATCAATGGAGGTAGAATAGATTGTGAAATCTGTCCTGCTGGGATGCTTTTAAGGTCCTGAAACTAGAAAGCAGATAAAACAAGACAGGTTTAGAGACAGGGTAAAGAGTCAGGGATTTCAGACTTCAAATTTGTTGAGAAGTTACGTTAGACAAGGAATATTTTGGATATGGACACTTAACCAAGGCATAAAATCTATTTAATGAGACAGTACTTTTGGCATTATCAGTTTCCTTCTTCTGCCTGTAGCATCTTCCAGTTGCTGCCTAAAGTCAAACTAACAAGATCTGCCCATAAACTTTTCTGTGCCTAAGTAGCCCAGTCCAGGGAAAAGAGCAGCGAACAGAAAATCTGAAGTTATGGGTGCAGATTTTGGTTCTCTTTGCAATTAGTAGCATGGCATCACCAACATCACTTGACATGTTTGGGCTTCAATGTTCTCATCTATAAAATAAGGGTCTCTAAGGCTTTTCCCAGTTCTGCTATTTCCACTAGCCTCTGTAATTCCATTTTATCTTTCTTATCTGTCAACAAAGCATAAAATAATTACCTGCTGGTATTGTGGCATTTTTACTATTTACATTTCCTGAATATTTGATTATAAATGGAAGAGAGAATATTGTAGATTTCTTGTTAGAGTTGTTTGAATATCATTACCAAATCTACAGCTCTTATCAAAGCAAACCATGACAATTGCTCCTAAGCCTTCCTTTTGGAGTCACTCACAAATGAACACATTTTATTTTAATAGAAAACAAGAACATTTTAATTGCCTGAGTTAGGTACTTTTATTTTGTTTTATGTGTGCAGTCAGAACCAGACCCTTGCGGATAATGTTAAAAGATGGATATTCTATTTTTTTCCCTGAGCTTTTTTTCTTTTTTTTGTGTAAATTACAACAATTGCTTGGGGGATTGGGCATTTGGGCAAGCCATAAAATAATCAAAATTTTAATGCTGTTTGGTGGCAGCCTAGGACTCTTTGAATTAGTGGCTAGATTAACCATTCACAGGTATAAACATTCCATTCCTAGCTGGATTTAATAGTCTTGGTCATTTGGGGGAATAAATTCTCTTGGTTGGTTTGAGGGTTTAACAAAATAATTTCTTGAATGTGAGGAAATGACTCCAGCATTCATAACTAGCTTTTCCTAAGGTCTACTGCCACATCTACACTCAGCCAAAATAACAGTTTGAAAGTGAATTGCTTTTTTTAATTGCTTTTTATTCTTTTTTATAAAAGGATTATTCCATCCCTGAATCATTTAGCTGCAATTGTAGAACTGAATATAAATGTTTATATATCTTTCTAATCATAGTCCATTCATACTATAAAATTTTCTATGTATGTGTTAAACCCCACTCTCTAAAGCAAACTGCCTTCAAAAATACCTACAAATCCATGCTATGGTTCATTCCAACAACAAATATCTTAGATTTGTCTTGGTCACTGTTTGGGGGTTTCAAATCAAATCTCAGAAAAGATAGATCCCAGCTCTGTTCTGAATTTGACTTTCTCTCTCTCTCTCTCTCTCTCTCTCTCTCTCTTTCTCTCTGTGTGTGTGTGTGTGTGTGTGTCTCTGTCTGTCTGTCTGTCTCTCTGTCTCTCTGTCTCATCTTAATTACTTTAAATCTGTTCTGTCACTTTAACATTTCAAACTCAACTGTTTTATGACTGTGAAATATTGTCACAACATATTATGCTAATAGACCTAATTAATTCCCAGGGAAACTTTCCTGTGGATTATGGTAGCGTATAGGATAAAGTCACCAATTCTCAATGGTGATCAAATTTTTGTTTTTCAAACTTGGTGTTTACAACTGCTGTTGTATGATTCATTTTCTTATGTCAGAAAGTTAGTGAGCATATTTTAATGGCTACAATGCATTTATATTCTTCATCGCATTGCTAGTTATCAGAGTGTTAGTTATCACCTGCTTAACATGCAGGCACGTATGAGAAATTCAGTAATTAATTATTATGGCTGTCAGTCTGTTTAGACTTCCAGCCACAGAAAGGATGAGTGTTGAGAGAAAATGCTTGGATAGCACCCTATCCACTTAGATTTCCCACCTTAAGGTACTTAAAATGCAGAAAATTTTGGAAAGAGATAGCAGAATGAAGAAGCTACTGATACTTAACTTGAAACTCTTTATAATAATAACTCTTCTCCCCACCACCACACACACACCTTGCAAGTGGAATTCCAACTGTGCCTCTCAATGTTGCCAATTCCTACTGTGCTCCAGTAAAAACATCAAACAGAGCTATGTTCTGCCAAGCTAATGACACTTTAAAAAGAACAAATGCTCCAGTTGGGTCTGAAAGCCAGAGGAAATGGGTAGGATAAATTGTCCCAACAATACAATAAGCTCTAGGGCCTATATAGACTGTACCACTATGTAACCAAAAGCTTATTGGAGTAGGAGTCAGGAAACCCAAGTTTGAATCTGGATTCTGGCATATAATGAATATAATCTTTTTAACTTCAGTTTTCACAATTGGACATAAGAATAATTATCTCAAATGGTTATTAAGGAGCTAATAACCAAAAGTCTAACAATTTATGGCACGAAGTAGGCACTCAGTGCATGTTATTTCTGTCTTTTACAAAAGTCTTTTCAGCTCTTCCACTTCACAGGTGGTTCCTTTCTTTGTGCTTAGTAGAGTTTCTTATGTGCAGATCACATTTGAGCAAATAATCAGACATTTCCTGAAAGCGATAGTCCTTCATTTTACATGACTGTATCTTCTCTTCCTAAAAGTATGTTAATTTCTTTGAGGTCAGGAACCCCATCTTATGCTTTTTCATGCTCTGTCTACCATCTAGCCCCACAATAATATATTGTACTGCATGCCAAAAATACTTGTTGAATTGAATTATATTTTATCTTCTATCTTTTCTCCCCTCTTCCTGCTACTTTTCAACTACTAATTTTTGTATGCATTTTGACCCAGATTAAGTTTAAAATATATATGGCATAGCCTTGTAGGTAGATCTATACCTAAGATTATATAAATGGCATAATTTTAGACAATTGAGCATCACTAAATTAAAACAACAATATATTGACAAGAAAATATATCAATAGCACTGAGTATTAATTATAGCTTATAGGACATCCAAGATCAACATTTTCTCAATAAACTTACTATAAAGTGGTAAACTCAACTTTATTTTTACTAAAAAGATGACTCAGTTTTTCAGGATAGATTAACCCAGAACCTAAAAAGATACTGTGTTCATGTTGTGCCAGTGAGCCTTCACTACTTTATTTAAACAAACAGACCAGTTTGAATGGTGATGATGTGTGATATATTGGGCTAAGATTGTCAAGAAATAAGTGGGCATCATCTTCTCTTTGCCTACCTAGTAGGTGGATGCCAAGGACTCCACAATGCTAAGAAATAGCCAAGTTATATAACAGAGAGTGTCTGCGCCTCTGAATCATCAAATGAAGGAATATTGGTTGATAATCAAGATTATACAATTTGAATAACTAACGTTAATAACTTATTGCGTGAAGTTACTAAAATGTGAATATTTGTTATAGTACTCTCTGCTGCATTAATATACTTATCCAGTCTCTCCTATGCATTTTATATCACCAATTATGTCTTCCTTGATATTTGCTACTTCCTGTAGTGATTGCATTCTCTCTTTAATCCACCCACTTACAATCCTAGATACTTTTTCTTTTTAAGGTTGACATCCTTAGTTCAATGCTTGTGTTCTCCTCCCACCCCATCTCAGGAAATCCCATTATAGCTTTAAGGCATATTATTGATTTCCAAATTTTTCCTCTTGCTAAATTTTAGCCTGGCATAATCAAATGCCTACAGAACTTCTCTTGCTGAGGTCACACTGACATCTCAAAGTTACTTTGTCCAAAACTAAAATCTGCTCTTCCTGGTCCCCTCCCCTACTCCAGGAATACCTCTTACAGCATTTTTAACCTCAGTAAATGGCACCATCAATCTCTCAGATAAAAAGCATTGCAAATCATTCCAGAACACTCTTTCCCCTTCAGTATCCATATTCAGTGTTGTACCAAGTCCGGCACATTTTGCCTTCTAAATAACTTGTGAATTTATTCTGTTATCTCCACCCTGAATAATACTGTTTGGTTCAAATTCCCTTTTTGTTTCACCTGAGCATCTCCAGTACTCAATTGTTAGTGATATGAAACTTGGAATCAGGACCATCTTTGTTAAGTCTTAATTCTGCAATTAGTTCTTAGATGTATGATCTGGGGAAAGTTATCAATTTAAACTCTTTTCTCTCCATCTGTGAAACAGGAATAATACTTTCCAGCTGGTGTTGTTATAAGCAATGAAGGAAATTAAGTATAGAAAGAACTTAAGAGAGTCTAGCACAGAGTAAGGGCATCATAAAATTAGCTCCTTCAATTGAAGACTCAGTGATTCCAAACTGATCTTCACAATTTCCACCCACAATAGGGATAAATTCTCTACCAACAAAGTCTGCCATCTTCTACCTTGCAATGTGGATACAAATGAAGAGTTTGGGTATGAAAAACATTCAGAAGTAGAACTGATAGGAACTGGAAACTAATTAGTGTGATAACTAATAGGAATCTTGTGAGAAATGCCTATAGCAAAGGCTATAAATTAGATAATTTTGCATTTGTGAGTAAATGCATTAAGAAGGCTTTTATTTCTCGTCATCTTCTCTGGGTTGAATCTGCACATTAAAACTCAAGCACTAAATTAGTGATTGTCTAAATTTAACATAAACCATACTCACTACATAATGGCCAAACCATTTGTTTACTTACAGAACTCTCACAACAGCTTAAAAATAGGAAACTCAAATTAACCAAAATTTCCTTCAAAGAGCATAATTTCAGGAAAGCTCTAAGTATAGTACATTTTATTTCTCATTACTATTCTTTCCACACACATCTCATCCCAGTAACATTTTCCTCTCCCTTTTTTATCTCATGCAGGGGGTACCCTATACAGACAATCAGAGCATTTGGAAGAAAAGAAACACATAGGTGATTAGCGTGAAAATAACTGAGGCAGGGTAAACTAGGAATCACTATGTATCTACCACATGCCACACAACAGCATTGTCCTTCACAAATGCTGTCTCATTTAATTCTCAAACAAAATTAAATGCAATTAAATGGAAACAAATAAAACAAAATAAACCCCATGATTTGTACACTACCATGAGAAATATACAATACCTATTTTACATAATAGGCTCTCAGTGTAGCTAAGCCACTTGCCTGAAACCATAAAGAAAAGGTTATTTGTCAGCATTTGAATCTATTTGCATCGGACACCAAAACCCACCTATTATATTTTACATCTTCAAACTATTTTTAAAAAGTCTACAAAACTATGGATTGGATTTCTCTCTTCCTCTTTGGTGTACCTGTGAATAACAAGAAAAGGAAAGGAAAGCAGAGATTGTCACGCTGTCACATTGTTTGCACATGTCTACGTGGAACAGAACCTGTGAAACAGAAAGTTCCTGAAGAAGAAAACAGTCACAGAAGCCAGAGCATGGTGTCCCAGTACGATCATTCTCCAGCACTCATGTCCTTTCCATTTAGTGAAATAAATAGCCACTAGTTTCCTTTCATTTGAGCTTCAGACTCTGGCACGGGAATCCACATTCTTCTATATCCATGCAATAGGGTGAAGGAGTTCTATAAAGCAGCAGAAAACAAATGATTGGTGAATAATTTTTTTTAATCAGATTCTTTCTGAGACACTGATCTCATTATTTGTTCACCAGACGAGCTCCTACTAAATCTATTCACAATTAAAAAAAAAAATTACCCAGCTAGTAGTATTGAACTGTGCCTTAATTAGGGCAGCCAAGAATGTCTTGTATAATTAACTGGGCTTTGTTTATAATTATTTCCTTGTGGTTAGAACTGTTTTCTGCATGTAACTGGGGCAATGCTAATAGTAACGTTAACCTTTGATTTTCATACGAGAGTAACTGAAGGACAGGCAGAAGAAACAAGAGACCTGGGAAAGACCTGGGAAAGCAAAACCAAAGGACATGAAACACAGGATCTCTTTCTAACCCTGTTTTGCCTCGGGATGAACACAGTCTCCCTAACCTCTGATCTAGTCTGAAGTCTAGATGCTGACATCTGGGCTCCTTTATCCTTCTGTCAAGTGAAAGAAACTATTCCTTCACTTTTGCAAAATGGAGTGATGATTTTTCTCATTGAGGTGTGTGTGCTGGGTTTGCCTCTCTAGGTTCTCTCTCCAGGACCCTGTTCTGTGTCCCATTGGAGGACAGCAACATCCTTGGAGTATTCACCAAGTTTGGCAACAGATCCTGAAGGAGTAAGGAAAGAAGGGAGGAAGGGAGAAAAGGAAAGAGTGAAGAAAACGATGCCTCAGTGTTTATTCCCCTGGCTCCTTCCCTGCAGAGTTATCTTGGGCAGACTGCATCCAATGCCAAAGTCAGGTGTCTTAGCTCCTATAAAGAGCCCTCTCTAAAAAGTCACCTTTGTCTATGGACTCTGGTAATGACTCTCTCCTTTTATCATTTAATTACAAGTTTGATGGGTCTCCCTGGTGGTACAGGGGTTAAACAAAGCGCTATGGAGCTATCACCAGCCACTACAGCAGGATTTCAATCCCCAGCCAGCCAGGGAGCAACCCACATGATGCAGCAGACCTCTTCTATTGCCCCGCTGCTCCCCTCAGCAGTGTATTTCAGTACATCTGCCTGTTCTGCTCCCCACTCTCCCCGGTGAATCCTTCACCCCCTGCACTTCTGGCTTACACACCAGTTCTTTTTTTTTTTTAATTTTAGCTAAGATTTTTTTTAAAGATTTATTTATATAAGAATTGGGGTACAGGGCAGATGCGCGGGAGGGTGAGAAGATTCACCAGAGACAGAATGGGGAGCAGAACAGGCAGACTGATGAAATACACTGCTGAGGGGAGCAGCAGGTGAGAGAGGAGAAGTCTGCCTCTCCATGTGGGTTTCTCCCTTGCCTGCCGGGGATCAAACTCATGGACTGCTTCATAGTGCAGTGCTTAACCACCTGCTCCACCAGGGAGGCCCTATACCCCAGTTCTTTTATGCATTAATATATAAATCTTTTTTAAAAAAATAGTTACAAGTTTGGTAACAAAGCATTGTTGATTTTTTTTTTTGAGGTATTATACTCTCTCTTGTGGTTATTCTACATCCTAGCAAATGTAAATAGTGTCTAGTAAACTATCTTCAGATTATCATAATTTGAGTAACCTCTATTTCTGGCTAGCAAAACTGACACATCCTGGATAAGTAACACCCTGCACACCTACCCTCTTAATGTTTGATAAAATAGGAATGAGTTGAAAAGAATTTGGAAATTTCCAGAATGAGTAATTCATCAATAGTATTCAACCTAATAGAGTGTGGCTGGTGAACTTAGAGGTTCTAGGTCATGCTGAATAACAATAGGAATTTTATAGATACTGACATTGTAGGAATTTTTCTTACAAATCTTGCTAATTGTGTTTGATGTGATATTAGCATACAAATCTAAAAGCTCTATAAATTCTTATCACATTCCTTCTGCTTGATGTTTCAGATACACTCTCTTAGAAAAAGATATCTAGGAAAAGAAATAGAATAAAAATAAGGTTAACTGAATTCTATTAAGTGCACCACTTTCTGACTCAGTGGGGTGTGGGGCAACTTGTTAGGTACTAAGATTCTTTCAGGTACCTCATAACCCACTTGGGGAGACAGATTGCTATAGAATATAAAAAAAGAATAAAATTAGTTTTTTCTTTGAGCAATAAAAATAGTCTTAAATGACTTACTGGACAAGATAACCATAAAGGTAAATCTGGAGGAGTTCCATAGGTGGATCAAGTAAGGGATCAAGAATAACAATCTTAAAGACAATGAGCGGTTAAAAAAAAATGGAATTGTGTGTAGTTTGTTTTACAGCAAAAGACAGAATTTTGTTACACAGTAAAAGATGGGCTAATTATTGAGATTCAATAAAACGTAAGGATCAGTAGAGACAATATCTATGGGTGAAATTAGAAAGCTCAAAGATGGCAAATTAATGTTTTAACAAACCAAAACATCTTCATAAAGTCTTCAAAAGGATTTGGACTTTATTCTATAAAAAGTGATGAGTTTGTGTGGTTATTTCTAATGAAGAGTTTTACGACAAACTTAAATACAAAATTTGGTTTTGCATTTAATATAAAACATAATTTCAGTGGGAGCACAAAGGGGGATCAAGAAAACAATTAGAAATCTAATTAAGTAGTCATATAAACTTAGGCCAAATCAAAGTCAGTTATTTAAAGGAACTAAATAAATTGGCAAACATCTAGAAGACTAACCAATGGGAAGTGGGCGAAGTCACAATCACCCATGCCAGTAATGAAAGAGAGGACAGAACTAAAATTTTCCTATAGATGTTAAATATTCAAAGAGTATACTAAAAATTTTTGTCCAGAAATTTGGTAATTAATGTAAAATGGAGAACTACTTAAAAAACAATTTATAAAACGGATGCGAGAAGAAATAGAAAATCTCAATCATTTCATTCTGTTAAAGAAATTGACTTCATATTTGTAGATCTTCCCACAATAAACCCTTAAGTCAAGATAACTTTACTGGTGAACATAGACAGTAAAAACTTCATAAATAAACCATTAAAGTTACTAAATAAAATTAGTAGCATCGTATATAAACACTCCTTGTATTTCTGTGCACTAGCCCTCGAAAAAGAAAAATTTACTGCTACTATTAAAAATTGCATTAAACACTACATTTACAGAAATAATTATAACAATATTATGTAAGGCCTCATATAAAAATATTATTGAAATAAGTTGAAGAAAATCTTAATAAATAATGAGACATACCTATGTTGTACATATGGCAGTTCTCCTCGCATTGATTCAGTGCAACCCTAACTTAATTTGTAGCACACTTTTGTGTTTGAAATTGAGGGGGAAATATCCAAAAGAATTCTAAAATTTACATGGAAGTTCCAGTGGCAAACAGAATCAAAGTTATCTTGAAACAAAAAGATAATAACATTACAATGATTAAAATAATTTGGTATATAGACAAAGCCAGTCAATTATTAATTAGTCCAAAGAAACAAAATTGAATCTAGAAACAAATCACAAATCTACAGTCCCTTAAAATATGGTGAGGGTTATATGCAATCCAGTAGATTAAAAACATTCTTCATAATAAATTTATAAGGTCAATTATATATTTCTAAGAAGAAAATATTTATCTTAACTTTTTTTTTTATAACCAAAACCAAAAGTCAATAGCAGGTCCCTGCGGATATAAATGGAATGCTGAAATATAAATACTTCTAGAAAATAATAGTAGACATTTTTGTGACTTTGGGCTAGGCAATGATTTCTTAAATAGAACATAAAAAATGCCAACCTAAAAGGAAAAAATTGATATTGAGCTACATTTAAATTAATAACTTCCATTTATCTAATATACCACTTAGAGTATGAAAATTCAAATCCAAGAATAAGAGAAGGTATTTCCAAAACACATATTCAACAAGAACTTGTACCTGGAATATGTAAAGAGCTGGTACTTATAAAGAAACTACAGGCAACTCAGAAAAAAATGGGGAAATCATTACCAAAAGGATACACAACAGTAATAAATGCATTAAAAGACCATGTAAATTAAAATAACTAGATGCTTTTCTATACTCAGTAGACCAGCTCAAACAAAAAGGACTCACTTGTTCAAGATTTGGAGGAAGTGGAACTCTCATGAATGGTTTTGGGTGTGTGAACTGGCACAACCATTTTAGAAACGTACATGAACTGGAGTTGATCAGATAGATAGATGATAGATAGATAGATAGATAGATAGATAGATAGATAGATAGATAACTTGTAATTCAATAATTCTATTCTTAGTGATTTACCCATAAAAATTACATGCATATGTACATGAAAAGTCATAGAACAAAATATTCATAGTAGCACTATTTATATCAGTCAAACCTGAATATACTCAAGTATCCTTAGACAGAGAATGGATTAATTGTAGAATAATCAGACAATAAGATAGGAAAAAGCAATGAAAATAAATGAAATACAGTTTTATGGCTGATATGAATAAATTTCTCAAGAGTAGGATTGAGCAAAGAAGATAGACACCAAAGAGAACAATGCATTATTCTATTATATGAAGTTTTTAAAGTAGGAAAAACTTATCTCTGGTAATGAAAAAAAAAGACAGTATTTTCTTTTGGAGCAAAGATTGGAGAAGGAGATGTGGTTACTATTATATCCTAACCACTGTGGTAGTCACAGATTGTTTCATAATTTGGGTAGTTTTTCATGAATTTATTCATATTGTGAAAATTTGTTACACTGTGAGCTCATGATTCAGTCACTTTATTGTATGTATGGGATACTTCAGTAAAATATGTTTATTAAACAGAGGAATGGATTAATCAATCAATAGGTAAATAAGAATTAACTCAGAGAAAGTTGTAACTACAGTAAGTGCTATCATGAAATCAAGAGGATTTCATAAATGAGCAGAAGTTTAACAGTGCTAATTTCTGACAAGTTAAAGGGAAGAATCTTTCAAAGGACATGTATCAATGTATTGAAGAGGACATAGCCTTCCACTGGATATTGCATCAATTTTCGGGGGTTCCGATTTAGAGTGGGGTGGTCTCATTTTCATACACTGTTGGCTGCTTTGAATAAGGGACAAAGATTGTGTTAGAATTTTCTTTTTTTTTAAGAGTTATTTATACATACAAGAACTGGCATACAGGCCAGAGGTGTGGGGGGTGAGAGGATTTACCAGAGACACAGTGGGGAACAGAACAGGTGGAATGGGGCTGAAATACACTGTTGAGGGGAACAGCGGGTGAGTCAGGAGAGGTCTGCTGCGCCATGTGGGTAGCTCCCTGGCCGGGGATCAGACTCATGCTGCAGTGGCTGGGGTCAGCCTCATAGGCTGCATCCCAACACCTTGAGCCAACAGGGAGGCCCCTTGTGAGTTTTTAAATGGAATTTTTAAAAACTCTTGTGAGTTTTTAAATGGAATTAACCAATAAATTTAATCTCATAGTTAACTGTTCTTTTACATAGACATATACCCAAAAAGATGTGGATCAAAATGTATCTAATATACTTTATAGTTCTGGTAGATGAAATGATCTTTGATTTCTTATTTTATGTGCATTCAAAAAGTAATAAAAGGAATGTTGCGTTACATGCAACTCAACACAGGCAAATCAGGTTGTTCAACTTTAGCTTCTTTATTCATATGAGTAAAATGTTAACCTAACTTTATACTCAACTGAGCAAATCTAAGCCCATTACCAGTTAAGGTAATAGTTTTTCTTTTAGCTTGTTTCATGAAAATCCTTTGTATGAGACTTAAAACTACAATGTTATTTAAGCACTGAATCTATCTAAAGTTTTGTTCATGCAACAAATATGTAATGGAGTAGCCACCACATGCCCTAACAACCTAAAGCACATTAACTGGCTTTTTTACCCTCTTGAAAATGTATAGAAAACTTTGAGCAACACTTACTTTATACTGTGTTCTTTATCCTATAACTACTTTGCCTTCACAAACCCTACATTCTTTTGAAAATAAGAGGGTGGGTGGAGTGAATTCTTATTGCAGGATCTCTATATATCTATTATTCATAAGTACTCAGCACTTTGAAACTAAACCACTGCATGGGTAAAAACTGTATTTAATTCTATTTTGAAAAGACCTCCTCTTTAAATGTAGGGATAATTATATTTTTGATATCAACAACTGATGGTCAATGATGAACAAAGCATTATGGTGCAATTTTATTCACTAGTATATAGAGTAAAAATTTTAAAAGTTTGGTCTCTGATGTCACACAAATATGAAGTGGAGTCTCAGTGTCATCACATAGTTATGTGACCTGGTGCAAATTACTTAGCATCTCAAAATCTCAAGGTGTTTTTTTATCCTATGCTGAATGGTAATAATGACCAAATTAAACAGTTGTTAAGTGAAAGTCACAGAAATGGGTTTAAAAAACTTTTAGCAAAGTGTCCAGAATAAGTACTATGTAAATGGAGACTCTTAATAAGATTTTAAAATTTGTCTTCATATACATGAAATGTTAATATTTCTTTCCTAAAATTATCCATGTATCAAATTATTATATGTAAAGAATCAAAATCAAGCTCAAGAATCCATTTCCAGACACAAGTGACTGATAAAATTTAACAACTACCCAAATAAGAAAAATATAAATATTAAAGTAGAACTTATGAGGCAACATCCATGACTAATCCTAGACCAAACCAAACCAAACCAAACAAGGAGTCTTACATAGTGGTCAAAATACGTGAAAAAGTAATGCAGATGAATCTCAGTTGCTTTTCATCTTTACTTCTTTCACTATGATGAGAGCTCATGAGTTCTAATCATTTGCTGACAGTTTTTCAATAGGAAAGAGATATAATGAAAGCATAAAGAAAAAGGAATGTGTTATAGAACTGAATCCCATTTAACCCAACCCAAGCTTAACCCAATCTACCCCTATATTGACAGCAATGGCAGCCCCACCAGTTTTGTAATCAATTTTACTTCCTGTCCAGGCCTCTTGGTCCCTAAATAATGTCCATTGTCCAAAAAATGTCAGTTTTTTTGTGGTACTAGGTGGTATTTCCTCCACTACATCTGGAGCAGAAATTGAGTGCAATAAAAGAGGTAGTCTCTTGGTAGAGAAGTTGAAGTGCAGACCATGCTCGTTTGACTTATTCTGTGTTCTCTCATTTCTTGCATCAATTTTTTTAATTTTATTTTACAGCAATAGTCACAGAAAGACTATTACAGCTATTGTTCCTTTAGATTCATATCCAAATTACTTTTAAGTGTTCATTTTAGATTTTACTGATGTTCTTCGGAAAAGAAATAGTCAGGGGATGTTTTCTGTATTTAAAAGAAATTGATTCACATACAATGGAATAACTTTTCTCCACGAATATGCAACATTTGAAAAAAAAATAGCTAAGAAAATTAAATGTAATCTATTTTGTTGCCAAATGGGATTTGATGTAAAACTGAATCAAATGGTTTGCAGGTGAAAAATGGGCCACATTTAAATATATATAACATTGAGAAATTCACTTTATTGTCCAGGCAACAGTATTGACAAAAAAAAGAAAAAAGAAAAGGGACTTTGGTCAGAAATTTGCTGGCACTGGCCATGACCCATACATGAAAGCACAAGAAAAGCTATTGTTCATGATAAATCTCTGCTCTTTGCTTTGTAACTTCTGTTTATTCTGTTCTGTGCTCTTTTTCATGTCATAGCAAAACAAATTGGAAATTAGAGTAACCATTTAATGATATATTATTTTAAATAACAATTTAAAAAAAAAAAACTGTTCTACTGTTTCTCTAATGTGACTGATCTAGCAGGTGTTTTGTCATTATGAAAACATAGTCAAATAGAATAGATTGTAATAGTTGACTGGCAAGTTAGTAATCTTTTAATAAGCACTCTCCTGATCTTGATTAGTGTTTTAATAAACTACTACCCAGATGATTGGGACCAAACCATTCACTCAATTCAGATATTGGGTGCCTTGGTGTTCCAAGCATTGTACAACAGGGTGACAACTTGGCATGAAGTTTTTTAAAAGAAAAAACTATCTTTTCTACCTTGGTATCCTTGGTACTGTTAGATAGAGAAATTGTTACAGAGCAGGATCTCCCTATAAAGGGGAGGTTCCATGTTCCCTGCCCCACCCAAGGGAGGTGGTAACTGAGTGGCAAAGGGACTGGCAGAGGAGATGTGTAGGAGACACATGGAGCAGATGCATGTGAAGGCGGGTGTGTTTGCTTCTCAGCTTTGGACTTGCACCAGGGACTTGGGGGACATGGAAGGAAACGTGGAGTTGAGACATGTGCGAGAGGCCCAAGGGGAAGCTGATGATGGCAGCCTTTATCTTGATTTGGTTTTGATTTTGCTCTTTTTCTTCCAAACTTGCCTGGTCCCTTCTGCCTTTTCCTGTGGGCCCTCACCAGAAGGTAACTTGGATTTGTGGCAAGCTTCTGGGCCTTAACTGTTCTGCTCTGGGCCAACCCTCTGGCTGGGCATTTACCCACAAGTGGATGGACAGCTTTGTGTGTTTCATTGGGAAACTATTTTCTTTTATTGGAAAACGATTATCCATTCTTCTCTTTTCTATCTATGCACATTAATTTATTAAAGTTATTTCACACTGATGGTTTGCTTTGTCTTTATGCAACAGATGGCAGAGCCTACTTTAGAGCCATGTGAATTTGAGGGTCCCAGGGTATCCTTCATTTCTCCACACTAACAGTACCTTGCACATAGCCTCATACTAGCACTGAGTAATGATTTGTCATTATTGCTTTCATAATTACTCTTGCTGTTACGGCTGCTGCTAATGATGACATGTGAAATAAGAAACAATGGAATTCATCAAATCTCAATATATTCATGTAATTTAGGAGACTTTGTCTCTAAATGGAGTTCCATGTCCCAGTAGCCAAGGAAAAATCAAATAAAGAAAATCCTTCAGATGGCAATGCTTCACTGGGAAGAGACTACATCATTTTTTTAAGTTAAAATTATTAGCCTCACATTCTGGAAATTCTGCCTTATTCATTATATCAAATAACTTCTGGTCTTTTTAATCACTGCTAAAATGCTAACAGTTCTTTTTAATGCCTAGTCAATAAGCAGATTAAAACATAAATGCCACTAAATATGCTTTAAATATCAGCTCCATTGAAATTTTTCTAAGTTCTGTATCCTCTTAAAATAATCCCCATTCAAAATTGAGAGGAAATGTCACCCATATGAGTTTCTTCAGAATTTAAGCTCTGATTATACAAGGAATTATGTACTATAGCTTTGGAAATCGGATAATTAAAGAAGTACCAGACTCTTTGTTGATGACTTTTTAAGCCTAGAAAGTTTTTATCAATGCTACAGTAAAATTTCATTTTTAAGTAATATTGCGCATGCTCTGTACATTTCTAATCCCAATTAAAGCTAGCTGCCATAAGAGGGAACTGTGCAGAAAAAATAAAGATATACAATTACACCAGACAAGCCAAGACCTTGGTTGTAGAAGTGCACAAAAGACATGTTCTTTGATCAGGTCTTACTAGGGAAAGGAAGAGAACTATAAAATTATAAAGAAATAACTAACTTTCAAGGAAATAATGGTCCACTAGAGAAATTGAATTGGTTCAATGTGAACTGATTGACTCAACTATCCCTTTAGTCTCCATTTCAAATGAAAACAGAAAGACTTCCATAGGACCTCAGAATAAATCTGACTCTTCCTTGGGTGAATATAGAAAAAAGTGACCCAAATATATGTTCAGATTTGTTGCAGGGAAAGGGAGATTTGGCACAATTTTTTCTATTATCAGAGTTCTTATGAGTACTTTTGCTACAAGACTCCCCCCTTGTCCTCTTAGCAGTCTAATCACAATATTTACTTCTAGTAACCAAGGACTGTATTACAAGTTCCTAAAATATACACTTTAGTAAGGTCTTTCAAATGTTGCATAATTAACTTCAGTTTAAAATTCAACCCATTGATATTTGCCAACATTTGCATGTTACAAATATGTAGCAAATACACATTTTTTAGTAACTTCCTCTATTAAGGAGACATATGGTCTACACATTAGCCTATTGAAACCCTAGAATCCAACCCTAATATTTAGAATAACCCACATCACTTTCTTTCTGAGCCGATGCTATTTTTTTTCCTCTCCTACTATTCAAATGCAGAAACTCATTTATCATTTCTTCCATTAAATTGGTGAAGAGATTTCTCATCAATTAGTACAGATCACAGTCTCCAGGGTTGGCGGTCCCCAGAGATCATCTATTCTTTCATTTTGCAAATGAAGAAACTGAGCCACAGGCAAAATGAGAGTCTTGCTTTCCTTCACACAGTTAAGTCAGTGTCAGAACTTAGAAGGCTTGTAGAAAATCTCAAGATGCGTTAAGAGAGAAACATTCATCCTCAGAGGGCTTCTTAGAAGAAGACAAAACTTTATTGGAGTAGCAGCCTGGGAAAGCCCACGTAAGTGGGCAAGGAAGAGCAGAAATCCACCCCAGAGCCACTAGTCATGCTGTTTTCCGAGGACAGGACGTGGGCTGCCCCAAATGGGCACCTTTTGCTTAACTTGCCCCAAGGCACCCTATGGTCTGGCAGTACCCCACCCCCCATCAATATTAAAGGATCTTTTGGCACAGTTTCATTGAAAAGATAAGAGTGGGCTTTAGAAGTCTCTTGGGAGCATTGACATCTGGGATTTCCGAAACTGAATTAGTTGAACCTGACAGCAACTCTAGAAGAAAGGTCACACAGGTTTGGGTGAGAAATTCATGATTTGCAAATGTCAGCTAAGATTTGGATAAGCATCTGGCTTTTGGTTATATATCTGAAAATGAATAAACACTGAAATCTGGAGGATTCGTACTCACTGGACCTAATCCACCCAGGATTTAACAGCCAGAAAAGAAATGCTGGTTATGGCATGGATTCCATAAACTTTTAAATCATTTACACATAAAAACAAAGAAGCACATATGTAGATGTCTGTATACATATGTAAACATGTCTATACATAACCCCCACACACAAATGTGTGTATATTTCTACACATTTCATGTATATATGCATGTAGGCTTGTGTGTGTATGAGTATGTGTGTGTTTGTGTGTGTATGTGTGTATGTTTAAATATTCCAAAACATTGGGCCAGTTGGCCATGCATCCAGTTTCTCTTGGAAAAGATTTGCTTCATATCTAATAGAAATATACAATCTGGTTAAATGTTGCTGGTAAAATGTCTAACACATGGGTGGATTGAGATTGTGAACAAGTAGAGAATACTAAAGCAGGCTGATGGAGATAGACCCTTTGAAGGGAGGCCAGAAAACATTCCTTTCCAAAGAGAGAGGATACGCATCTATTGTTTCTCCAGCTGGCTAAGCAACGGCAGGAATGTTTCCTACTAAACAGCCTCATTAACATAAGCATAACTACAGGGTAAGTTTTCAAGCTCATTCCAAGTGAATTCAAAGGGGTGGGGGAAGAAAGATGCCGTTAATATGCACAGCTCATGCAGACAATGATATGAAGCTAATTCATTTCATCATATTATCACCATAGCATATTAACTTAAAAGAAATAATAAGACAACATGGAAATGTTTGCATATTAGAGAGAATTCTCGTTGTACCCTATTAGCACCATATCCTATTAGTATTGCATTAGGCTACCATGCTGCAATGCTAAAATGATGAAATCCCACTGTGAAAACTGATATTGAATTCTTGTAATGTTTCAGAATCATTTTTAGCACTGCATATAAATAATTCATGTGAGCAGATATAATGAATTGATGGAAGAAAAAAACATCCCTTGGCATTGTGAGCATATTTATGAATGTAAGGTCACGAGCAAGTCGCTTTCTCATGGAAGGTGGGCAGGGGCTGAAGTGTGACATCTATTCCAGAGTCAGTTATTAATATAATGAGGAATTCTAGGTCAAGTCCAATTGAAATATTCCTGAAAGCACATTTCCTTCTAGGAAAGGTGATACAATATTGGTTGGCACTCTTCTATCATTTCTAAATCTAGATTGTAGATCAACTGAGGTAGGCACCCTCACTTACAAACACTAGCTACACAGAATCAAAATTCAATAAACTGAGAACCCAGGGAACTTGGTTATTCTTAATCCCAGCATCAAGTCTTCTCAACCTGTTAAAATTATCTGGTTCTGCATCTATCCCTACGACTAGATTATATACTTCATGAAGTCAGAAATCATTATTTATATTTGTAATCCTAAGCCTCAGCATCATGCATGGATCTCAGTGGGTGCTCAACACACTTAGAATGAATGAACTCAGGAGTGAATGAATGTATTTATTTTATTCTAAAGACTCCAATTAAAAAGCTGGGATATAGCGAGGGGGCGTGGGTCATTTGTATTATATCTGTATTATATCTGATTGTTTTCCTAAGTGAAATCTTTATCTATAATTTTGAATTCAGTGAAAACAGTTTGTTTTGAAAACTCTAGTTCAATGCAATTCTTCCCAAGTTAGATGCAATTGTTTAAATTTTCTGCTTTAGATTAATGGCTCTTTGGTTCCTTATGTCACATATTGCATATTGGTGTCAGTGTGCTTGCCCAGAAGTAATCCTAATGCAATTACAACTCCCCAGGATGGAGATTTCCTGCAAAGAGAGCTGTTGTTTAAATCGTGTTCCCCTATGTAGAACTATCGCTGGCAGTTACCATGAATTGCAGGTTAGAAGCCAATGACCTGTTTTTGGTTCTCTGTGTTGTTGGCTTGTGGGCACCGTGATTCTTTGCTACTACTCTCTGGAGTTCACTATACTTAAGCTCCAGATCCCTCATGGCCTATTTTATGCATCCTGCTCAACGGACAAATACACATAGTCCCCAGTTCCAAGCCTTCTTTCTGCACAGTTTACTTGTTTCAAAGTTAAATAAACTAGGAAAAAAAACTAATAGATTTTCTTGGAAGAAAAACTGGATTCCTTTTTCTGTTTTTCATGCCAAAAACAATATTCTAATGTGGGATTGAATGAGACCATTTCATCACATAACACCTGTCCTGCTATGTTGCACATGCATACACACACTCAACTTTGGTTGTGTGTTTGTTTGAGCCTCAGAACTGTGACAGTGTGATGTCCATAGAAGGGAGAGGTTCCAGGGTCTCTGGCCCACCCAAGGAAGGGTGGAGCTGAGTAGAGAGGAGAAGCCAGACAAGACAGAGAGAAGGAAGGAAGGAGATCAAGAAGGTTTGGAGAAGGCACGTAGGGCAGAGAAACACAAGAAGGAGTCATGCTTGCTTCTCAGCCTTTGACTTGTTCCAGGGACTTGGGGAATATGTAAGTGGAAAACAGAACTGGATGAGAGACCCATGGGGAGGTTAACAATGGCAATTTTGACTTTGATTTTGGTTTTGCTATCTTCCTTCCAGACTTGCCTGCCCCTTCTGGCCCTTTCATGTGTCCCCACCAGAAGGTGCCTTAAACTTGTGGCAAGTTTTAGGCCTCAGTGGTTCTGCTTTGGGCCAACCCCATTTGGCTGGGCATTTATCCATAATGGGATGGGTAACTTTTTGTGTTTAATTGAAAACTTTATTTTTTTTTAAGATTTATTTATTTATTTATACAAGCACTGGGTACAGTCAGAAGCGTGGGAGGGTGAGAGAATTCACTAGAGCCAGAGAGGAGAGCAGAACAGGCAGAGTGACGAAGTACACTGCTGAAGGGAGCAGCAGGCGGCAGGAGAGGTCTGCGTGCCATGTGAGACCCTCACCTGGCAGCCAGGGATCGAACCGATGCTGCAGAGCTTCGCAGCCCAGCGCTCAACTGCTGCGCAACCGTGGACGCCCTACTTGGAAACTATTTTAACTATATTCTCTCTCTTCTTGTGTCTTTATTGCATGCTAATTGTATCAAAGGCATTTTCTATTGAAGATTTTACCTGCTAGAGTATGTTTGTCTTTATGCAGTGGATGGTAGAACCCATTTAGAGTATGCAGGTTTTGGGGCCCTGGAGTGTCCCTCACCCTGCCCATTAATAGAACCATTCTTCCAATATTGTTTCCATTAGGCCAAAAGACCAGAGGGTTGAATTAGAAATATGTGCTTTATCAACAATAACTATGTAGAGAAAATAAAAGGTCATTTTTCCTCTGGAAGCTTGCTGCAGGAGGAATAGGTGAGCGAGACACTGGAAAGGAACCCCACAGGTACTTTCTCATGTTTTTCTTGCCTTCACCTTCCCTAGGGTCACATGAATTCTCTGAATAGTTGACACTGAGAGGAATACAGGGTCCTTTGTGAGGGGGGACAGTCGTCGTTGAAAACAGAGATCTGAACAGAGGACAAATGTTTCTGTCTGCCTCAGATGAGTTAACAAAGCTGATCTTTTTCACTCTTTTCCCCTCCCACTGAGGATTTTCACGTAGGTTGGCAAGTCAAGTCAGGTCATGCAGTAATATGTGAATGGTATTGAGATTTGTTGAGCCGGCATAAGAAACAAAATGAAAGCTCACAATCTCTCTTTCACCAATTAAATAGCTATTTTATAACTGCACCTCAAAATGCAACTGGAAGATGTGTGGTTGAATTTGAAAGTGTTAGAAGAATGATCAGCACGACAAGGCAGTGTCATTGCAGTAGTTTGTTCTGATGGGTCTGACTTGTTCTATTCTTTTGTGGATCACAGATTGCTGCAGGTCACCTCCTAAGGTTGTCTCCAGGCTACAAATCACTGGTCAGAAAAACCTAATTGTAGATTGAAAGGCTCATTTTTCTTTTTTGTTTGGACAAATAGTGTTGCAAAGGCATTTTCTCCATTTTTCATTTTCCTGTATTTGTAGGCACCTGCTGTCTGGGCTAGGCAGTCATTCATTAGTTAGTTGCATTCCCATTTTAAAGATCAGGAAACTGAAATCCAAAGAGGTTAAGTATCTTAGGGTAACAAAGCTCTGTTAGTGGGAAATAAACACAAATCAAGTTTATCTGATTCCAGAGCTTGTACTTTTAACTCTTTTCTCAGAACATAAACAAACAAGGCCTAAACAAGCACCAGCAGACTTGAAGTCTAAAACATGCCCAACATTGATGAAATAAATACCATTTCCCCATCTTCACTTTGCAAATGTCTGGACTCAGCATAGGCTGTTTCCATCATTCTGTGAAGATCTGTTAAATGGATAAATACGTGAGGGTCTGCCTAGACATCAAGAGAGGCAGGAGGATTCAAGCAAAACTTTTCCTTTCTTAAGAGCCTACTATGGAGGTCCTCCCCTGGTGGCACAGGCAGTTGAACGCAGCACTGTGAAGCTGCCCACAGCCTCTGCAGTGCGGGTTCAATCCTAGCCAGCCAAGGAGCTACCCACATGGCACAGCAGGCCTCTCCTGTCTCGCCCGCTGCTCCCCTCAGCAGTGTATTTCAGTCAGTCTGCCTGTTCTGTCCCCTACTCTGTCCCTGGTGAATCCTCTCACCCTCCCGCG
Organism: Talpa europaea; assembly: GCF_964194135.1. Lineage (NCBI taxonomy): Eukaryota > Metazoa > Chordata > Mammalia > Eulipotyphla > Talpidae > Talpa > Talpa europaea. Next base: position 97,736,644 of record NC_140076.1, read on the forward strand.
CATCTGGCCTGTACCCCGGTTCTTGTATGCATGAATAAATAAATCTTTTAAAAGAAGAGCCTACTATGGAAAAGGGAGTAGATATACTGACTCAAGGAAAAATCACTTTACATCGCAACTTTGGTGATTACTAAATGTATGAAATTGGACAAGTATTTAGCTTTTCAAAATTCATGATTTTTAGTACAGAAATAATGCCTACTTCATAGAGCTGTGAAAAGTAAATGAGATAAAATAGTAGCTGGGACATGATGGTTTTCAGTAATTGGTACTTTTCTTTCTTCACCCAGCAAATACCTGACCCAAGTCCAAATACAAATGATGCCTTCTACATTCCCTGCCCTTTGGAACACCCATGCCCACAGACTCTCCTAAAGCTACAAGTCACAGATACATTTTCCCACTCCAAAATTTAATCTCCTTCATGGTCTTAGAATTCCAAGAGGATTCAAAGTCAAGTTCAAAGCTTAGACTTTCACTATCATGTGGTATCATGTGCCCAGTTAAAGGGCTTTACCCAAGTAACATTTAACATTTAGTTATTCTTAAAATAATACCTCACCAGAAGATATAAACCCCAAAATCACCTTTCTCAATGTGCCTGTCCCATAAAATGCCCACTTCTCTTTTTTCCTATTCCAGCTAATTGTAGTTCTTTCACTTTAGAAACCAATCTCATACTGAACAAAATCCGAAAGCCCTGGGACCTGATCACCTTATCAGGATTTCCTAGTCACCTGAGAAGCTGGTTCTTTTATGAACCAGTCAAATACCTGCCCTCAGGTATTTCTGACACTAGTAAGCAATGGTATGATTTGAAGAGACTCAGAGAACATAAGCTAATATGGAATTTTAAGTAGGAGCGTAGGAGCCAGGAGAGTCCCAAGCTCACCAGAAATTCAGCATAGTCTCAATCTTGAAAAACCTCTCTGCAGAGCCTCAGTGTGTACTGCCTTCACTCACAGAGTTGGTCACTGGACACCCACATACTGTGTACGTACTTTATTGCATATCGCTGAAATGCAAAACTTAGCTAAGGGACATTCCCAGAGCCTCAGTGACCAGTGCAAGTCTCCCATCTGTGTTTCTAGCTCACCAAAACCTTACTCAGAATAAAATCATACACTAACCCCGAAATTAAGACCATCTGAGAGTTATGTCTGACCTAATTCCAGATTATCATGGCAGCCACAAAGTTTCAAAATGTCTATTTAAAGGCTTATTAAATTTCTCTTCTTAATTATGCCTTTCCTCAAAGAAGACTGGTAGCCTCCATTGTCTCTCTCAGCTAATGAAATATTCAGGGCGCTCTCCTCATAAAATCAGGACATAACAGGGTGACCCTATACACCATCACAATTTCTCAAGGTATTTCACCTTTCAATTAACCAAGACAGATCTATGTTCATCGCAGCAAGAAATTCTGCCTTTAATTGGATGCAAGAGTAATATAGAAGCTAAAATGTGGAGTTATTGTCCTAGATTGTTTACATTTACAATAATAGTTTCAACAAAATGTCTTCATGAAAATGTCAAATTTATTTCTGACGTAACAAAATACATTCAATGGCTAATCATGTATTCATTAATATCTTATGTTGCCATCATGTCATTCTTGGTTCTAATAATACCTAATTGCAATAATAAATACCTAATTTGGGGGATTTGTTTGTTTTCTAATTAGACATTTTTTCACATTTCTACTCTGTAATTATTCATGAGTAATTATTGTTAGTCACAAAATGGAATTATCGTTAAGCCTGTATAAACTGTAGCCAGCTTCTTATTGAAAAAAGGAATTAAACTTTTCCTGCTTTATGTTCTAATTAACTTTTTTTTCTCTATTTTGCAGAATTGCTTGAAACAATGTTGAGGGAAAATGTAAAGTAGAGGCTGGTAATAAAAGACATTTTCATAATTATAAACTCGCTGTAGGGAAGTTTAAAGAATCATATAATTGGGGTTTTATTCCCATACACCCACTAGGAACCAAATAAGCTTTGTCAAAAGACCCTTGGTTCGTTAGGGGTGTGTTACTGAGTGACCCCAAGCTTTATTCTCCTCTGTTAAGGTACTGAGCAAACTGTAACAGCACAAACGTCTTTTGGAATCTGGCTGTCTTACCTCCTCCTCATGTTCTCTCACTGGTCATAAGAACATTATACTGCATCTACACAGAACTTCTAATTGTTTCTTATAGGCCTTGCCACATCCTGCTCATATATATTGTTCTTTGCTACTGGAATGACCTTCTTTATTTCAATCTCAGGGACTCATGCTTATCAATTCAAGTAGCAATTTCTCCATGAAATGTTCCCTATACCTTATGAATAACTCTATTCTTCTAACATTATAAAATTATTTTTGGTGTTATCAATTTCCTCCCTGGAGTTTGGCATTTCTTGACTTTCTTTCTCATGAAATAGTGTCTTCCAAATTAAAAAAAAAAAAAAATTGTTGACAGTGCAAAGGAATGAATTAGCACTGCCTTTGAGGCTTAACCAATGAGGGTGGAAGCCAATGAATAAATCCTTCCTCCTTCATGTCTTGGATAGACAGGGCATTGGACCTGATTCCTCAGGGGTCTCCAGTAGGGATTCCTTGTCTCCACTTGTCTACACAAGTAACCAGTTCAAAACACATCTAAGTTTTCTCTCTGACCAATTTTACTCTTCCCAAGCCCCAAAACCTTTTTCCCTCGTACACCAGTTTAGTGAATTAAAACAACACGTATTACTATCTAGAGCTCAGAAATCCCAAATCAGTTTCATTAGGCTTAAGTAAAGTCCACATTGCTAGTTTCTTTTGGGATTTGGGGAAGAATCTATTTACTTACCTTTCTAGTTTCTGGAGACTTCTTGCATTCCTTGGCTCATGACCATTCCTTGCACTCCTGTAATTTCTTCCTTCCATTATCACGTCTCTTATTTCTTGTCATTTGACCTTCTCACCTCTGCCTTAAAATCCTGTAAGTGCATTTAAGGCCTACCCAAAAATATCCAATGTTATTTCCCCATCTCAAGACCCTTAATTTAATCTTATATGCAAAGTCCCTTTAGTCACATAAGATAACAGTTTCTGAGGTTTACAATGCAGATATTTTGGTGGAGAGTAAGGGGGGACAAGCATTCAACCTGGCACACCTGGAATCACTTCCAAAGCTAATTTACCACAAGCATGCTCATGTTTCCAGCTCTGGATTTGGGGGAAATCCAAGCTAAGACAGGATCCAAAGGAAATTAGAAGGTTAAGGTAAAAATAGTTATTATTATTAAAAGCTACAGATCAAAAAGACAAGACTTAGAAAGATAATAGTAGGCTTGCAATGGGGAGGTCATTGGTAGTTTTGAAAGAACAGCTTCAAAGTGTAATTCCTAAATTGCTGTGGATTCAGAGTTAATTCTCAAAGTTGCCCAAAGACATAGACTCAAAGAGAGTACAACACCAGTCTGTGCTTGGCTTGTGATGGAAAACCAGCTCGATGTTTTCACAGACACACTAATTACAAAGCTTACACTTTATTTTTTTTAATATTTTTTGGTGTTTTTTTTTTAGAAGTGGGGTACAGGCCAGACTCGCGGGGGATAAGAAGATTCACCAGAGAGAGCGGAGAGCAGAACAGGCAGATGTACTGAAATACACTGCTGAGGGGAGCAGCAGGCGAGACAGGAGAGGTCTGCTGCACCATGTGGGTTGCTCCCGGCCATCCGGGAATCGAACTCACACCACAAAGACCGCAGACAGCTTCACAGGCTGTGCTCAACCCCCTGCACCCCCAGGGAGGCCCTTATACTTTATTTTTTAAGGACTTCCCTGGCCTCCACAACCTGTTTGTGCCTAGTGGGTATTTTCCTACGTTCCAATATTTTCAGTCCTCCCAGACATCACCCTGGGCCGTGACTTAGGATCAAGCTTCCCCACTGTGATTGAAGCTCTCATAGGAGACACTGTGTCTTTCCTGTTTATCTTTCATCTGAGCCCCTTGCATGGTGCTTACTACAAAGTAAAAAAGAAAAAAAAAAAGCCGGTGGAATCTGTGATGTGACAGAAATGAAATTGCAACCCCTATATTAAAAGGCAGAACTTGGAGCTTAGACATCTACTTTCTAGGCTTGGATGTGTATCTGGAACACCTGGGAATGCTGCTAAAATGCAGATTCAGTTGTGTGACATGGGGCCTAGATGCTGCATCTCCTATCAAGCTTCCAGGGGATATCAATGTCGCTGATCCTAAGACACATATTTAGTGAAAATCTATGTCCAATAATCCTAAATCCTACCTGCACACTATGAAGCATCTGGGAAACTTTTAAAAGGCAGAGTCCTGTGCACAGTGTACCTGAGGAGGGTGGAAGTCCAGCACTGGCTTGTTGTTTTGATTTTTAAGATCCCCAAATGTTAGTGGGTAGCACTGGCTAAGAACACCTGGTCTAGTTCAACTTCTCCTTTTCGGAATGAAGAAAGTGAGGGGAAGCTATGGGTAAAAGCCTCACAGTTAGGACCTGGCAGAACTGGGGGTGGAACCCCATCTCCTGACTTGCATTGCAGTATTCTCTGCAGCCCAATGGATTAAGGAAAAATGGGGAACATAAGTTTACATTTAGACTCAGCCAGGGTGTTCCCGGGGAGCTGAGTCAGTGAGAGATGACTCAAATGTGAATTCCCTGCTGGCTTCCATTTTCATTCCCTTGGGCAGTGTGTAGGAGAGGAATAACTGCATGAAGAGAGCATTGTCAAAGAAAATATCCCAGCTGATCTATTTTAGTTAAAACAGCTTTTTCCCCCCCCAGGTACTGTGAGATTGCTTGTCTGTCAGGGTGTTGGCCTTAAGCAGGAGCTGGGCACCAGGGAAGGTGTTTTTAGTGGAAGGAGAAAATAGAAATAAAAAGGAGGGCTGAGCCACGGGGCGCTGGGAGCAGAGGGGGAGCCTGCACTGTCTACTCAGCGGCTTGTTCATTGCAAATATCCCTGGGCTAGCGTGGATCCTCTGTTTTCACAGCCCAGGAAGAAATTAGCATTTCCCAGGACTTGTCTGCTGCTATCCATTGTACCCCACTAAATTCATCTAGTTTTTCATATGAATCTAGGCCATTTGGAAAACTCAGGCTGTTCTCAGGAAGGAGTGGAGGAATCTGAATAACAAATAGTGTGTGCAGGAATCCAAAGGTCAGGTCCTGGGACTTCTCTCAGGAGCAGAGGCTAATGTGGTAAACAGGTCTCAGCAGCATCTGAATGTAACTAAAGGAAAATTCTAGGTGTCAGCGGTAGTGGGCTGAGAGGAGGAATTGTGGTGCAGGGGCCAGGAGACTAGAGGATAAATCCAGAGAAGTAAAATTGCAGTTTTTTTGTGAGAAGGAGGGGAAAGTCCCCCAAACTGGTTCAAAATTCTTTTTTTAAGATTATTTATGCATGCAAGAACTGGGGTACAGGCCAGAGGTGCAGGGGGTAAGAAGATTCACCAGAGACTTGAGTGAGATACAGAAGAGGCAGATCTACTGAAATACACTGCTGAGGGGAGCAATGGGCGTGTCAGGAGAGATCTGCTGTGCCATGTGGGTAGCTCCCTGGTCAGGAATCGAACTGGTGCTGCAGTGGCTGCGGATAGCTTCATAGGTTGTGTCTTAACCCCTTGCGCCACCCAAAGAGGCCCTGATTCAAAATTCTCTATCGAAGAAGATGGCTTGTCTCTCAAGTCAGTGACCTCTTGGCCACTGGACAGCTCCCTGGGTAAGGACATTTAACTGATTTCTTTGATTTTCTAGTTCAAAGCAGATGTTACAGCTGTGCCTCTTCCAGTGATTCTCCTTACAAGAGAATCTATTCCAACATTTTAATGTACCCCTGAATTGTCCAAGCATTTTGCTGTAATGCAAATTCTGATTCTCCATGTCTGAGGTGAGGCCTGAGTTTTGATGTTTTATTGCACTCTGGGCTCTTTGTCCTGTTGCTATTGCCCTCAATAAAGTCTTCCTTGCTCCTTTAATTTGGTCCAGGGCAATTTTTGCTCAACAACACACACATACAGAGTTTATTATTTATATGTATGTATATACATATGTGTGTATGTATATGTATGTGTGCATGCACATATGTATTTTCTGGGGAAAATTGAAACTCAGAGAAGGTACATATCAAGTTCACTTGCCCCATTTTTCTCTCCTGGATTAGGTTATGATCTTCCTAAGATCTAAGGGAAAAAATGGAGCAGAGAGGACAACTTTCTCTATTACTCGGTGATGAAAACTTAGAGAAAAATATTGTTATCCTTAATATACTCCAAGGGGTATATTAAAATCTGAAATAAATACATATAATACATAAGGCCATGTAGTGAAATCAAAGAGACACCAAAGAGACCATGAAATTATACACACAATTACTCTAATCTTCATTCTGCCAGTGACTGTTTCATGTCTTGCTGTGCATTTGCCTTTTCCCATGTTCCAATTATGTTTTGTCACCTGGAGTAGCCCTTTAAAAGAGAACTCAGAAAATGACGCTTGGAAGGGTAGCAGAGGAAGGTAGTATCTCTGGGAGATATGTCCAGTTGTATTGGGAGCATGTATGTTGGAGACAATAAAAGAGAATGTAAAAAGGATGTTTGACTTAAAGGAGGAAAGCATAAGGATAAAAACCCATATACCAATTAGAAGGACATAAAAGTCTATCAAATCAGTTATCTGCAACAGATCTGAAAGCAGCATTTATAAATGAACAGGTTGGGGGGCTCCCTGGTGGCACAAGGGGTTAAGCATCAGCACTATGAAGCAATCTGTAGCTACTGCAGCACAAGTTCGAGTCCTGGCCAGGGAGGTGACCCACATGGCACAGCAGACCTCTCCTGTCTTGCCCACTGCTCCCCTCAGCAATGTATTTCAAAAATCCGCCTGTTCTGCTTCCCACTCTGTCTCTGGTGAATCTTCTCACCCCCCTGCACCTCTGACCTACACTCCAGCTCTTGTATGCATAAATAAATAAATCGTTTTAAAAAAAGAAAGAAATGAACAGGTTTGAACAGGTTGAAAAGTTCAAAATAACCACACTAATGGCATACCCGGGGAAGGCAGGCATATTGACACGGGAGAATCACCTGTACGTTCAACCAGCCCTGTTGGAATGTGCAGGGTCACTTGTGTGCCCAGAACATGGACAGATGACCGGCCACCCCCCACATGAAGAGAGCCTTTTCATGCCCCTCTAAACCAACAACTAAGATGTCAACACACTTTAAAAAAAAGATGTTTAATGATGCACATTCCAAATCGTCCCCTGACTTGCTCTAAGCAGAATAAACAAAGCAATAAACCCATTAGAAGGTACTTGTGAGACATTTAGGTTTTAAGAGCCTTGCTCTGATGACTACAAAAAATAAAACTAGTTCCCACTTGGAAAAGGTTTTTGTTATTCAGCTTAGTTTAAATCACAGCTAACAGTCCTACTGGCTTTGAAAGAATCACAGTTATTCCCTACTCTCTGGTAGGATCCAAGCTTTTCCAAATAAGAATGTTTAAATGTTTATCCACAAATGGGCAGACAGTTATTTGTGAAAGGCAGTGTGTGACTTCGATGTATGAGTTCATGTATAGCTTTGCTATTTGGTTCATTTTCATTGCAACTACCAGACCCTCCAAGAGCAAGAACAACACACCCTCTCAGCTGCATATGAAATCTGCTGATGCCCTCAGTGAAATTCAGCCCCAAACCCAAGAGGGAGGAAAGGAAAAGTTTGGATTTCCCCACCCTCTTCCATCTGGAAGTCTGCAGCCCTTCCCAATATACAGTCATACGTTGAAGTAATTGTTTTCTGCTTTCTGAGGTGAGTCAGACATTGTATCTGGGACCTGTGTTTTATCAGTGAATGACTCAACCATTCAAGAAAAGAAAAGTTGAAATTCATGTATCATTGAAGTGCAGTGTAATGTAACCTCAGTACCATGGTGCCCTAAGTTTCATTATGGGTATGCATAGGAGAACTCACTGACTCACTGTGGGAATAGAACAAGTGGTAGAGCCTAGAGCTCTTAGCACACTGCCTAGCACATGGCTAAGTGCTCAATAAATGGATGTCGTAAGCGCCAAGTGGAATTTCCACGACAACATTTAAGACTAGTGCCAATCTGGCCTTGCTTCAACACGCTTAAATTAAATGTAAACTGTGCTGTCCTTTGGCGTTCCCCTTCCACAACGCTCCTTGGGTTGACTCTAGCATATCACTGAGATTCCAGGGTGAAAAGCTTCTAGAAACTACACACCCTTGAGGCCAAAATGAGTCAGTGATAATAATCATCCTTGTCAGCACAGCAGGATCCCTGTTTCACACATCTGCCTGAGTGCAGTGCTCAGGACAGCATTAGACAAGTATCATTTTGTCAATTAACCTTTTTCCATTCTTAGTTTATTAGGGCCTAAGCAAACGCATTTACTAACCAAGAGGGGTTTTTATATTTTTTGACAGGGTAGTTGCAGCTTCAAACACAGCCTACCTGCACTTTCCCCTTACAACAGTCTCAGTTGCACCTCTGTGGCAAATTGGATAACCCTGTGTCACACTGAATAAGAAGATCATTTTAATTGATGGAAGACCTTGGTTTATTTAACATAAGAGCAGTAGAAGCCATGGTGTTTAACTCTGTTTTACACATCCAGTGGGTAGGAGAATGCAGAGGATGTAGATGTTGCCTGCAATCACTATTTACTCTTCTCCATCTGTAACCTCCCCCTGCAGACCCCAACCTTCTTTACAGGGTACATGGGACAGCTGTCAAGATGCATACATGTTGAAAATGTTACCTGACCTAAAAGTAAAATAAATGATTATCTCCTGCCTGTGGCTTCTATCTTAATATGCTCCCTGCGCCCCGCCCCCAATATTCTAAGGAACATATAATAACAGACATGGTTCTACCAGTCCTCTACTAGGACCTTAGTTGTGCTGAGCACTTTTCTTTCACCATTGTGAGTTCATCCCCAAGTGACCCTATGAGGTGGGAATTATTGCCTCTATTTTCAGATGGGGAGACTGAGAAGTCCTATAACTATCAAGGGACCAAGCGAAGGTTGGGGACAGGTTGTCCTAACCATCCTACTCCACACTGCCTCTAATTTACGCAGCAGTTTGGATCATCACTTCCATCCTGTGATAATATCATAAGAGGGAATGTGATTCATCCACTAAATAACTTGAATTTCAATCAAATCTGATACCAACTACGAGTCGAAGTCAGAGTTATGATTACGTTTGGTTATTCAGGACTCTTGGGGGGCGGCGGATGGCAGCATTGAGCAGGATAACAAAAAGTGCAGAACTTCTTAAAGCACAACATATTTACTCAGGTAAGGAAAATGACATTATTTTATACATACAGTCAGTGTAAGAGGGGGAGAGATTGAATTAAAGGAAGCAAATGGTTACTAATTGACTCCCCTAGTTATGAAAGATGGTGTTAGCTTGAAACTCCTTTCCAGACTGGCATAATTGCAAGGTCCTCTTTCCCCTTCCCTTCTCTGCTTTAAATTCCCCATCCCACTGGGATGGCCTGTTCTGTTCCCCGCCTTCTGGATAGCCGCTCAGATTTTTTTATTTATTGTTGTGGCCACATAGGAATCCTGCTCCCTGGTCTTTCACATCTCACCACCTTCTCCCGCATCATCTCCATGATTTCTCTTCCTGTTCCTAGTATCACATGCATCTCTTAGGTACCCCCACCCCCCCATACTGGTAGGTCCATACTTCTCCCAGTCTCTCCACTGCGGAGCAAGAGCCATACTTTGAAACTACAAAATTTGATAAAATCTAGGAATAAAGCACATTCTTTTTTCTTTGTTTCTTTTTTCTTAATTTAAAATATATATATATAAGTTCATCACTGAGATTTTGGGACAATGAAGACTAAGAAGGAACACCAAAATCATCGTCTGTGCATGCCTGTGTTTTCCTTGTGGCTTCTGAAGCAACAGTTGACAAATAAATCTTCCTGTTCTAGTTGTGCTGACCTCCCCAAGACAAACAAGGAGACAAACGGGAAGGTATTTAATTTTGATGACCATTGGGGAAAAAATAGTTAAAAAAACACGTTTGCCAAATAATCAAACAAGGAAAAGGGAACGCATTTTCAGTTTGGAAGAATTATAAATCATGCAGAATAAAAAATGGAAACTATGGGCCTCCCCGGGGGTGCAGCGGGTTGGGCAACGCACTGTGAAGCTGTCCGCAGCCTCTGCAGTGCGGATTCGATCCCGGCCGGCCGGCAAGAATCCCACATGGCCAGGCAGACCTCTCCTGTCTCACCTGCTGCTCCCCTCCGCAGTGTGTTTTGGTCGTCTGCCTGTTCTGCTCCCCGCTCTGTCTCTGGTGAATCCTCTCACCCTTCCGTACCTCTGGCCTGTACCCCAGCTCTTGTATAAAAATAAATAAATCTTTTAAAAAAAATGGAAACTATGGAAAAGAAATTCTTATAATGTTAGCTTTGGATTTTACTGCAAAGGGTTTTAATCACCAAGTTATCATTATTAGTGTTATTATTGTTATTACCAATAATAAACATATGTCAGCAGCCAACAGGATGCCAGACTTTGCACAAGAATTAGACTCCATCCCTGTAGTGCATGCTTACAACAGATTATATCTGCAATAGAAAACCATATTGGTGACAGCTCAATATTTTGTTAGAAAAATAACATTGTTTCTCTCCTCTGTCTGAGTTGTCTACCACCAAGTAGCATACTGACTCTGAGAATGATAGTTTCTGGACCATAAAGTTAATAAATCTCCCAGTAAGAATTCACCCTCAGCAATTCGGAAAACTGAACACTTCTTTGCTCTTCTTCCATTTGATCAAGTGGAGTCATCCTCTATCTGTTCAGTTTTCAGATCAAGTGGATTCGCTGGTTTAGGGCCAGTGGGCTTATTGTACAGCAGTCGTCTTAAACAGTGATTTTTAAACCGCTGGTTGCAGCCCAATGCTATGCCTTGCAATCTAGTTAGAGGTTCACAATAAGATTCTAATAAAAATAATAGACTGGAAAAGAACAGACTGGAAAAGAATCCGAATATCTTACATTCAATGAGGATATTTTTCCTGAAATTTTCACTTCACTTTTTTATGTGAGTGTTTTAATAGATTATGAAATTAAAAGTATCTAAAATTATTTTTCACAATCAAAATGTTTTAAAAACACTAATGGCATGAAGATACACTTTCACTTAACTTAAACTTGAAGCTTTTGTCCAAACTGCAACATGGCAGACAGTGAACACAATTTTCAAGACTATCTAATCATTTTTTGTATCTCAAATATAATCAGTTAATATTTATTATTATTAGAGTGACTTTACATCCCAGAATGAATCCTAATCTCAAATATGCCTTTCTATTGCCATAGTGAAGGCATCCAACTTTATAGAGTCCTGATGCTGACTATTGGTTTATAAAACAAACTCACCATCTGATGTCATTTAGAAAATGGTCCATTTGTTCTGTATTTGCTCTAGCTCTCGTAGGCCTGTCTCTGCCATACAACTTTTCAATGTCCTCCAGCTGGAATGTAACCTATAGAAGCATTTACTTCTCACCCATCCCCAACAAAGAGAAATCTTCCCAATCTCAATTCTAGAATTTACCAATATGACTAGCATATTACAACGAAAGTCCTCATCTTCCTCCAGCAGATAAGTGACATCATTTATCACATGCTGGTGAAGCTGCTTTCCTTTTTCTTTTATTCTAGCTAGGATGCCTATGCTCTTCCTGAAGTTATATAACTAGCTCTTGTTAAGTTTGTATAAGCTAAAGACGAGATTTATATGCTTTCACACACTGTCTTCTGATTTTTTTAATTCAATTCACTGAAAACATTTGAACTGGAAGTGGAGAGAAGGGATTATCAAGATAATCTAGTAATGACTCAGCAGGAGGCTGCAAAAGCTGGGGCAGCAAAATAAGTAGCAAGTGCCATTAGTATGAAGAGGCTTGCCTGGTGATTTTTCAAACAAAGACAAACACAGCTTTGGGAGAGCTTTTACAGATCCACAATTCCAGGGATGCTTCTAATTGTTCATCCTAAATAGACATTTTCTAGTACTCATGGAAAGTTCCCTCAACTTTTTTTGATTCCAAGTACACAAAAATCTCATGATTCCAATGTTGGCCATAGATACAAAATATAGGGCTGTATTTCTGGTTAGCAGAAAGTGAATTGTTGATAAAATTATTGATTTACAATTTGTATTCTCACCAACAGCTAAAAGAACATGAAGTGGACATAAGAGCAGTTAAAAATGTAATACTAGATAAGGTATTTAAGGAACGAGGCATTTAAGGAGAAATCGTAACAAAGTTCTTCTTAGAGAAGAGCTGTATCAGACACTGGAGTTAGCAAATTATAATACTTAAATAAAAAAATTGGATGTAAATTTTCTGGTAGCCCAGGTAATCGGGTAAACACCACAACTATCTGAGTAGACATAATCTTTCCTGGAACCTGGACCCGCACAGAAATGTGCCAAGTTATCCTTATTTAAGAACCATTGAATGTGGAGACCTCCCTGGTGGTGCAAGGGGCTAAGTCTCAGCACTATGAAGCTATTGGGAGCCACTGCAGCACATCCCCAGCCAGGTAGGTGACCCACATGGCAGAGCAGACCTCTCCTGTCTTGCCCACTGCTCCCCTCAGCAGTGTATTTCAATCTGCCTTTCCCCACTCTGTCTCTGGTGAATCCCCTCAACCCCTGCACCTCTGGCCTACACCCCAGTTCTTGTATTCAAAAATAAATAAAATAAATATTTTTAAAAATTGGGTGTGACCTTATTGTGGTCATGGTCCTATGTTCCACTTGCTATATTCCCAACAAGTCTTTTCACCTTAAGATTACTTATCTGTATGATGGGACTATAAAGGCTGGGAGAGATTTGGAACCAGACAACTGCTAAAGTTCTTTTACTCACTAAACTTTTAATTCTCTAACAAGGGTAGATGGGAAAAAATCCAATATTTTAAGCCAAGAGATCATTGACCACTAAACAGTACGAAGTTGAAAATTAGCGTTTTTATAAAATTAGTCCATTGTTATTTTTCTGTATGGAAGTAGCAGTCATTTCTTCACTCATGACTGCAAAACCCATTCATTTCAAAAGGTGGTAGTTACTGCCCTCACCTAATCATAGATCTACTTGCTCTCACCTTGTATCAATATTTACCCACTCATTTCTATCCCCATTGCAGGCTTTACTGTACATCCTTTTACCTTGAGTTCGTCCGCAAACTCCTCATCCACATGACCGTAAGGGTGATTCTAAACCATGAATGCCTTTCATAGCACTCTTCAGTGACTCCACAGCACCAGCAGGATAGAGTCCGAGCTTGGTTGCTCTCCATACAAAGTCTCCATGACCTTGACTCTGCTTACTTCACAGATTTGCATCTCAGGGCTATGATCAGATCCCCCAAGTACCCACATCTTCATGCCTTTACACACCCTGCTTTCTCCCTTATTTTCTTTTCCCGTGTTACTTCTCCAGTTCATCTGACAAAAGCTTCCTCTTCTTTCAATATTCTATTAAATTGTTGCCTCTTCTACGAAACCTTAATTGGCATTCTCTTTTGTAGAATTTTAACTACGGTTTCCTCTTTATCTCGCTATATCCTGTACAAGATTAATCATGGACTCATGACATTTTCTTGCTTACATGTCCACTTTTCCTTCCTCTATCTTTAGCACCAGGGGGCATAAAGCATTTCTTATTTTATTGCTGCTTTCAAGGAGTGTTTATAGAATGAATGAATATTAGAATGCTGTATTCTCTCTCTAATTTCTAACTCTAAAAAAAACTAAGCAAAATCCTTTTTTGTTTCTTTTCTTTCTTTCTTTCTTTCTTTCTTTCTTTCTTTCTTTCTTTCTTTCTTTCTTTCTTTCTTTCTTTCTTTCTTTCTTTCTTTCTTTCTTTTTTCTTTCTTTCTTTCTTTCTTTCTTTCTTTCCTTTTTTTTTTTTTTTTTTTTTTTTTTGTTTGTGTGTGTGGGACCCTCACTGGTGGCCAGGGAACGAACCGGCGCTGCAGAGGCTGCGGGCAGCCTAGCAGCCCAGGGCTCAACCACTGCGCCACTAGGGGAGACCCTGTTTCTTTCCTGTTATAGTTTTAGTCTAGCCCCCTATTGACTTCTCTCCAAATCACATTTTTTGTTCTCCTTCCCCTACTAAGGGATGCGGTAGAAAGACTGTCCTGTATCATTCAATAGCTTACTCTTCTTCACTTTTGTAGACTTATTTCTTTTTCTGTAATCTTATTTGATACATTTCTCATTGCCAGATTCCCCTTAACAACTTCTTATGTCCACGAAGTACTTTATTCATGTTGGGCACTCTGTAAATGCTAACTGTGCTTGTTGAAAAGCAATGATGTCTCCTGAATCAATTAGTGCTATCAGGGCATATCTAAAAGTATCTTTTTGGGTCTCCCCAGTGGTGCAGCGTGTTGAGCACAGCTCTATAAAGTCATCCACAACCTCTGTAGCGCCAGTTCGAGCCCCAGCCAACAAGGGAGAGACCCATATGGCGCAGCAGACCTCTCCTGTCTTGCCTGCAGCTCCCCTCAGCAGGGTATTTCAGTCAGTCTGCCTGTTCTGTTCCCCACTCTGTCTCTGGTTAATCCTCTTACCCTTCCATGCCTCTGGCCTGTACCCCAGTTCTTGTATAAATAAATAAAATCTTTTAAAAATAATTAGATAGATAGATAGATAGATAAAAGTATCTTCCTAAAAAACAAAAACAGAGGTGGTATAGTACAGTGGTGCATAAAAACAATAGAGCAGAACATAGTTGTTAACAGGCTAGGCACCATGATCAGACTGTCCTGGATTTGAGTCCTGCCTCCAAGCCCTAACCCACTGGATGACCTTAGGCAAGTGACTTAACTTCTACTTTAGTTTGCTCATCCTTAAAAGGAAATAACCACACCTTTGTGTTTGCACTATTGCAAGGAATAAATAAGATAACTCAACAAAATGTATAATCAACAGCAAAAAAAGAAAAGATAATTGTTACAATTTCTGTTCTTGATTACTAGATTATTATTATTATCATCATCAATTATTATCATTATTTTTATTGATTTGGTGCACTTATGGTGCAACATTGAAGAAATTTGAGGACTATTTCCTTTTGGGGTGTGCCCAAAATGTGCGCGTGAAACTGATTTGAATTTTATAAGAGATCCACTGAGGATCTTTGCTGCCAATTTGTTTTTTAACCAGCGCTTATGCTAATAGATTATTATTCCACCGTGCTTCCATCTGGAAATGATATGAAGCCCAAACTAGAATCAGCAGCTCTGGTGTAATCTTTAATCTCAAGAGCCACACTCTGGAGGCACTGTGGTAAGCCAGAAAGCAGCACAGGTTTTCAGATTGACTTTTTTCTAAGGTTGTTCATTATTCTGTGGTTGTTGTTTTTATTGTTATTTGCTTCTTTTTCAATAAAGAGCTGAGAACTACTAAAGGAACAAGGTAAAGACTTAGTTGCATCAATAATGTGACAAAGCATCATTGACAGCAGGAATTTGCCCAGCGTCACTGCCGACCCAGGTAACAACTTGTGACTTCATCTTGGACAAAGGAAATCACTCTCTTTGATGAACACTTTGGGATGATTTTCAGCTTCTGATATTCTTTTCCTTTTAGACAGCCACTGTAACAAAAGCCTGTAGGGAGAGCTAACACTTCACCTATTTACAATCCCTGCAAGCTGACTCTCTATTTAATTTTAAAAAATAAACTCAGAGCTCCAGAACACTCTCATATTAAATATTTTGTCTTAAAATAGCTCCCTTTTATTTTGCATTTTAAAACTAAAACATAACTTTATGTACTGGCAAGAAAAGAGAGAGAGAAAGAGAAGAAATAACAAATAATGACAGTAAGAGTGGCTTTAATAGAAGCTCATTTCTTCCTCTTTTGAGGCAAAGAAGATGGCAACAACCATGGCATGCTCTTCCTTATATGACAGTGAGACCCTGAAACAACAATATGCCATCAATTTCAATAATGCCTGGGTATTTTTGAGGAAATGCATAAGCATATACAATACACACAGTCATACTTTAAATAAATTCTACAACAAGCGACCTGTCCTGTCCACTACATTTGATCACACACATGTGATTTAAGATGTTTTCTTAGTTTTTCCTGCCTTTCCCTTTTTATAGACAAATTGTAAGCCACCTCTCCACTCCAGACCATGTTGTGACCCCCTTCCTGGTTTCTGTCCAAACTCAAAATCAGTAGTATAATTGCCATTCTGAATTCAAGCCTCTCCCACCTCCTGAATAAGTTACCGACCAGTGAAACAGTATACAAAAGCACCTGCAAATCATATAACTTGGTCAATCACTTCAAAACTGCTCCCTGGCTTTTTGCAGGCTGGGCTTCATGCTGCCTGACGCAGCACGCTGTTTGTGTTCAGCCATTATGCAATGACGTTCTATGTTGCCAGCAAACCATGGCTTCATGCCACATTCAGTGGAGCAGCTCTATTGAGCTTTATTTATTGGATTTTTAAATCCTCTTGTTCAGTAGGTGTTGATCTCTCCTGAAGTTATGATTATAGCTTTAACTATTGACACTTCTATCATAGCCAATCTCTCCATTCTCTGCCCTCATGCTGACATGAAATGATAGTTCTTCCAACACTGCAGCCTCTGAGACCTTGAACCCCAGCCCCACATACCTTGACACATGAACATAGTAGGTAGGACATGAATGCTCATAGGTGGATTTCCTTAGCAAATTGGTGTCTTCAAATGGCTTTCCCTGCGCCCCTGGCTGTATGGCTTCTTCAAGGAGTTAGTGAATGAATGAAAGAGGTTAAGACTGACTTGAAAGTATTCTAAGATCCACTTGCATCGAGCAGCTGCCTTTCCCATTCAAAAATTTAGTTCAGGACCTCCCTGGTGGTGTAGAGGTTAAGTCTTAGCACTATCACCACTGTGGCCTGAGTTCGATCCCTGGCTAGGGAGCTAACCCACATGTGGTGCAGCAGACCTCCCCTGAGAGCTCCCCTTGGCAGTGTATTTCAGAAATCTGCCTGCTCTGCTCCCCACTATGTCTCTGGTGAATCCTCTCACTGCCCCACACCTCTGCCTATACCCCAGTTCCTCTACGCAAAAATAAAAAATAAATAAAACGAAAAATTAGTTTTGCCCGTCTCTCCCTGGAACACAATCTATCAAGATACTGAAATAATTGACAGTGAGCACTTATTTAAAAGAGATTCTACCCTTCTATTTGTTGTCTGATCTCAGAGATAAACTTCATAAATTCCAGCAGTTTGGGTACAGTTAGGAAGAACCCACATTGCAAATCAAAATATTCACATATGTTTATCAGTTCAAGCCCTTTATGAACTTCACAGCTTTGAGCAAGTAACTCAATTTCTCTAACCCTCGGGAACTCATCTACAAAATGAGAAGACTCAGCCCTCCTCCCAGTCTCATTGTGAGACTTAAATGAGAAAAGGTACACGAAAGTATCTGACACATAGTGGATTGTCAGTCAGTTTTCGTTTCATTTCCAATTTTGCCCTTTGCTGGATCAGGTTCACAAGATCAATTTTTGCTTGTGAAAGACTAGACAATCATTCTGTCATCTTTCTTCACCTTAGTGTAGGTCAGATTAAGGAGTTTGATCTTATCATTTGAGCTGGTCCAATGTGTGCAGCTCCTACTGGCCTTGTGTCATTATCTGAAATTTCAGGATGCAATGAGTGATATGGTGATACCATGGACGTGATGGATTTTTAACTTCCTCCATTAAGTAATGTTCAGTTCTAACATTTGTTTGCATTGGCTTTAAACATTTGTTTGATTGTCACAATCAGGTCCAGGATCCTTATAGACCATTCTGACAAAATTCTTACTGAGAAAACATTTAAGCTTTACAAAACCTTCTATACCTTCTATATGTTTGGCGACGAAAATCCTATTCAATTTCAGGAAGAAAGACCCTAGAAAACTGACTGATGGGAGATGATGTAGCTTTATTCCTTTTAAGAGTTAAAGTCAATTATCCTCTTTTGCTTTGAGAAGGCCGACTCAGTGAAGGACAGTTTAGGTTCCTGTGGTAGAAAGGCCTAAATTTACTATCTTTTTTTTTTCTTTGGAAATGTGGGAAGAGGGACAAGAAATATTTTAGGGCCTCTCCTGGTGCACAGTGGTTGAGCGCTGGGCTGCGAAGCTGCCTGCAACCTCTGCTGTGCCAGTTCGATCCCCGGCCGCAAACAAGGGTCCCACATGGTGCGCAGACCTCTCCTGCCGTGCCCGCTGCTCCCTTCAGCAGTGTATTTTGTCGGTCTGCCTGTTCTGTTCCCCGCTCTGGCTCTGGTGAATTCTCTCACCTTCCCACGCTTCTGACTGTACCCAGTGCTTGTATAAATAAATAAATAAATCTTAAAAAAAAAAGAAAATATTTTGAAAAAAGAAAGAATCTATAAAAAAATTAGTTATGTAACAGATTGTCAAAGTCACTTACTGTGATTTTCCTCAACACTAAAGAGATTGAAGTTTGTAGAACCTAGATGAAGATTAATTACTCCTTCAATTACATCACTCAAAGAATCGTGCATCTCAGAGTTGATAGCCACCTCAGAAACCATCCAGTTTATCCCTTTTGCTGTTTCAGAAAAGTAACATCAGTCTCTATTTGGACATTTCAATCCAGAGACTTCACCTCCTTGCAAGAAACTCCATTCTTTGGACAGATCTAACTGTAAGGCAATTATATCTGCTCCTTATTTTGAAACAGATTACTCTCTATTACTTCTATGCATTCGTCCTTATTTTACCACCTGGAGTCATAATATAAATCTGAACCTTCAAGATTCGAAGATAACTACCATCTCCACAGGTGTGTTTTTTGCAAGCGTAAATATTCCTAATTTCTATAACCATTTCTTCTAATGACAGAGATTAGTTTTCCTCAACACCCTGATCACTTTCCTTTGAATATGTTATGGTTTTTCAATGTCTCCAAAATTATAGTACCCAAAACCAAACATAATATTTATCATATGCTTTTATTGGCCAATTTAAAACTGAAAACAATAATCTCAGTTCCCTTTTTCAATACTACATATACATTAAGACATATTTAGCATTTGCAATATGTGCCAGGAACTGTTCAACATGCCTGACACATATAACACATTTAATTGCGTAACAAACATGTGAAGTAGACACTTGATTATTCTCATTTTTTTAGATGACGAAGCTGTAGTACAGTGTAAACCAGTGCTCCTCAGATTTTAATGTGTAATGGGGTTTTTATTAAAATTCAAATTCTAACTTAGTAGGATTTCTGCATGTCTAACAAGCCCCCAGGTAATACTGGTGCCGCTGGCCCAGGGAAATAGAAAGGGTCAATATAACATGATAAAATGATAGACAATAATTTAAGGAGATACCATAAGCTGCAGCAATAAGAGGTATCTTTATGACATTATAGGGAGTTTCAGACAATTTATGTTTATTTAATTGGAGAACTGTTTTCAGCTTCGACCCTAATTTGAAAAATGTTCTTCCTACTAATAAAAACTGTCTTATAAAACCCCTTCTACCGCTGAAGTATGAAATAATTAATGTCTATTAAACATTTGCCATGTGTCAGGTGCTTTTGTAAGAAACATGCATATCTTATATCATTTAATGTTTCCAACAGTCCTGTGAAGTTACCCCATCATTACTTTGTTCTGAAAATAAGAAATCGCAGGCAAGCCAGAGAGCAAAACTAACACCTCTATGTTTCTGGTCAATAGGAATAGGAGGATTAAGTATCTGAATAGAGATTACACAGCTAGTAAGTGGCAGCGCTAGGGTGCAAACCCAGCTGACACTTGAGACATACGTCCTATGCTCACCTTATAGAATAAAAGACAGCACGTAAGAGAAGCAGGGGCAGAGAAACTGCAGAAACAGACAAATAAAAAGGGATCGCTCCCCAGGTAAAACAGTAGCTATGGAACAGGCATTTCTCCACCATTGAAGTAAATCAATCTGTGCTAAATTCCATGATAAAGGCTCTATTAAGAATGGGCACAGATGGTTGAGCGCAGCACTGTGTAGCTGTCCGCAGCCTCTGCAGTGCCAGTTCGATCACCGCCAGCCACAGATAGACCTCTCCTGTCTTGCCTGCTGCTCCCCTCAACAGTCTGCCTGTTCTATTCAGTCAGTCTGCCCGTTCTATTCCCCATACTGTCGCTGGTGAATCCTCTCACCCTCCCACACATCTGGCCTATGCCCGGTTCTTATATAAATAAATAAATCTTTAAAAAAAAAAGAAAGAACACTGATCAATAAGATGATGTGGTGTATATATACACAATGGAATACTGTTCAGCAATCAAAAAAGATAAACTGATGCCATTTGCAGCAATGTGGATGGAGCTAGAAGGGATTATGCTCAGTGAAATAAGTTAGTAGGTAACCTATGGTTTCACTTATAGGAGGAATATAGGGGAAACAAATAAGGCATTAGGGAAAAAAATAACAATAAAAAACATAACAAAATAAAACAAAAATAAACAACTATAAATCAGAGACATTCTGTAGGGGAGGGGTCAAAACGAAAGAGGGAAGAGCACAAGGGACTATGGTGATGGTGCACGGGTGAACTGGTGGTGGTAATTCTATGGGGACTACACCTAGGGAAAGAAAGTAAACATTGTAGGGCCTCCCCGGTGGCGCAGCGGTTGAGCGCTGGGTTGCGAAGCTGCCCGCGGCCTCTGCGGCACCAGTTCGATCCCCAGCTGCTCCCCGGCCACCAGAGGAGGGTCCCACATGGCGCGCAGACCTCTCCTGCCGCCCGCTGCTCCTCTCAGCAGTGTACTTCAGTCCTTCTGCCTGCTCTGCTCCCCACTCTGGCTCTGGTGAATTCTCTCACCCTCCCGCTCTTCTGTTACCCAGTGCATGTATAAACAAACAAACAGATAAATAAATAAATAAACATGCCTCTATTAAAAAAAAAGTAAACATTGTAAAAAAATATGAAAATTATGTAAAATATATATAAGTACATTTTAAAAATAAAGAATGAACATTGATCAAATATGTAAACCAAGACTATAGATTCTCTGTAGCTCAGAATAAGAATACTCGTGTTCAAAATACTAGATCTAGCTCAGATGTGCTATGTGGAAGTATAAGTCCTATTCTCTGTGAGCTCATAATCTAGCTTCTGGGGAACAAAAGACTCTCATAGAATATAACAGCTGCTGTAGTGGTAATGGGTAAGGGTGAGGTGGTTAAGGGAAAGCAATAGTAAAGATATTATCAGGTGAAGTGGTGAGAAAGAACACCCTGCAGAGAAACTAGTAAGCACAAAAGTAGGCTGGACCTAGTCTTACTTTCTCTTCTCATAGGTGACTTTAGTTGTACACTGAATGGCTTTTGATTAAAATATTTGCTGCATAAGGGTAATTCACATTCATGGTTCTCAAATTATGCTCCTAAGGGAGACTGCTCTTATGTAAAAATAACTCAAAAATAATTTAGTCTCTAAATTGTAAACTTGATTTTCCTTACACATGTTTTTAAATCCATTGGCAACTCATTTTACTGGCTATTAAGAAATCAAGCAGATAGCAAAGAAACCACTACCAGAAAACACTTGAGCTTAGTTGAATAACTTGGATGGTAAAATTATCCTTATATTCTTTCTTTCTTTTTTTTTTAAAGATTTATTTATTTATTTATACAAGCACTGGGTACAGTCAGAAGCGCAGGAGGGTGAGAGGATTCACCAGAGCCAGAGCAGGAAGCAGAGCAGGCAGAAGGACCGAAGTACACTGCTGAGGGGAGCAGCGGGCGGCAGGAGAGGTCTGCGCGCCATGTGGGACCCTCTTCTGGTGGCCAGGCAGCAGCCGGGGATCGAACCAGTGCTGCACAGGCTGTGGGCAGCTTCGCAACCCAGCGCTCAACCGCTGCGCCACCGGGGAGGCCCCTTATATTCTTTCCATCAATGAATTAATATAGATCTATTTCCATGGTGTTGCTAAACATCATAATTTTCAGGGGCTGTACTGTGTGAGTGCACTATGCCTGTTGAGAATTAACAAAGGCACTTACTTGAGTCAGATTCCTGTTTTATGTTTTGAAAATATGAAAAAAATTCATATTTTATGTTTTGAAAGTTTACTACATATCTTAGACCAGTGTACACAACACAACAAAGGTGAACTTATCCCAAGCATGTAACACAAGCAAGTTCAAATCCCCTGGCTTTTTAATGGGACACTCAAGAGCAAAAATAACACACACAAAAAATAAATTGTTTGAGTTGGGAAATTTATTCCTGAAAGTATCAGAGAAGGATTGATCAAGACGCCCCATGTGGATTGCAGGCACAGCATATGGCTTGTGGCTTGGACACTGTGACCAAGACATTTACCACCAGCTGGTATCAGTGTAACTAGCTGCGAGAAATATCCAGGAGCAGCAGAGAGTGCCAGTGCTAAAGCTCTACACTTCTTATTTTACTAAGACCTAGCAAATGCCATTTGATAGAAATTTTATACCTATTTGGAAAGGCGGAGGTGTGACATACAGGAAAAGGAGAAGTAAAAAGGGAAGTTAGCAAACACAGCCTACCTACCATTTTGGGGGAACAGCATCTTGCACCCTCTTTTAAGTGTGCTACTTCAGAGCTACACTATACCTCAACTAGGGCCTTTTGCTCTCTTTGCATATTTGTTGTACCTGAGTTCATTCATCACTGTTAGATGTTGAGGAAGTGCTCACCTCCTGTCCACTGCCACAGGAGCACACGGCATAGGAGAGAAAGACAGACATGCAAAGAAAGATAATAAAGTGTTTAAGTGTGATGCTGGGCACATTGGGGACAAGGGAGAGAAACCATTTTGATCTAAACCAGTGGAGAAAAGAGGATAGAAATAGGTAGGAAAGGCTAAGGGTGCCACTCCTCACTATATGCCCGTTTCCTGTGGTGGATCTTGGAGATGAAAATGATTTCTACTACAATCATTCAACAGAATATGTTTCAACAGAAGATGAAAGTCTGAGTGGAATGGAGAGATGGCAAGAACAACTAGAAGTGAGCCACCTTTAGTCACAAACTGTCCGCTGGGAGTGAGGGCGAAGAAAATTAGGATCACAATGCCCAGAGTTCAGGGAGGGCTGTATATTGCAAAAACCTGGTTTGCCTACTGTCTTTCTCCTTCACTTTCACACAGAACACTCCACTTAAGACACATGATCACCAGATATGTGGGGAAAGCAATTCTCTAACACCAGCTGGGTTGTCCTGCAACTTAACTCAGTTCTGACACTACCTACCTGGACATAGTGTCACATTCCACAGGTTAAGACCTCAGTCTCACTAGACTGTCCCCAACCTTCAGATGTCAATCACAGGGAATAGGACCCTGGGTTACCTACAACTTCTGTCTAAAATGGCTACAAGTTGGAGGTTCCCATGCACCTCTCTCTCTTGGATTTTATTATTTGCTATAGCAGCTCACCGAATTTAGGGAAACATATTTACCAATGTGTTAAAGAATATGACAAAGGATACAAATAATCAGCAGATGAAGACATAAAAGGATGGCTGGGAGGGTTCTGTGTGCAGGAGCTTCTGTCTCCAAGAAGCTGGCTGGGGTCCCTTCCTTTTCTGATATGTAGCTATGTTCACCCACCTGGAAATTCCTCACCCCTCCCATGATTGCAATTCTATGGAGACTTGGTCACATAAGCATGAACAATTATTACCTCCATTTTCAGCCCCTCTTTCCTCTCTGGAGAATGGGAGATGGAGCTAGAAATTTCATATTTCTTATCATGGTTTGATCTTTCTGGTGACCAGCCTCCACCCAGGAGCTACCTACAGTTGCCTCTTTGGAACAAAAGATAATCCCAGTGCACTTGCCACTTCAGAATTTAGGAGCCCCATGTCAGAAAATGGATCAAAGCCCAAATATTGAAACAGGAGATATTCTTACAACTTAGGAACTTGCAAGCATTTGTAAAGCTCTGAACATAAAACAGAAGCAAAGACCAATATGTAGTTTCTATTATTTCACAGGATCCAGGGATGGTAATATCACTTGATACATACATGGGATAGGCATTAAATTTTGGAAATTTCTATTGTAAATCTTTCGATGAGCTTCCTTTGAATTAAAGAAAAGGCAGTAATTAGGAAAGGATTCATTATATTGCTTAATCTATGTAAGTTCTATGAATATTCAAATGTTTGCACATGTTCTTTGGGCTAAAACGAGGCATTAGGTGATGTTTTATTGTACCATATTTTTATAGTATTTCCTTTCATTTAGGACGTGGCAGTCCCTTTGGAAACAGCCTGGAAAAATAAATCATAAGCAGTTAAAAATGTAAGTAAGAAGTATCAAGTTATTAGGCAAGGCTTTGAAAAGATAAATGGTTTGTGAAGGAAAATGTAATTAACAGGTTACACTGTATATGTTTGCAAAATGCCGATGATGCATGAAAATGTTTTTGTCTACTTAATTTTTCTAACATTGTGTATTTATATTTAAATTAATTAAAGGCAAACCACCTTGTGCTCTTAACTAACTCTGTAGTAACTGATATGTGCAGCAGCCAAATCAATGACATGTAATTAAAAATGGCTTACCCAAAAGCTTGTGGCCCAAGAAAGCATGCTCAGGGATGAGAAATCATGGATAGTTGTTACATGGAGTCAGCTGCTGTCCTTATGGAGAAAACACCCTAAACACTCAGAAGACAGTCAACAGAGCCTGCCCATTCAAAGGCAGAGTCGCAGTTCATTAAGGAATAGCCAAGAATGTAAGCAACTTAAGGTAAGACATCCTTATCTATGTTGTTCACTGACATACATCAAATGCCTAAAAAGACTAATATTCGATAAAAAAATTTTAACTAATAAAATATTAAATAGATTAATTTCCTCAACAGCATGGCAGCTGCTCTTCTAATATGAGAGCAATGATTTAGCATCAGAGGTTCTAGATTTTAACCCTCTCTGATAATGGGATGCTCAGTAATTCCTTTAATATGTTGAACTTTAGTTTTTTCAACAGTATAATGGGACAATAATTATGAAAAAAAAGGTTGTAAACGATAATTTATGTGGGAGCACCTCACAGGCATTAAAGGATTGTTGTGCTCATTTATCTCCTTGAGGGCAGAGATTTTGCTTATGTACATTTGGATTCACCATGACCGTGACATCTTGCATTTGAGAAGTAAGGAAGAAGCAGGTTGACATAAATAAGAGGAATTCATTACCAAAAAGTGTCTAAAGTTGATTTGCTGTGTTTTCTGAGACCTGACGATGCTCTGTCAGATGTCTAGGATCATTTTGATTATGTCAATTCTTTCTCTCCCTCCAAACAGAATTACAATTATATAACAGAATGACCCATAGCTACTGACCCTTTGCGGTATAGATCTATTCGTGATCAGTGGCACCTCATTTGGAGAGACATCATATTTGAAATATTAAAACTATACCATTTTGAAAAATACTATATATGGAATATCAATATGTATAATTTGGCACTTAGGAAAATGCTTCAGAGTACATGTATACTTATATCCTCATCTCATGGACAGATAAGTTTGCAAAATTTGGCTTGAAATGTAAATTTGTTCAATGTCCTTTTTGTTCTGATCTATTCTGTTTTAAACACTGGGAAACTAAGATGCCTAATATGTCACCCCTACTCTCTGGCTGCTCCAAATCTTCCAGAGAACAGGGGGAAAGCCCTATGAGAATTTGAGCAAAGGATGCCTTGGTGGCAATGAGATTTGGAAGAGGGCTTGGAAGAGTGAGCTATTTAGAAGGTATAATTGGCAGGGATAGTTGATTGTTTGGATACAGACTTGAAAGAGTAGGTGTCATCCAAGATGGGTCTCTGGACTTATTTCTTCAGTGAGTGGGTGACTCATTCAACTGTTTGCCAAAAGAGAGACACCCCCACACACAAATAAGCAGTTTTCAGGTAGGAAATAATTGCATAGTATTTAGTATAACTCTGCAGCTCAACAGAGAGTGCCATGCCAGTGTCTTGCACATATGAGGCACTCAGTGTATATTAAATGAATCTATCAATGCATCCTGACTCTACGAATTATTAGTTCGTGTGACTTTGAGCAAATTTCTTAAAAATCTCTAAGTCATATTTTTCTCAACTGTAAAGATAATACCTACTTTATCAGATGATAAAATATTTTTTAATCAAATGAAAGCTGTGTACAAAATGCTAGCACAGTGCCAGTAAGTTTTAGATTAATTCTTCCCTTCCTCGGAGTAAGAAAACAGACAGGTGTGAATCATCATTAATTTTACTTTATTAATAGCATTAGCACTTTTTTTTTATAATTGTTAACAGATGGAGGTCCAACATTCTTGAGATTTTTACTCCAGGACAGATAGCTTTATATAATTTTGTGGGACTATGGACCCTCAATTAGCTGGGTACAGTGCTCTTCAATGTGGGGCCTGGCAAAAATCCCAGTTAACACTCAACTCTGCCTGCCTCATCCCTAAGCACCTCTCCACCTCCTCTCCCGCAGGATGACTAGATCAGTGACAGAGAGGATGACTGAGAAGGAAAAAGGCAAAAGAAAAAAAAAAAGAAAAAAGAACTAACTCCCTCCAGCCTACTAACTTAAAGTTTAATATTGTGTGCAGGAGCAGACCTTACAGTCAACATAATTATATGCATAGTGCATGTGGATATGCAAAAACATGTAAATCATACCACTTTAAATGCAAATATATACATGGTCTTTTTGATTATCTGTGCCATTGGATTTGACCCTCAGGATAACCTTACTGGAAACTACTGCCCTAGTTACAATTTTTTTAACTGAATCGCTAATCTGAGATGTTTTTTAAAAAGGAACTCAGGAATGAAAAAAGAAATATGTTTTATAGTTCACATCTGCGTGGGTTAAACCACCTGCTGTGAGTCTGCAGATTATATTCCTTTTTCTGCCTTGTACTATTAGTTAATTTTTATGTGTACATGTTTTCTCTTCCACCGCCCCCAAGCCCAGATTGCCAGTTCCTTGAAAGAAGCCCTGTGTATTACAATCCATCATGTCCCATTATAACCCTGGCAAATCACTCTTTAAAATTGGAGAGTGCCTGTCACATGAATTGATGCCATCTTATCTATTCCTCACTCCTCACTCCATTCTCTTCACCCCTAACTTCCAAATCCTATCCTTTTCACACCTTGACAATTCTTGCTTACCTACCCCCCTTCTCTCTGAACTGTGCTTTTGTCTCTCCTTGGATCAGCTTCTCTGAGGTTGTCTCGCATAGCAGCAACAATCCGTCTCTACTCGAGTCCCCAAAACTCCCCCCCACCCCGTCCTCTCCTCTCAAAGCAGTCTTCTACTACTTCTCCCCCACCTCATGTTAGGCCATGCGCATCCATGTTTGTTAAACCTCTTTTTCAGACCCTATGTGAAGAATCTCTTTTATCTGGTTTGAGAAGACCCATTCATTAGATTGTTAAGAGCTTAGTTAATACCATGTCCTTTCAGAGATATGTCTGCTTTCTCCACAGTGAGATAAATAGCCTGCCTACTCAGCTGTACCCCAATAAGAAAGACCATCACAGCTCTTTCCCACAACCATGTCTCCTGTGTAGAACTGTGAGACATAGGTTTATAGGCAGCAAGAAATTGCTAAGTCTACTGCGCTATCCAGGAGATCTGTAAGTTGCTTCTAATGCAAACATCTGATGTCTCTATGCACTCGGTGTTCTGACATTTCCTTTTTTCTGCATCCAAGTATGTGAACTGCTACTCTCTCTTCATTCCCATGTAGCTACCCAGTTTCCAGGTCTGTCTGCACTAGACTTGTCCATGGTTTTCCCAGGGTTTGGGCATATATTACCTGCTTAAATAGCTTCTATGATCCACAGGGAAATGAGCAATTCATTGCTACTGTCAGCACAATCCTATGGAGAATAGCTCATGGCTGTGCTCCTGCTTTTTAAGGAAATTAATCTTTTCAAAACTGTTCTTTAATATGTGCCAGGGAGGTCCAACAACTTTGAGATTTTTATTTCTGCAAAAATTAAAATTAAGGTGATTTGAAGCAACTTAAATCTTTCCAACAACCTGCTCATTTCTATTTCAGTATGTAAGGTCGACAAGCTTTTTCTGTAAAGGGTCAAATTGTCCATATTCAGACTTTGCTGACTTCTGTTTCTGCCACAACTATTCAGCTCTGCTATTGTAATACAAAAGTAGCCATGGACTAAATGAACATGGGTCAGTGTAACTGTGTTTAAAGGTAGGAAAGGAGAGAATGAGAGAGGGAAGAAGGGAGAATGGTGAATTTAAGGGGGAAGGTAAAGGACTTTGCTTTGTTCTCTAATTCAGTAGAGAGCAAAAACTATAGCTAATACTCTGATCCCAAAGGTGAGTCCTTCTTTCTGTCTATATTTAAACTATTACCATGGAGCAGAAAAGCAAGGAGTAGAAGAATTAAAATACCTACATCTTATTTTATCATTGATTAATGATCTGGTCCTGAAGAATATTGAGTGTTTTCTGATCAACATAATGGGAATAGGAGTAGGCACACATTTTTTAGATCTGGTTAGGTATTGCCAGCTTGCTACAGGTAGTCTATGTTATTCTATACTTCGACCAGCAGCAACACTCTTATAATCCCACCACGTTGACAGCATCAACTAATATTTTATCTATCTGACAGGCCTTCAGGGATATGTCTTTGTTATTTTAATTTGCCTTCATCTAATTACGAATGATTTTGACCAAATGTTTGTGAACCTGCTAGTTCTCTGGATTTTCTCCTCTATATATTGCCTCTACAAACACTCCTGGACAATTTTCTACTGGGGTTCATATCTGCTTCTTCTTTGTTAATAAAGGTACATGTATATTAATCACAATGGTAATAACATTGAATAGAAATCTCTACTGTAATGTAACCAAATTCAGCAAGTTTCTACCTCATGATACTGCAGTGTTGTACATTGCTACCATTAGGGTACTAAGATCTTCTGCATTATTTTCTATTAGTTTTAAGTTTTTATTTTTACATTTAAAATTTTCTTCCATCTGGAATCCTACTCTATATATCATGTTTTATTTTTCTTTATATAGTAAGATATTTTTCCCAATACCATCTACTAAACAATCTGTCTCTTTTCAATTAATACCTTGTGCCACCTCTATTGTATATATTACTTTTCCATATAAACATGAATCTACTTCTGAGATCAGTAGACTCTTCTATTGATCTATTTTTCCTTGCAACAGATTCTCTAACAATAGCTTGATAATATAATAATATCTAATAAGACAAATCTCTGCTGTTTTTAATAATGGATTTAGCTCACCATTGTTTCTTCCATATAAATTTAAAAATAAATGTGACTTCCTTTCTTGTTAGTCTATTGAAGAAATTTTATAGATTTTGTGTTTCTAAAGAGACAGCACTTTATTCATATTGCATTTTGATTATTGATAATACATAGAAACATTAATTTCTCTACATTCCATTTGTTTTATTAAATCAAAGTTTTTGTAATTTTAATTTAATTTTATTGAACTTACAAATTAATTTTATTTTACAGTTTTTCTGTTGATTTCATTGGATTTCCTACATAAAGTATTCATAGCATATGTAAATCTCTTCTTCCATAGTCCTTATTTATCTGAAATTCCAACTCATCATGTTACATTAGTTAGAACTTCCTGAAGAATGTTGAATAGCAATGATAAAAGACATCCTTACCTTATCCCTTCTTTCATGATTGGAAATGGTTCATGAATTTTCTATATAATAGATATGCCCTAACAGAGTAAAGGAGAATCCTATCATTAATTTACCAAGATATTGCATAGTAACTAGAGTTTAAAATATTATGAAATGCCTATCACTTATAGACAAGTACTCTTTCTCCTTTTATTATTCTGATTGATATTATAATAAATTTCCTAGATAGGTCAATAAAGCATATTCATTTTGCCCATATTACAGCTTTGACTGCATCCCATATGTTTTAATATGTGCTGTTCTATTTCTATTTTCTAGTAATTGAAAGAGCAGTTTTTCTTTTTTTTTTTTTACATTTTAAAAGGACAGGTTTATTAGAGAAGAAGACACTTGTACAGATACAAGCGCACAAAAAGAACAGCTACTGCTGTTTTAAAAAGGGAAAAGACTTGTGAAAAGATACACCTGCATAATCACAGGCTGATTTCTATTTTAATCCATAAATTATTTAGTAATGTTGATTGATAGTGGTAGATGTTTAATTGCCAAAGGATTAAAACAGGAGATTTCTAAATTTGTAGTAACTTCTTGCACCGTGTCCAGGAAATGAGTCTGGCACACTTTTGCTACTTTGCAAAAGAATTTTTTAAGAAGTTTTCTGATCTAATATCTTTTACCCAAATTACTCAAATGCCCAAAAATAGATGACTGGATCAAGAAGATGTAGTATATATGTGCAATGGAATATTACTCAGCAATCAAAAAAGATAAACTCATGCCATTCACAGCAACATGGATGGAGCAGGAAGGGATTATGCTCAGTGAAATAAGCCAGAAAGAAAGGGAAAAATATCAGATGGTTTCACTTACAGGAGGAATGTAGAGGAAACAAATAAGGGATCAGGGAAGAAAATAATCATCATAAATTAAAAATCAAAATCAACAGGCAACTATAAATCAGAGACATTCTGCAGGAAAGCCGGTGGGGGAAGGATCAAAACAGGGGTGGAAAAGCACAAGGGACTGTGGTGATGGGACACAGGTGAACTGGTGGTGGGAATTCCACAGGGACTACACCTGAGAGGAGAAAGCATACCTTGTACAAGAACGAGGTAAAACATATATATTTTTAATTTAAATAAATAAATATTCATTAACTGAGTAAAATGGCTGTGCTTAGGGAAACAGAGTATTATTTAGATATGTTAAATTATTTTAATCTTTTTTTTGTCATTACTCTTTGACATATAAAGAGATAGCTCTTTTTCTCATAATGATTGTGTATTGGTCAACGTTAATTGCTGCCTTTTTCAGACATAAATTAGCATTTTCACTCCATTGAATGCCTTTTTATATTAAAATCTGCTTTAACAATAGCATTTCTATTTCTGTTTGTTTTCCTTTGTTTTAAATTTTTTGTTTTCCCTTTTACTCTTAAACTTTCTGAGTTACTTGAGGTGTTGGGAAGGCTGCTCTAGTAGACAGCATACAATTAGGTTTGATTTTTGGTTCTATTTCATTTGTTGACTCAATGTGAGTCCTTTTGTAAAAAGGGGAATTTAATTTAATTGTATTTATTGTAATATTTAATATGGTTAACCATAATTATAGTCATTTGATTTAGATTTTTCATTGCTCTGTTATTTTTAATTTAACTTTTTTGTCTCTGGATATAGTGAAAATATTATTTTATAAAAACAAAGAAAATGTCATCACTTATGCCATAATTTGTTGTATGTTTTAATTTATTGCTATGTAAAAACATACTGAATAGTACCTGATGTGTTACCATGCTCCAGAAGTATTTGCTACCATTTTTACTGCCATTCATCATCATAACTATCATCACTATTCAGGCACTTATAATTATCAAAAAAAAAAATCATGGACCCATTTAGCTTTTATTCATTTCTAAGCATATGACAGGATGATTATCAAAATCATTTTTGAATCTTTAAAATTCATGTTTCCTAATATGTCTAGCTATTGTTTTCCTTTAATTGATTTTGCTGAACACATGGTAAGGTGTTTGAGACCACTGATTTCCTTTTGAAATCTCAAAAAGTTACTTCCATCTTAACCTTGGTTATTTCTTTGTTTTCTTTTGCTTCCCTCTTCTTCAAGAGCATAAAATGTCCAAGTATTGGATTTCTTCACTAAATTCCACAAAATCCACTATTTTTTTTTCATCTCCTTAGAGTTTTTGTATGCTCTCCTCAATTTGTTGCCGAATCTGGCTTGATTTTCTTTAGTACTGATTCTGCTTGTTTCCACTGCCCATTTTGGTTCTTCAATTATAGCGCTATCATATCATTTCTTCATGGTATTTACATACCTAAGACAGTTCTTACCCTCATGTCATTCATTTCATCTTTTCTCTCTTCTTAAAGTCCTTGTATGTGAAAATTTTATAGTGTGCACAAAGTAGATGTTATAAATCTACTTCTCTTCATCAAAAAAGTTGTTTCTAAAAACTGTAGCTGTACTCTATAGTACAATTTCTCTTGTTCTTATATGTTATTCCTTTTGTGTGTGGGCCCTTGTTATTTACTTTGAATAAAAATTGGCTTTTCTGACCCCATTTTTGCTTAGAAATGGAAGTGTGAGTTACCTCCCAAATCTCTACTTTTATTTTTCCAGAGCCCATGCTGGTGGCAGTTGGAAGCACTATATGCTCAGATCCAATCATTCAAGCAATGGTAAATATTCCAAGTCCTGGGTAGTCTGTGTCATGACTTCTTAGCAGATTTTCAGGGAACTACCACCCCCAGCTATCTCCAGCTTTCTCCTGTCCCATTCTCCACACAGTTATCTGTCCAGGCCTCCTTTCTTGTGTTGCCTACAGATCAGGAAACAAAGAGCCAGTGGTATTCAGAATCCGGTTTTACTACTATAATGTATATGGTGTGTCCATTAATATGAACTCACAATCTCCCAGTTCAGCCACACCTAATTCTAGCCCTCAGATAAAAAGAAACTTTAAGGAAAATGTTCCCATCTGTCCAGTATTCCACTACATTTAGAAGGTGTTAATTGGATTCCACCAGGAACTTTACTGTTTTCCAGAACACTTTACTGTTATTCGAGGAGAGAGTTGTATACCAACAGGCAATTTCTTTGTATTTCATTCCACCTATAGACAATTCAGTCTAGGTGGATGGCAAGGAAATGGTAACACTCCCTAGTTTCCCAGATTGATACAGATTTTCTCTTTTTTTAATTGTATTTAATTGTTTGGTCATTTCAACTTGTTTCTCAGTGGAATTGGAAGGGAAGTTACAGAAGAAAGTTCTATGCATGTACTCAGTTTGTGATAAAGCCTGAAGGTACAGAGCAGATATATACTGTCCATATTGCAAACGTCTGGAAATTCCTGACAACATTCTATAAATTCTGCTATTGCAAGAATACATTTCCTTGATATCTACACTTATATTTATCCATATCACCCATGTTCAGATTATGAAAGGTGGCACCACCTTAAAAGGGTATTCAGAAATCTGCAAAATAAATCTCACCAAAGCACATGGAAACTCACATTATCTGGCACTGGAGGGTTTACCTTGTAATGATGACAGACAAGCCAGGGAATTAGGTTCTATTCAGGGGACTCATGAGAAGATATTTGAGGACACTGCAGCTTTTTGCACAGGATTAGAAAATGACCCAAGAGTGCCAGATGGGCGTCAGTACTGACTCTGTCGTGTCACTTAGTAAAGATAGCAACAATGTGGCTTTTTGCCAGCATGGAGAGGCTAGTGTGTGCTTCTCAAGACTGTGATCATTACACAGATGGTATCCCCAGAAGCCACAGGCTGATAGGCTGCATAGGTCCTGTTAGAGAGAAATCTTCCAACAACTCTGAAAAGGGCAGTAGAATTCTTTCAGGAAGGAAAAAGCAACCACAAGAAACTCTCTCCAAGGCATTGCAACACTGGGAGACTTTCACTATAGGAATTGGTCAATGGATATTCTGATCTGTTCTTCATGGATTCCATCTGGAAACCATTTACTTAAAAGAGCTTTTGCTATAAGAAAATATATTTTATTGCAAGTACATAATTCAAAAAGAGTTTCTTGAGAAAATTGCAAACAGATCTTTGGAAGAAACATAGTTGCTTTTGACTGCAATGGGCAAAGATTTTAAGAGATTAGCGCCTTTCTCAACAGTGCCTAATCCATATCAAGAAGTAATTTTTTCCATCTGGTAAAAGCTGAACTAACCTATTGGAACAGGTATAGTAGCTGAGCAAAATGCCGAATTGTTGGTGCCCAACAATTCTTTGGTTTCAGCCTGCTTAAATGACTTCAGAATTATGAAGGGAACAAGCTTAATGATATATGATAATCTTATACACAAATCCATAACTCTAAAATATGTGCAAGGCTGAATATCTCAAATGGCCTAGTCCCCATTAGTCAATCGCTATAGCACCTCAAGTGGATTACAGCTACACAATTCTTCCAGCACCATCTATTATCTTACTTATCATTGACATGAAATTACCTTTGCAGAATTCAGCACGTGAACATTCTCGTTTATTTTGAAGTGGAATATGTTTGCTAGATGTGGTATTGAATGTGATGTCTACTTTAAACTCCTTTATAATTTGTTGTATTCAACAAGTTGAATAAATGGTGAAATAACATATGAAGGCCTTGACCGATCCTGCTGTGTGGGTGTCCAGAAAATCAAAATAATACAAGCTTAAAGGCTTAGCTGCAGTGTCGACTCCCTCATGAGCAGGGATGTGATTCTCTTGCCTCTTGTCATAGAACAGGCTGCCACATCCACCCCACTCCCAAGCTAAGGAGAGAATGCAAACAAAAGTCTTGCCAGTTACAGTCCCCATTATTTATTGCTGGTCTCTCCTCACCCATCTGCTAGAAGATCCAGAGAAGAGCAAAAAGCAGAGGGAACAGTCCCAACTTTCCTGTGATGACCATGACTTTATATTAATAGAAACCTTGAATGTTGTTGGGGACATTATCTCATTTAATTTTCATAGAAATCCAGAGGTGATGAAGAAACTAATATAGGTAGAGATTAAATAAGTCAGCCAAGGTTTCACAACTTATAAATGGTAGAGCTGGCATTCAAACCCAAATCTTGTAATTAAAGCACATCCTTAATCGGCCTAAGAACACTGCTGTATTGCCATATTTAAAATTCACAAGTGCCTTACACATGAGGAATTCTTGAGGCACAAAGCAGTAAATACTAAGAGCCGGGTACTAATACGGACTTCCATTTCTTGGTTACACCGCTACGAATTTGAATTCAACAGTCTATTCCTGGTTGTATACACTTTCTGAGTGTGTGTGTGTGTGTGTGCGTGTGTGTGACACTGACCCAGACACTGACCCAGACCTCTATCAGACACTGACCCAGACCTCTTCTCCAAATACCTTGATCTATGAACAAAGATGTCTCTTCTGGTCTGGGCCCAAACCCTTTGCCTTTGAGGAAGCAGATGAGAGTTTGGTCTGCTTCACATAATTAACTGGAGGATCTCCTGGCCATTTACTATTTTCTTAACTCTTAACCTCACCTATTTCTCACTCTCCCTAAGCTGAATTCTTACACAACCAACTCTTTTCAGTTTTGTGGTTACACCCCACCCTCCTGCTCGCACTGTCACCACCAAATCTTGTTTCTCTTCCATTTTGTCTCTCCTATCCTTCCTCCTAGTCCTTTTCAAATTGCTATTTCCTCTGACTCAGCTGGAGCTTGACTCCTCCCTGCTCCTTTAAGCCTCTTTCTCACTTCTGTCTGTAAACACACAGGTTTTTATTGAAAACGTTTTCCTTTCTAACTCTACTTCAGCAACTCCCCTGACACCTGACCACCCAGGGCATCCCACCCCTGTCTCCTCCTCCCCCCAGCAGGGCCCATCATATCTCTCTTTCAAGGTTTCCTGTCACCTAGTAAATATCCCTTGGCATCTTGAAAGACAGCCACCATCTGGCTCTGATCGAGTCCATCAGAAAACATCCTCAGAAATATTAAAATCATTTATATTTGATGACACTTATATCACCTTCCTAGAACTTTTACTCCACACTCACTTTTTCAGTATGGATGCTGCCTCCTTTGTTCATTTGTTCCTACAGGCATTTATCTCATAAGCTGAACTTTTCATATAAAATTTTCAGAGTTACGATGTGTTGTAAGCAATATATTTCACGACCAGTGTTTGGGAGAGGATAGCCCAAATGAAACTGATATCCTAATTTTTGAAAGTTTGATTTATTTATGGTTAGCAAACTTTGTTCTAATCATGGTTATAGACACAGAGGGCAGGACACACTCCCGGCAGCAGAAAATAGACAGGAGAAAGTCTAGGCAGATGGCAAATGTGCATCAGGGGAGAGTCAGCAGCTAGCAACAGGTGTGCTGGCAGAGAAGGCAAACTCAGCATCAGGAGCTGGGTTGGCAGCAGGCAGAGTCACTATCAGGGAAATCTGGCAACAGGTAACAGGAGCCAACCACAGCACTAAAGTTCAGGTTCATAAAATGATTCCAGTGGCAGGACAGGATCATAGAAGGATATGAGGCAACGGGAAGATGCTACAAACAGGGGCACCAAAGATTTATCCTAGTTACTGGAATTGAGATTCCAGATAGAGTTTCACAAGGAGGGTGAAAGCTGGGGGAGAAAGCCAGCAAGACCGACCAGAGGCCGAACCACTGATTCACTGCCTCCCACTCAAATTCCACCTGCCCAGGACCAGGTTTGGCCCAAGGGTTGAAAATAGAATCAAAATTGATAGAAGCCAAGCAGCTTAGCTCTCCAATTTAGGCCCACCTCATGGTTGCTGAGTGAGTCAGAGGTGGGGAGAAGGTTGTGAATGGGATAATTGTAGCAGCACAGACAGTCTCTGGAAATACTGCCTTTACCGAAGGGGGGAAAAAATCTTTTCTCTTACAAGAGTTTCTTTGGGTCAGATTCCAGCCTCCGGATGGAGACACACCTGTCTGCTTTTGTCCCACCAGCACCTGCAACCCCATAAGCCCAAGGCATGGAGTAATGACTTCTACATAAGCACTAGAAACTACTGAACTAAATTAGTCCTCATAGGATCATCTTACATCATTTGACAGCTAAGACATGATAAGATGGCACCTTTTAAACTTGCAGACCAGGGGCCTCCCCGGTGGAGCAGCGGTTGAGCACTGGGTTGCGAAGCTGCCCACAGCCCCTGCAGCGCTGGTTCGATCCCCGGCCACCTGGCCAGGGTCCCACATGGCGTGCAGACCTCTCCTGCCGCCCGCTGCTCCCCTCAGCAGTGTATTTCATCGGTCTGCCTGTTCTGCTCTCTGCTCTGGCTCTGGTGAATTCTCTCACCCTCCTGCGCTCCTGACTGTACCCAGTGCTTGTATAAATAAATAATAAATCTTAAAAATAAATAAATAAATAAAAATAAACTTGCAGACCAGAGAAAGTACTGTGACTTTTCAGAATGCTTTTTGGTCAGAGTGGAAACTCAATAAACATTTGGAGATTGATTGATCTTTAGGTCTCCAGAGAAGTAGGAACTTGATTCTGACTATATCTCTGGCCACTCTCCTTTATCCAATAGCCAAAATATGAACAATCCTGACCTCAATATATTCTCTGATGATATTCATGATATCATAATCATAAAAGAATAATTCTCTAAAAGCAGGGAGACCTGCCATTCGGATTTTGTTACTATAATGTCTACAATGCAAAATGCAAAATATCTAGTCTGGGAATTTGTCCAGATTTTCAGTGCTGGCAAGTTGCTGAGTTGCTCAGGTAAACACTTTTGTTTAAATACAAAAACTGGTGTTTATAAATGTACACCATCTATTTGAGTGTTAATCATCTCTGAATTAAATGCACTTTTAATGACTATTAGCTGTATGTTTCTAAATGAAATCATTTTTGCCAAATAAAACATGTCCTAATTGAGCAGGGCTGAAAACGTCCTTTTTACCATCAAGAGCAGTGTTGGAGACTCTCATTTCCTCTGCCACAGAGCAAATACTGATCCACCGCGCCTTTCAGACAAGAAACAGGGAGGCGAACACGTGCCTGAAATGCCTTCACTTTGACTGTCCAAGCAGGAGGTAGGAAGAAGTAATCCGTTTCATTTAGAGTTGTGAGTATCATCTTGGCATCAAAATGACAAATGATCCTTCTCCATGTGTGAAGCATGCTGGAGTTAGTGGGCTATGTACCAGGGCTATAAAAACTTGGAAATGTCAACGGCATTTCCAAGCATCTGCTCTCTCTAGCCCCACATTTCTGGGTAACTGCAAAAATTCTTCAGGATGATGCATTCAAGCCCTAGTCTTCCAGCATAAACTGTCAGGAGAAATTTTAAATTTACATCAAAGAAATTAGGTGAATCATCCTACTCTCCCATGTTACTGCTCCATGGGGGTCTCTGGGATGAAATGAAATTGTGGTTACATTTCCAAATGGGTTATAAACCCAATACAACCCTCCTTAGAGGCTCACAACTTATACTTCCCCAATTTCTTGATACACTATTGCATCTCTAAGGCTACTCCATACACACTTGGTATAGCAGGAGCCCTGGGGACAAGGAAAAAAAAAACAGGAGAGAATTTTGATGAGACTGAATGGTTGAGAGCTTAGTGGACCTTATCAAGCACGTGCACATGTGCACCCCTTTCACCCTCTCCCCGCCCCCACATGCAGAGTCTCCATCCAGCCTTGCATCGCTATTTCCTGGATAACTCCATTCCATTAAATGCTGATATAATGGCATGCTAGTAAATAGCTAAATAATAGCTCTCCACCCCTGACAGGGAATTTACACTCTGTGAGCCTTCCTTTATTTTTGTGACTACTGAGCTTTCAATAGGCTTTCCTTCAAAGCTTTCAAACATGGGATTTGTTTTGGTAGTAACACCCTGAAACTAACTAGAACCCTACAAAAATTTTTGAGTAGATACCTACAGCAGCCAGAGCAGGATTTCCAGTTGAAGACAGAATCATTTTATCTTGATAAGACCTATTCTTTGCTCATCCCAGAAAGAACGGTAAGACTCCCCCCAAATGGCAAACTTCGGCAGCTTTTAGCATGCTCAGGTTCAATTTCCAGGGAGTTACCAAGATAGCTTCTTTCTAGGTATTTTTTAGAAAACAGACAATAACCAAGAAATAAACACATTGACTAAATGCACACATCACGGAGATGATTGCTAATTTAGAAATACACTTCTAGCAGCTCATTTTCCCCTACTGTTTCTAGGCACGGAACCAGCAAGAAATGAATTGTCTAAGAGCAGGGAGAAAAGTGTAAGTAAAATAAAATCAAATAAACTCCTTTTTAAAAAAATAGCACATATGGATTTTTAAGAACATTTGAAGGTTGCCCAGTTAACTAAGTAGTCAGGCTCCACTCCAGTAATCCGAGATGAAAGCCAATACACAAAACACACACTTCCCGGTCCCCAGCAATGGCAGCTCTCTGGCAGGTTCTGTGATATATGCACACTTCTGCTCATCATGAGGTTTTTGATTAATGTTCAGTTAATCTTTCTTCTTGCTAATAGACCAAAATATTTCTCATCAAGGAATAAATGATCAGACTACTGATACAAGTGGCTTTTGAGAAGTCCATTTATAATGCAGCAACTTCAGCCAGAAATTCTGCATTTAATAAAAGAAGAAAAACTAAAACTGATATATTTAGATTTTTACAAGTCTCTCTCATTCCTTCTCTTGGACAGGGGCTTTGGGTGGTAAAAATGGAAAGGCAAAGGAGAAAAAGAACACAAAAACAGCATTGATTGTGGATTCACATGTTCCAGGCCTCATACTGGGTACTGAATTAACACATTATCTCATTTAATTCCCATTGCAGCCTTTCAAAGCAGGTTTTATTTTAACTTATTCATTTTATCGATGAGTAAACCAGGCTTCTCTGATATTAAATAATCCAAGGTCATGTAACTAGCAAATGGTGAGAACTAGTTTCAAACCACTATCCACCTGACCATGAAAATCGTGCTATTAACACTCCCCTAGTATTAAGCATACACACTTGAGCATAAAGAAAAGGCATGCAATTCTGTCATTAGAGATGTTAATTTTAGACCAACTGCAATAAAAATATACAGTATGTCCTGATTACCTTCATTAAGGGTGCTGAGCATTCAGAGATATTAAAACAGAAAGGACTTATCTTTCACAGAGCATTAGAGTCCCCAAAAGACAGAGGTTATCAGTTAGAGGGTCAGAATGTTTTGCTCACAGGACCAATACTGACATTTAACTAGGAGCCTTAGAAGCCTATCGCTTCATCCTGTAGTAAGGAATAATCGCTAATTCCCCATCAGATAAGACAGACAGCAGTGGTTCTTAGTATGAAGGTCAGAACACAGGTTGAAATAAATACAGTGACAGCCCAGCCTTGAGAAGGACAGGAAGCCTTGTTGAGAGGTTTGCAGGTGTGTTGAAATGACACAGGACAGAGTCAGGAGATGTGAAACTTGGGTTCTAATATTTTTTAATTGAAGTACCATTGTTTTACATCCCAGCAGGTGTTTTGATAGTATAGGATTTCCCTACTCAGGTGTAGTCATCCTGGCCCTTCTACCAACGAAGTCCTCCACCATTGTCCATTGAGCTCTCCTCCCAAACCCCCCCACCCCCGTCCTGACCCTTCTGAGTTCTAATTCTTATTTGTAGTAAGATTCTATGCAAGTCACTTAATTTCTCTATGCTTAGTGCTTAGTTTCCTCATCTTTTAAATAAGGGTTTCATATCAACTGCCTTTAAGGTTCTCTGCAAACTATTTTATGTTTCTAAGTCTGTTCAACAAAGTAGAAGTAGGAGACAGTTCAAAGCTGGGTCACCATTAGGCTGTACTGAAGTTCAGACTTGCATTACAACAAAGAACATGGGCAAAACATGAAAGTCCCATTGTTCCAGACCAAAGCATCAAAGCAAAGAGAAAGCCAAACCACGCAAAGGAGAGCATAACCAGTGACAAGATGCCAGCAAGAAGAAAGATCTAAGAAAAACAGTCCACTAAATTGTAATTCCAGGCTTTCTTCACCAAGAACTTGAAAATTAATCCTTAATGAGGATTAACCTGAGGATGAAAGTAGAATAATGGAAATGTCTGGTGATGATGAGAAGCATTCAGAAAGAAAAGTTTCTAACCAAGTCTTGCATATTGATTGACACACTACTTTTATTGTCTCTAAATACAATTTTGACAAGCATTTCCAAGAATTAGTATTGGTCTCAGTTCCGTTAGCAACCCCGTATTCTTAGAGGAGCAGAACTAAAGAAATCAATAAACCACAGAGACATTTTAATAACATCCAACTAATAAAGGCATTTGGGTCCTTAGGTTTTTCCTTGAGGGAGATTGGTTTAATTGACTTAGAGTAATAGCACCTTGATTCATGATGATTTTTTTTAATCTGCACTACATTTTAAATCACTTTTGTTAACAGTTATCATGTCACACAGCTTTAAATAATATAGCCTAGCCAAGTGATAAAAAATATGGTTTTATTTATTTTACAAGTAAATAATTTTAGAAAGATAAGTGGGTAATTTGGGAATTTCTTTGGGTTTGCAAATAGCCTTCAAATTCAAGCAAAATAGCTCCTTGACTATAGGAAGAAATATATACACATATATTATCTAAATTGTTATATTAATTACATTATATGATAGCTATTAATTGTATCATATATACTATCATATATTATGTTC
Organism: Talpa europaea; assembly: GCF_964194135.1. Classification (NCBI taxonomy): domain Eukaryota; kingdom Metazoa; phylum Chordata; class Mammalia; order Eulipotyphla; family Talpidae; genus Talpa; species Talpa europaea. The sequence goes on from NC_140076.1 coordinate 97,778,149, forward strand.
ATACAGTATATCATGTGCATTTGATATTTAGATCAAAAAGAAAAACAAGGAATTCTGGATTAGTGGTTGTAGTATAAAAGAATGAAATTTATAGCTTTCATTTTGACAGGGAATTAACTGTTAATAACCCCACTAGTAATTAAGTATAGATTGACTAAATAAACTGTTGAATCTTATAGAATATACTGTACAGCTGTTCAAAAATATAATAATGGATTTTTATGTGAATATGAAAAGACAATCAAAATATATCATTAAGTGACTAAGGTATTGATCACAGTCCATAAGTATGTTCCCATATACACATATAAAATTTGAGATAAATTAACTATTGCTAATGCTCTCTCTGTGGACAGATTTCACTTTCTGTATTATATATTTTCTGTTCTATGCAAACTGGATACAATATGATATTATCATAGTCAGAAAAATATTCAAAGGCAAGCATTTTGCCTATAGATGTATAAGCTTCTTAATGGCTTAATTTAAATTAAGACAGTTTGGAGGTGCCAATTAAGTCACATCTCAGAAAACTAATTATCTTTTAAATTTTCACATAATATATGTAACACATGTATCAGTCAGTAACCTCTTGATTATCATGATGATGATGATGACTGATGACAGGAATGGTCTGGATTCTAAAACCTATTTGAACAAATTCTTTCAGAAGGGAGTCAAAATAGAACTGTAATTGAGAAAATGTATTTACATTTTACAGTACCAACATTTCAGGACCCATAACTCAAATAAATGCAAAATTTTCCAGTATATTATCAAACACAAAAAGGTGAAGAACTACAAAGCTGTTAGAAACTTACATGGTCAGGGCCTCCCCTGGTGGCGCAGTGGTTGAGCGCGCTGGGCTGTGAAGCTGCCCGCATCCTCTGCAGCGCTGGTTCAATCCCCAGCTGCTGGCGAGGGTCCCACATGGCATGCAGACCTCTCCTGCCATGCCCCCCGCTCCCCTCAGCAGTGTATTTTGTCAGTCTGCCTGTTCTGTTCCCCACTCTGTCTCTGGTGAATTCTCTCACCCTCCCGCACTTCTGACTGTACCCAGTGCTTGTATAAATAAATAAATAAATCCTTTTAAAAAAAAAGAAACTTACATGGTCATTCAAAAAGAGGCTGTACTTGCAATTTGCAGCAACATGGATTGAGCTGGAAGGGATCATGCTCAGCGAAATAAGCCAGAAAGAAAAAGAAAAATACCGGATGGTCTCACTCATAGCAGGAATCTAGAAAACATAAATAAGGGACCAAGAAAAAGAATAAATATAAGAAAGAAAATATCAAAATCAACAAACAACTATGAATCAGAGACACTCTATGGGGGGTGAGAGGCGGGGAAAGGTGGGATTGGGGTCAAAATAAGGGGGTTGTAATTTATGGGGAATATAAAAATAAAATTTAAATTGAAAAATAAATAAATAATTGGATAAAGAATAAAAAAATTATCTTAAGGGAACATTTATACCATTGAATGAATATTTTAATAAGAATAAAGATCTAGACTCAAAAAAAAAAGGAGGTTGTACTTAAATGACTACTCACATAGTACTTCATGGCACGTTAATATATTTAAACTAGTGCTGTGCTAGGCACTTCAAAACATAAGCTGTTGTTGTTCTGTTGTTTTTAACATAACAAAAGCATGTAATGCATTACAAGGGGTCTGGCCTAGAAGTTAGAATACCTAAACTCTAAACCCAACCCCACCAATGACAGATAAGCTGTGCAATGCTAGCCAACCCACTTACCCTCTCTGGTCTAAATTCCCTTATGAGGGCTACACATCCTTTTGGCTATATTTTCTTCCACTGAGTCTACTTCCCATGGCAAGCAACAAGTCTGAACTGCCTCTAATATTCATTGCTGTGTCTGCTATTTAGAATTATGTTTACTACATCAAAGACGCCTAACAAATACATGTTGAAAGGAACAAATTCTTTAGTGCTGCACTCAGATTATTTTTATGTGTGACTTTTGCTTTTTGCATGACTTAGAGTAAAAGTGCAAGAGCAGTGAATAATGAACAGGATCCATTTGTTGGACAAAAGAACTTCTTCACCTAAAATCCTAAAACAAATAAACAAAACCAAAACTCCAGTGGCACAGCCTTCCTTGAGACTTATTGTGCATGAGAAACCTGACCGCAAGCCCTGCAGAGTGCCTGCTGGGAAGGTTATAAACACAAAGCAGGCCACTGGAGTCTCACTCAGAGCTCAATAATTGGGCCTCCACCCCTTTGTATTCCTTTCCTCCTCCTTTTACTGTTTCTGAAACCTGCCCTATAAATCAGATTTAATTATCTATAAAATTTGGTGTAGAAAAGGATTTACTCATTAAAAATGTTCATCAACTTGCTACCCACGTTCCAGACTAATAGAAGCGGAAAAGGAACACCATGGAGACACCAGACGGGCTGGAGAGATAAGCAAGCTTTGAAATACCTGAACCTCAATTAAATAGCAAGTTCCAGTTTCTGTATTTGCCTTTTAAAATATCATGTCGGGAATAAGTAAATGTCACCAAATCATCAGCCTATTTTCCTCTGCTTTCTTTTTAGGTTACTTGCTTCAACAGGTTTTTGAAAATGGGTTTTCTTAGTTGATCTCTTTCGCCCGTATGTCACCAGAGCTAGTATGTCTCCCCAGTTGTGTGTGTGTATGTGTGTGTGTGTGTGTGTGTTTAAATGTCATAATCCTCTCCGCAGCCAAACACAAGGGCTCACATTTAGTCACAGAGTGAGGAGCAGTTAATTAATGAGAGCCCAGGGAGATAGTAAGGAAACATAGGAGAAAAACGTCGCCAGTGGAAGATCAGAGGCGAAATGTCTGAAGTCAGTCCAAGATAAATCGACAGTCCATAGAGATTGCCCTGGGATATGTGCTGACTACCAACTAAGTTGCATTTCCTGTGTATATGTGGGGAGAGGGGCCGCTAGGAGACTGTTTGTGGTTTTTGTTTGTTAAGGTGGTAGAAACAGGGAGTGTGGGATTTTTGGAGAGAATGTCAGCGCCACTTTAATAAGGCAAAACTATTGAAAATTGCACATCTATTTCCATGAAACTCTTCTTTGGTGAAAAGGCAAAGATCTAAAACTTTTTCTCCTTTCCCAGCATATGACAGGATTTTTGTCGTGACTTTCCTAGAATCACACTGAGCCAAAAAAGAAAGAAAGTGCCCACAGAAGTGGGAGGGGAAAACACATGGAAAGGCAGCAAGGAAACTACCCAGCAGAGCCAGCCTTCCCCTTCTGCCCCTCGCCTCCTTCCAGAGAAAGCAACTTTCCTGACAGTGCCTGCCTCCTGTCATTCCTCCCCAGCCCAACCTCAGAAATCTGTATTTCCTTTTTAAGGAAAGATGTCTAGAGAGAAAAATAGAGCATGAACAGCCACGAGAAATTATAGCAATGTTCGTTAATATGGTCCTGTCAGATACTTAGTGGTAAGGTTCCCTTCTTATTTCTAGAGATTGGTTTCCTTTTATTTCATTTTGTATGTTATTTTTGTTTGCTTGCCCATAAATATATTCTTTTTTTTATGTGCTCTTGTGATCACTTGCTGAGCTTTCTGTAATCTATCTAACCTCACAGCCTCACCAAAACTGATCCAAATTAAGATTTGAGATGTTTTAGCTAAGTTCTAGAAAAGCAGGCTGCTCCAATTGCTGTCAATTCATTAATGAGAAGAGTTTGTGTTCTTAGCTCGTATACAGTTGTTTTTTTTTTTTTAAGATTTATTTATTTGCACATACAAGAACTGGGGCAGAGGTGTGGGGGGTCGTGATAGGATTCACCAGAGACCGAGTGGGGACCAGAACAGATGGATTGAATGAAATACACTGCTGAGGGGAGGAGCAGGTGAGACAGGAGAGGTCTGCTGTGCCATGTGTGTCACCTCCCGGGCCAGGGATCGAACTCATTCTGCAGTGGCTGCAGAAAGCTTCATAGTGCTGAGACTTAATCCCTTGTGCCACCAGGGAGGTCCCTCATATATGGTTTTTAAAGTCACATTCTTAGTCAATCAGTCATCTCTAGGAAAATCCTATCGCTGCACCATGCAAACTGACTAGTCTGACTGAGTAAGGAAGCTTGGTCTTAGCCCAGTGTTTGCCCTATGAGCTACTGGGTCAAAAAATAAATGATATAAATAAAAATGAATGAATGGATAAATAAATAAATAAATAATTGATACAGATCTTGCTTTGTGTTGTCTTTTTTCTTCCTGAGCCATTGTTTTCCTAATGCCCTGCATACCTGGTTTCCCTAGATTATGAGAAACTCATAGACAGGATCTTGTTGTTGTTGTTTTCTTCTTTTCATTTCATATCATGAGTGTCTGAGTCTAATATTTGGAAAGATTTCAATACTTTGAAATGAATGAATGAATGAGCAAGTCACTTCTGTGATGTTAGAGTTGTGACCCCTTTTTATTCAGATGCAAACACTGAGATTTTAAAACCCATAGCATTTTGACCTTCTGCTTTCACCTCATTAGTCACAGTGCAAAACATTCTGAGTGACAGCCCTGATAGTTTCCATGAGCATTGTGGGCCCTATTCCTTGTTGTTCCTATTTTGTTTTATCCTTAATCCTGTCCCAAATAGCCATACGAAAGCACCTACTTAAATCACCATGCTGTCAGTAAAAAGAATTTTTTTTTCATTCAAATGAACATATACTATACTAGAAACTGTGTGATTCAACTTTTGTTGGCAGGGGTGTGTGTGTGTGTGTGTGTGTGCACATGTGTGCATGCACACGGCACACAGGTGTGCACAGGGGCAGGGGGAGGGCAAAGAGCTGGAAATGAGAAGAGGAGGAGAGTAGGAAGAGGAGAATCAAGGAGAGTGGGAAAATTTTGTTGTTCATTCAACTGTTATTTATCATTTGTTTATCTAGGCCCTGTACTGTGTTAGTCTCTTATAAGAAAATAGCAAATAGAACATAGTCCCATAACTCTCAAAGAATAAAAATCTTGTTGGGGCAGCTGTGTATGAATCTGGTGATCTTATTGATTTTGTTGTCTTAAAAATCATACCATATAAGTGATAGTTAGGGCACAGGTTGTATTCCTTTTGTGGGGGTTCACTGACAATGCATGAGCTTCCCTCTTAGTTATGCATTGTTAAGCGCTGTGTTCTTTCTTCCATGCCAATAGGCTTGTTGCCACTGTCCTAGTGAATATTGAATATTCTCCTTAAGTAGTGGCAGAAACTGATGAGATCCAATACACAAGACCAGTGAAAAGCAGTAGGCAGCAATCATTGTCTTTGCAAATTATGTAAATTTACCAATTGCCCTTCATGAGCAGAGAAGACTCACACCTCCTTGATTGTCTGAAGGAACTTGATAACCCATCTTGTTCTAGAAATAGTTTCCTCAAACCAGCCACACAATTCTTAATACCTCCTCAGGAAAGATTTTTCTACCAGATTAAGTCAACTGATGTCTGGAAAGAAAAACTCATGATCAGATCTTATCAATTATTAGGAATCAGCTCATTTAATTAATCCATTACCTTCCCTCCTCTAACATCCTGGGATGCTCTCCACCTCAATCTCTGCCCAAGTAGCTGTTAGTGCAAAACTTAAGAGGGAAGTGGGGTGGCCAGGGGTGATTAGTACTTGATGGGCAAGTACATCTGTTTTTTTCAGAAGGCTTAGGTGTGGAATCTGGAAAGAAAACATAGAGAAAGGGAAATAAATGCTAAAAAAAATTCCCCACATCACAATTTTGTAAGCTACCTGATCTGCAAATGATAGCTCCTCTACTCATTTCTCAATTCTGGTTCAGAGCTCGCTAGATATCTGCTACAGGCACAAAAGCCCCATCAAGACACTTGACAATCTAACTCATGCCGTTCCTCTCTCAGTAGCAGCTTCACTAAGTGACATCCAAACATTGGTAATGAGGAGACATCTGCATACACACTGGTTTTGAAGTATAAAGCACTGGAGGAGTTATGAGCTGTCAATCATTTCAGCTGTTCTCGGCCCTGTGTTTATTCAGAAATAATTTTCAAGGCTGCAGGAAGTGTTGTTACTAACTGATGAGCAAGTTTGAACACTAAGAATGAAGAATGATTGATGTTCTTGTAGGTAAACTGGGAAACCCTTCATCCACTAGAGGCAGCCACAGCTCAGGATGCTGATAAGGTTCTGACACGGAGAGTGAATGATGAGTGGTGTCTAATGTCTGTTGAAAATGAGGAGCTATGACAACAATGTGAGAAGGAATCTCAGAACACAAATCCTATGGATCCACAGAAGCAAGTTAATAGCACTGATATCTTGACTAGATCTATGGCAGAAACCCCAGCCAACATGGCTGTGACTTTTCTGGTGGAAAAGACTAAAAGCAGAGACTCGTTAATTGACAATAAAATCTTTTTTTTTTAACTGATTGATTGGTAATTTCAAAATTTTCCCATCTAAATGGTTTATTTTGAATACTTCCTAGCTTGGCATGTTACAGTATTGCTAGAAAACAGTACAGGAGCTATTAGAAACATTTGAACCATTGGAATACAGAAAACATACTCTCATCTTGGTAATCATGTGGAAAGTCAACAACACTCAAACATTGCCCAGCTGGGTTGGGCTATGCCATCTACCATACCCACGCTTTCACTTCACTCTTAATTCCAGCTCTTATTTCTCTGATGCTCCATAGAACACGATGTTGCCTATACTATGTGCTGTGTACAGTTACTAGTTACATCTTGTACAGAAAACGACTGGAGAATAATGTATACATTTTTTTCTCCTTAAATAATTTGTAGAATAGAATCCTTGATTACAGAGATGAAGTCTAACACTCCCTTGAAGCTCTCCCTTGAAGCTCTTCCAATACCTAGTGCAAAGCTGTATCTATGGCAAGATCTCAAAAATAAGAAAACTGTAAGGAGAATAATTTGGCATCCAGTTTATATTCCATGCCATGCTGGTTGCTAAGAGGATTTTTAAAGGACATGGCAGCCTAGCCAACGCCTTCTCCTCTTTCCAGCCTCAGTTTATATATTCTGCTTTTTTCATGGTAGTTTCCCTGACTCTAAATACAGATTAGAAACTGTTGCTCAAGTAAACTGTAGTCCCTGTAGCATACCCTGTACATGGTAAACCACTTTATGCAACAGCTCATTTACTAATTTTTTCCTCCAGGATGAAAACTGTATTAGGATGGGGACCACGTTTTACTTATTCATCATTTAGCCCCAATGCCTACTTGTCCCATGGTAGGCACTCAGTAAATATTTGTTGAATAAATAAATGAAAATTTACTAACTTCAAGGCATAGATGATCTAATGATTAAAACAGAAGAAATGCTTAAATACATATATGAAGTGCATATACACTAATGGTATGTGTTCACGTATCCTGATACATGTTTAATCATTTGCCTCTAAGGCTAACTACTGTGCTTTGAATATACTTTTGAAATAGTAAGAGCTCCTTAAAATGGTGGCTGATAAACTAGAAGGCTGAAAACAGTCATTTCTATCACTAGATACGTATGTGTAGATTTGCCATAGATAATAGCAATTCATAACACTAAGCCAGGCACTCACCTCAGGCTACCACACAGACACTCACCCTTCATTGTTTCTGTCTTCCTGAATGCTCTTTATTCCTCCTGAAGGCCACCTTCTAAGTGAAACAGATTCACTCTGGAGTTAAGTAAAAGACCTCATGAGAATTATATTCTTCCCCATGTATCTGAGCCCCAAGAATGTTATAAAGACTGAATTAAGATAGAGGAGGCTTTTATGAAACACCACAACCTTTTCTCTACTTCAACATCATCAAAATCCACATTCCAAATGCATAAATACTAATGTAGTTTTTTTTATTATTGAAATCAGTTTAATCAGTTTCTTTTTTATTTTTTTACTCAGGCTATAAGAAAGTTTAAAATGATATATGAATTACATTTTATTTCTGCAGAACAACAGTGTCCTAGACCAAACTTTTTTTTTTTAATACTAATGTAGTTTTAAAATACTTATCATGACTAAAATCCTTGAGTAAAATAATCTCGTCATTTAAATCTAAGACACTTGCTTTATACTGTGAAAGATGAGGTCATTATTAAATACCACCTCACATTTTCTGTCTATCAAAGTAGGTATCATTTGAAATTTACTAATTTCCACATAAGAGTTGAAAGGACAGATAGCAAATTTTGGCATATTGAAGTTCATTCATTTATTCCTTCCTTGTACCAAAATTTATGGAGCATCTACTAGGTGCCAGCCACTGTCCTAGGTGCCAGGGATTTGGCAGTGGGTTACAAAAAGATCTTTTCTGAGATTGGTACTTCAAAACAAAGACAAAAGTCCAGGCAGCCGTTCCTATGTACTTAGCATCTTTTGCATGGTTGCCTAAGTTCCTCAGAGTCTAAGTGAATATGAATGTGATGATGAGTCTTCAGTTTGCAAATGAAATGGTATAATGATGTTTGAATTCTTCTAACTTACTCCCTTTATCTAATTTGGAAGTTTCTACACATTACCTGTGTTATTAGTCATCATTTATGTATCTGTTTTGTCTGCTTAAAAAGATTATAAATTGCTGGAGGAAAGGGGTCTTGACTAAGACTTCCTTGTGTCATCAAAATCAGTGTGCCTTGCTCAGAGGAGGAAAATACTACTTCTCTTGTAGATTTTTATTTTGGACTCCCTTTAAGGAACCATTCTGAATACACCCGCTGCAAGTACAATACATCAGCAGGTGTTCACTCTGAGCAAATGAATGATTCTTTTTTAAGATTTATTTATTTATTTATACAAGCACTGGGTACAGTCAGAAGCGTGGAGGGTGAGAGAATTCACCAGAGCCAGAGCAGGGAACATAACAGGCAGAAGGACCAAAGTACACTGCTGAGGGGAGCAGCGGGCAGCAGGAGAGGTCTGCGCGCCATGTGGGACCCTCGCAGGAGGCCGAGGATGGATCCAGCACTGCAGAGGCTGCGGGCAGCTTCGCAGTCAGCGCTCAACCGCTGCACCACCAGAGAAGCCCACAAATGAATGATTTTTTATGATGAACCATAAAAATAAAAAATGAGGAACCCTTATTCCCAACTGATCCTATTAAATCCCACTCCTGTAATTTCAACACATTTCAACATTAAATGAAAAAAAATAAAAAAGGAAGAATATTTATAATCCATTGGAAAGACTAGGAGTATGGTTGGGGAAAATGGGTGAGCTAGAGATCAGACCTCAGTACATCTACTCATTCAACAATGAGCTTGGAATCAGACTGCAGGAAGATCAAAGTGAAGTCTCTACCTTGTTGACTTGTTAAATGAGTTGCCTTAAGGACTATGCTACCCTCATGGACACACATGCGCCATGGCAAGAATGACAGCACATGTGCCTTCACCCTCCACATTAAGGACTTTTCATAACCAACCCACTGAGGAAGAAGGGTTCTGCACTTAAATTGTAGAGGATACGCTCGGCAATTCATTGACCAGTAAATGAGTATCCTTGGTTGTAAAGGTAGGACTGAATTAATTCTTTATTTTTAATGTCAATATATCCAAAAGGTCAGTTTTACTTGTTGTCCTCTCCTTCATTGAGAAAGAATCATTAAAATATTATTTAAACATATGATTTTTTTTGAAACTGTGGATTTCAAACTGTTCCTGGAGCCCTAAACTTCTGTCCTCAAGAGTCCTGTGTAGGGCTCTTTTACTTTTACTTCAGAAGCTCCATTTAATGTCCTCTTTGAAAAAAAAATTAACGCATAATAGAGAGTAGATGTTTGAGAGAGGATCTGTGAGCTTTATTCCATATATAAACCAATGGCTTAAAAAATGAAAAACTGCAATATATGTGCACATGATTTTTATCTATTTTTGTTTGAGGAGCACATTGAATTCAATGATGTGCAACACAGGATGCAAGGGAAAGTTCTTTGTTGAGGGGGTGGACTTCTGGTCTTTATTTATGCAAGTTAGTGTCATGAAGATTACTTCTCTGGTAGGTCAAAGCGTTAAGTGATACTGTGGAATAAACATTAGGAAGTGCAAAACTACTTGTCAAAACAACTTAATATCATTACTTAGTTTTCTCCAAGAAGATCCAATGGAATTGGGCATCACTGTCAAATATTGTTTCCTAGCACTGGAAGCCAAGCCCACATCGAAGTAAAACATATACCAAGTTTGACAGGAAGTCTAAATGTATAGAGTGTTTATGGAAGATAAAGATGTTTTCATTTGCAAAGGTAGTTTAAAATTCAACCAAACTGAAATACCATACTATTCATTATTTGAATTCTCTCGTGCATTTTTACACCCTATCAGTGCCCACTGTGAACTATTGCTGCAGGGAAATTTAGATCTGTAATTCCCATTAACAATATGATAGAAACAACAATCATGTAACTAATACCCCACATTGTGTGTGTCTTCTGCCCACACTACATTGAGCTTACTCCCTCATGATTTGGAAAGGAAACAAACAGAACAATACTCCTTTGAAAAATGTAGCAAATTCAGAAATTCCTGTGATTGTGTGGGGCACAAGAAATAGAGGTGAATCTTGGACATTATGTGTGGTGTGTGCTAGAGTCATTATCCCTGTGTATGCTCGGGACACTAATGCTGACATCTAATTAGCATTATGAAACTGGTTAACTCTCAATAAGGTCAGCACAAAGCAGAGAAATGTGTCTTGATGCAATCTATTAGGTCATTTATTTAATAAATTAAAATACTTAAGAAAGAAAAATCAGTCTGGTATTTTCTCCAGTCTATTCTCTTTGGTGGATGAGTGAATTGCAGAGAAAATTCAAAGAGTAGATGCAACACTACATTAAAAGCTCCGTAATCAAAACAGAGAGCATAAAAACACTTGAGCATTGTCTAATGGACAATTTATCATCCAAACAGATGCATTCATTAAAGGAAAAATTACCTTCAAATATCAGTAAAATAAATTGGGTCTATTCTGATTTCTTATTTCTGCAACAAGAGTGTTTCAAACTGCAGAAACAAGTATATAAAAGATGCTTCAGTGCACGAGCAGGACATTTTAGGCATTTAAGTTTATTGTGCAAAGCTGTTTGAACTGCTTGAAGATGGTAAATCAAGCAAATATGGAACATTCCAGCTGATAATGTCTTTCCGGGCCAATTATTTCTCTCCTATATTTCAAAGACAGAGCCTGTTTTGTTACTGCATGGCTATTGTTATTATTAATGCGACAACTACTACTAATAAGAAATCATTTTCTGCTTTGCTTGAACAGTGTGGATTCCAATCACTCACCAGATTCCCCCATCTGTGGCGGGGAAGCACATCTCTCCAGCACAGGGCAGGAAGACAAGGCCCGCGTGTGATCACTCCTTATGTGAATTCTTGGTGCTGAGCTCGCAGTCAGATGGCAGAGGGAAGCGCTCTGTACAGCTGGTGGCCTGAGCCGCCTGCTCCATCAGTTTGCTGCTTCTCTCTAAAATTAACACCGAGAAGCAGCTCTGAAGTTGCCCTTAGGCCGCAATCCAGCCACGAAATGGAATAAAGAACTTTCATAAATAAACCGGCTAAGCAGTTGCTCACTGAGCTTTGGCCCTCAGGCACCTGGAAAAGTCTTCCTTTTCCTAAGAGTGAATACAGAGAACTGCTCTAGACTTGCTGGTGCTAATGACAGTGAGGCCATGACTGTGCACAGAGCACCCATGTGTGCCAAGCGCTGTGCTCTGCTTTCCTTGCATTAATCCTGCTCATGACAGTCCTGCTGTGGGTATTATTGCCGTTTTATAAACAAGGAAACTGAGGTTTAGTGTGAGATACTAAAGACTTTCCACTGCATGCAGTGTCTGCTTACTGATCCCTGACTACAGAAAATGTTTAAGTATTGATAGTCAAACAAACATTGGGATTGTTTACTTTTTGTATATGAGAAAATAAAGGCAGCAGTAGGTAAAGTGTCGGGTTGTATCTAACGGGGCTACAGTTTGGACAACCCATGTGTAGTTTTCAGTTGTTGAGTCAATCTACCTTAATACAGAGAGGGAGGCGAGAAGGAGCAGGACTTGGATGTTGATTCAACCTGAAATTGTCTCTGTCTCTGTTGCGTCTGGCAACACCACACTGACAAAGACACAGGAGTCATGGAGCAGGCTACATAATGCAGGATGCTGCTTGAGAGCAAGATCCTGGCCATTTTGATTGATGGAATAATCACACAGCATCAGCTACGTGCGTTAGGAGGACAAGGAGAAAAGGATGGGGAAAACTCAGGAATGTCATCTAGGGCTTAGGGGGACATGAATCTGCTGACCATGTTACCAGCTTGATGACCAAGTGTTGTAATCAAAACTAGACCCCAGATCCCCGGCCATGGTCCAAATCTTATCCACTGATCAGCTTCTGGGGTCCCTTGTCAGATATCGGTCCTCGGTCCCCAGGGCGTTTCTAGTCATACCTCATAATGTTTGCATCGGGAGTAAGTTTATGCATCTGTCCTCAGCCTACCAGGTGTTCCCAGTCATTCCGCTTATGCATAACCTTCCCAGAGTGATCAAGCTTTCTGCTCTTGCTTGATTTGAAAGGCACCTTGTATGGTTTGGCTCCTATGGCTGACTGACTGGATCTGAAGGGCAGTTCTGACCTTGTATAGGAATGCAGAACTGCAGATAACTATAAAGGTGGCTGAACAGGCCGCTTAAGTCTAGCAGACCCACATGTCTTTGAGAAGTTAGTTAAGTGTTCTGATCTTCATTTGTGAAACAATAGCAATAACCAAATTTTACTGAGTTCTTACTATGGATGAATTGCTTTTCTAAAACCTTTATGATCTAAGCATGTTTAATCTTCAGAACAACTGTTTTATTAACTCCACACAATAAACCTGAGTTGCAGAGAGGTTAAATATCCAGGGTGAGAGGGCTTGGAGGTGCTACAGTAGCTGTTCTAATTCACGTACGTGTGGACCATAAATCTTGGGGCTGTGGTTGTCTTATGTTTTCCTGCTCATACAGCTATTTAAAGGACCAGAGATTATATACAGTATATAAACTACATGTGCATATGTAATATGGCTTATTGAGGCTGTGACCATATTTTAATGAGTGCCAAATGTCAATCTAGCACACAGTATAATACAAAAGTATAGCTGTTTAGTACAAACTGACTTTGTAAATGAAGTTAGGTACATGCTATAGAAATTTGTGGTTTGGGCCTCCCCTGGTTGGCACAGCGGTTGAGCACTGGGCTGCAAAGCTGCCGCAGCCTCTGCAGCGCTGGTTCGATCCCTGACCGCCAGCAAGGGTCCCACATGGCTCAGCAGACCTCTCCTGCCACACCCGCTGCTCTCCTCAGCAATGTATTTTGTCAGTCTGCCTGTTCTGTTCCCAGCTCTGTCTCTGGTGAATTCTCTCACCCTCCCGCGCTTCTGACTGTACCCAGTGCTTGTATAAATAAATAAATCTTTTAAAAAAAGAAATTTGTTGTTATTAAAGAAATAAGTTCCCTAGAAGAAATCTTCATGTAAAATGTATATATAAATGAAATGAAATGGTAAGCTTTCAGAGAATAGGCAATGTCTTTAGCATCCTGTAAGCCCAGAAAAAAATACTTTGCATTTAGAAAACCTCAGTAAAATTGCAACAGGACAGAAGTAAGCATAACCATAGCATTTATATTTTAGTCATTCCTCATTCAACTATGTACCAAGCCCTAACTGAGACCCTGAAAATGCAAAGATGCATGTGGCATGTCCTCTGTCCCCAAGGAAGCCATAATCTAATATCTATAAAGTATGTAGGAACTCAAGCATCCTCTGAGTTATACCAGGGTTGTAAACAATTTCAAAATTGCAGAGCCTTAACCAACACATAAGCTAGTTTCTTCCTCACATTCAGCTCTGTGACCCTTATGGGTAGTCTTTGGAGACTCTGCTCCGTGGTCCGGAGGGCTCAGGCCTCTGGATGCGCTACAGTGGGTAGCTGCTCTCCCTGGAACATGTGGCCTCTCATTGCCAAGATAAAGAGGGTCCTGGAAGGTTTTGCAGAGATAGCTAAATGCCAGGGCTGGGAGGTGGCATCTGTCATTTCCTTTTGCAGCCCATGCCCAGAACTAATGACACAGCCCACTTTCCTGCACAGAGACAAAGAAGTGTGGTGCTCGCCTGTGCTCAGAAGGACAGGAAACAGAAATGAACAAACACTTGAACTCTCCAGTGTCTGGGGCAAAAGAGAGAACAACATCATGGTATCTAGAACATCCTGTGCTACTAGTCTTTCGGGTGGAGAGCAGGTGGAGTGGGTGAACCATGCTACCTAGCAAGGCAGAGTGAAAAGAAAACTTTTTTATTTCCTTTATCCATCGTCCACTTAAGGGAGAAAATTCAAACCATCTGAAATAATTATAGCACTAGCTCTTAGTGTGAAAGAACAGACTAACCAGTCCATATTTGGTTTGCTTAAGAGGGTTTGTTCTTGAATACAAATAGGTAATTTCAGTTGAGCACAGCTTTTTGTTTAGGTTCCTAATACCTCAAGTCCATTTCTAAACCTGATGGTTTTGTTCAACACAAGAACCAAATCACATTTTGGCAATAGCTCCATTGCATAACACGGAATGCTTTGATGTCTCACATCTAAGTTGAGAAAGTTGTCACAAAACACCAACAAATTCAAAACAGCTCTCAAAATGACTTTTGTTAAAGGCAGATTCCTGAACTATTCATCTGTGTTAAAATGCATTTTGCCTTGAATCATATGTCATGTTGCCAGCGAAGAGTTGTTTCCATGCCAACTCGTTTGCAACACGGGGGAAAAAAATCAAAGCTACTAACATCTGGAAGATGTCAGTACTGATGTAAGCCACTTGCAATGAAAAACACGGGCCTGCGAGTGTCTGCCAAACAGACCCTATAAATGGAGTAGCATTTATAATATAATTACCTAAGAG